>NW_019716260.1:0-5155 GCF_900074925.1 Ramularia collo-cygni
TAAAGTGCTCTAATTATAGCCGTACCGGCTATACTAATAAGACATATTAGGCTAAAGGCGGCGGCGTAGAAGGCTAAGGGCCGAGTAATACGCGGAGTAAGGTTACCGTAGTCGTTACGGAAAAAGCAAAGGACTCCGAGAAAAAGCTTAAACTCTAAGTCTAAAGCTATTAAGCAAGGTCGACATATACCTAGCGCGCTACTAGCGCGGCGTAGTCGAAACGAAGGCAGGACTAATATAGGTCGACTACCTACTAGACGATGTAGCCGATATTAACGTTATATCGAGAGAGTTCGTACTTCGAGCCGGCTTACTASTRAGAGTAGATGCGCTATTACTATCTATATCCTCCTTTACCGGAGAACTAGGTTACTACTACGGAGCGTACGTTATACGTCTACGTATCGTAGACTCGGAAGGAGTCGAACGAATAATAGAAGTAATCTTCTATATATACGAAACTCCGAAGCCTAAACTAATATTAGGCCGCCCCTAGCGACGTATATAACATATAATCGTCGATAGCGCTACGGATGCGTAGCGCTTTAGTAAACTAAACTCTAGTCGAATTAAGGTTATTWATCTATAGGAGTTTTACCGTAAGATGTAGGGTAAGCACRTAAGGGTTCTCGTAGTAAGCGTATTACGCACTAGCGAAATCCTTAGTAGGTCCGAACTTCCGGAGGAGTTTAAGGTATATTACGATGTGTTCTTTCCTACGGATAAGGCGAGGCGTAAGCTCCCCGACGACGTAGAGCACGCTATCGATTTAGAGCTAGGTAAGAAGCCGCYCTTTAAACCTCTCTATTATTAGTCTCCGAAAGAGCTAGCGTAGCTATAGGAGTATATTACTAAAGCGACTAAGAACGATTAGATCGAGCTTAGCGAAAGCGAGGCGGGTGCGCCTATCCTGTTCGTTCCGAAAAAGRATAGCTTACTACGCTTATATATAGACTATCGCGGCTTAAACGAAATTACGATTAAGAACCGCTATCTACTTCCCTTAATTAGCGAGACGCTTAATCGACTTAGGGGCAACGCATTCTTCACTAGCTTAGACCTCTCGGCTACGTATTATCGCATTAAGATTAAGGCTAGCAATCGCTAGAAGACTACGTTTCGTACGCGTTACGGACACTTCTAATATAAGGTTATGCCTTTTAGACTATATAACGCACTAGCGACTTTTTAAGGATACATTAACCGAGCCTTATCGGGGCTAGTCGATATAATCTGCGTCGTTTACTTAGATAATATTCTTATCTATAGCAAAGACCGAGCGTAATACTAGCGTAACGTATACGCCGTACTTAATAGGCTAAGGAAGTTCCAACTTTACTACAACTTTAAGAAGTACAGTTTCTTCTAAGATTTAGTCGATTTTCTCGGCTTCGTAGTTACTACGTAAGGCGTTACGATAGACCTACGTAGGGTAGACGCAGTCGCTAAGTAGCCTCGGCTAGAAACCCTTAAGGATATATAAGCACTCCTTAGATTTACTAACTTCTATAGGCGGTTTATTTAGTAGTACTTACGCATTATAAGGCCCTTAACCGACCTATCGAAGGGAGCTATTAAAGGCAGGAAGCTAGGGAAGATCCCTTAGGGCGCTAGCGAAGAGAATGCGCTAAGCTAGCTTAAGGAAGCCTTTTAGTTAGCCCTACTACTAAGGCACTATAACCCTACGCTTCGCCTACGAGTCGAAACCGACGTATCGGACTTCGCGCTTACGGGCATCCTCTTATAGCAGTTTAAGGACAAATAGTAGCATCCTATTGCTTTCTAGTTACGGAAGATAATTCCGGCCGAATACAATTACGAGACCTACGACAAAGAGCTACTTATAGTAGTAAGTACGTTTAAGTAGTAGCGCCCGTACCTCGATAGCGCTACGTATGCGATTTAAGTAATCGTCGACTATGCTAACCTTAAAGCTTTTATAACGATAAAATAGTTAGTCGGTTAATAGGCACGATAGGCGGTTTAATTAGCGCCCTTCGACTTTACTATCGAACATCGCGTAGGGACAAAGAACCCTACGGATAGTCCGAGTAGGCGTAGCGACTACGAAACGAGTACGACGGAGTTGTCTTAGCATATAAGCATGCTATTACCTACACTATAAAGCAAACTTTAGAACTAGTAATCTAATAAAGCTCTTCGAAGCGAGCTAGAGCCCTCTATTAGAAGAGTAAGAGCTATATACTACGCGATTAAGTGCGAGGGATTACTACCTACTAGAGTATACGGCGAGCTTTTGCTACCTAGGCGTATTATAGCCGTCCTAGCAGCTATAGACTTAGCCCTTAGAAATATTCTAGACCTAATACTCGGTTACGCTAAAGCACTAGTAAACGTAGACGCGGATGCTTCGAGTATACGCGACGCGGCTAGGGAGAAGGGCGAGTACGAARGCTATATTATTAAGGATAGAATATTATTCTACGGCGATGCCCTATACATTCCGAAAGACTACGCTTTACGTGCGCAACTAATGCGTATATACTACGATAACGCTCTCGCCGGACACTTTAGGAAGGCGAAGACGCTTAAGTTACTTTAGCGGAAGTACTACTAGCTACGTATAGCTACTAATGTCGTAGAGTACATTAAGGGGTACTACATGTGCCTCGTAAGTAAGGCGCGGTACTACCGCCCCTACGGAGTAATAGTTCTATTACCTATACCGGATCGAGCATAGTAAGAAATTAGCATAGACTTTATTACGGAYCTACCTCCTAGTAAGCGCGGAGATAGCGTCTATACTACGGTGCTCGTAATCGTCGACCGCTATAGCAAGATAGCTTTATTTATCCCTACTACTAAGTAATATAATATAGTAGAGCTAGCGGATATCTTTATATCTTACGTAGTTTRCAAATACGGCGTRCTAGYAGGYATTATTAGTAATAGAGGCTCGGTTTTTACTAGCTAATACTAGTCTAACTWCTACTACGAAGCGYATATAAAGCGTAAGCTAAGTATAGCCTTCTACCCTTAGACGGATAGACAGACTAAGAAAGCTAATTAGACGCTTAAGCAATACCTRCGCTACTACTACGGCACGTAGTAGGATAGCTAGGCGTAATAGCTACCTATAGCTAAATTTGCGTGYAATAATAGCGTGTACGCGGGCCTTAGAATAAGCCCTTTCTAAATCCTCTACGGATAGAACCTAGAGCTAGCGACGCGCCCTCTAGGCGACGGCGCTAATACCTAAGACATCGCTCGGGACGAGCTCTTAGAAGGGAGAATGCCGGCCGCTATCGACTTAGCGAAGCGTATACGTAGCGTANTCTTAGAAGGGAGAATGCCGGCCGCTATCGACTTAGCGAAGCGTATACGTAGCGTACATAAGGAGCTTACTAAGCGATAGCGTAAAGCTAAAGAGCAACAGTTAAAGTACTACAATAAGAACTACAAGCCTATAAGCTTTAATATTAGTAATCTAGTGCTTCTCTCTACGAAGAACCTTAAGCTAGAGGGCAAGAAGAAGATAGGACCTAAATAGCTAGGCCTATACCGCGTAACTAACGCAATCGGGACTTAGGCGTATCGCTTATAGTTACCTACCTTAGTAAGGATCTATAACGTCTTCTACGTTACTCTATTAGAGCTATATTCTAGCCGGAAGAGTAAAGCGTAAGAGGAGCGTATACTACTCGTAGTCGACGAGGATAGGTAGTAGGAGGTTAAAGAGATTCTTAATAAGAGGGTGTAGAAGGGCGAAACGTTTTATTTAGTAAAGTAGCGTAGATAGCTATTAGAATATAACTAGTAGGAACCTAGTACATATATTAAAGACTACGAAGCTCTCGATAGGTTCGAGGCGTAGGCTCCGCGCATACGTAAAGGCCGCGTAGTAAAAGAGGCTCGGAAGTAGAGCGGAGTAAAATAGAAGAGGAGTAATAAGAATTAAGTAGTTTTATTATAGTTAGACCTAAAGGGGATTACTTTATAGACTATACTATAAGATAGGCGCATACGCTACGCAAGCCTAGAGAACGCGCTAAGTACTCTATTCGAACTTATTCTCCTCCGCCTCGGACTCCTCCTCGAATAGCTCGTTTCTAGTAAGGGTAGCATCGAAGGCATTAGTAGACTACCCTATTATCTCTAACTACTATATAGACGGTTAGCATTATAGACGCATACGAGGAGCAGGCGAGATACTTACGACACGACCGACTTAAGTAATAGCTATAAGATTGTTCGTTAAGCGAGTAAGATTAGGCGCCTCGACTACGCTACTCTTACGCTATACACCCGAGGTAGGCTCGTTAATACGGATCTAAGTATCTAACTTAACACTAAAGGTATTTGCCGCCGCCTTGTAATTAGCTTCCTCCTAACTGCCCTTCTACTTAGTAGTATCTACTAGATTAAGCTCTTAGGCCGTAGCTATAATGCTATCGTAGCGTAGGCGTATCGCTACCGGCACGGGTTTATACTTATAATAATTGTTCCTTTAAGGGAAGTTAGCGCTACGTAAGAGGGGAGTAGGCGTCTCGAATAAGCGTTACTTACTTATAGTAGTCGCACTTACGCTTAAACGCGCTAAAGACAGCGTTATAGCGATAGCTAATACGAAGGTGTACTAACCGCGTATAGCGGCGATAGGCCGTAGGCACCTCGACGGCGCGGCGCTTACTCGCCGACGCTTAAGTAGGAGTCGCCGGCGGGTCGGGTACGCGACGCTTACGGGGAGTACGTAGCGGCATAATAAAAAGTAGATGTATAGAAGAGAAATCTATAAGATAGAAAGAATATTAATAAGGGGTAGTTACTAGGGTAGGTTACTTAGCAAACAACCTACTTAGAGATCTATAGATATAAGACCCTTACGGACAGCAGCGGTAACGTATACGCCGCGTAGTAGGGGACTTATTAACCCTCTTATCGAGTAGCGGTCGTTAAGGGAATTAAACCCTCGCCCTTCTAGGTACGGCATTTAGCCTACTAGAAGGAGGATAAAGTTCCGAAAGCGGCTACTTCCTATATAGCTAGTTTAACTAGCCGGCTTTTATATAAATAGCCCGAAGGTTACTTAGAAAATAGGCACTTTACTATATAGAGTCTACGGACCCCGAGCGCGACGCATACGACGCGCGCGCGCCTCTATTCCTAAGCCCCCGAACTAAGGCTAGTTCGTATA
>NW_019716260.1:7395-164247 GCF_900074925.1 Ramularia collo-cygni
ATCGAAACCTTATATACAATACGATATAATAGCGTAGGAAACGCTGCAATACTCTAACTCCGGCGCCGAGGTAAAGCTAAGAGTAGTAGTGCATTTTGAAAAGCTATTTATGGGTTGTTGCAGGGAAGTCGCTAAAAGACCACCGTACTCCTGCGGCTCTAAAGTGATCGTCAATGTCGTCCAACAGGCCACGATCCCTGCTCCTCGTCGTGGTACCTGTCCAAAACTCGAGCCCAAACACAAGACCCTGTACGGTCGTTCCGTGTTCCGGCAGGCTCTTGGTGAGTAGGTAGTGAAGGTACATGACCTGCGGATCAGGGATCGTGGATGTGTATAACTAGAGAGCATTGGGCAAGCGTGGGGGGAGGCGTGGGTCAGGTCAGCTAATAAGGCAAAAAGAGTGGGAGCGTTTCCTTCCCAGTTTGAGATTCACGGCAGCGATTCCCGATTTCTGCGTGCGTGCAATCCTCGACCCGGTCACGTCTCCCCTGCCAGCCAATAACTGGCCACGATGGCGACAACAGGTCTGATTCGCGCCCTCATTAACTTTGGCCCGCACCTGCAGCCGCGCCGCGTGCTCATCTGCGTCTTGCGCCGCCCTACGCATTGCATATGGACGACTTCCGATTGCTCCACTCAACTTCAACCCACCGTCCCATCGCGACGGTACGATTTCATCGAAGTGGTAACACGGCGACTCGTAAGCTGAGCGGTTCTTGCCTCAATGTGACCTGTCTCCATCGCATTGGCCCAACCGTGACTGATATCCACGCCTCAATGACCTCCCCATGTGTCATGTGGAGCCTCTTCCGCGGTTCGCCATCTCCGCAACGGGCCTCGAACGTGGGATGCCTATTTTATGCCTCACGAGGCTGACACTTCTCCTCAGAACAAGACTACGCGTGACTCCGTGGCCCTGCCGAACGGTCCCGCTTGAAGGATGCTACGCCACTGCAGCTTGCGAGGGCGGAGATTCCTTGTCTTTATTATGATGTATCACTTCGCTTGCGAAAAGATATCTTTCCCTCACTGCCCACCCACCAATTCTTTCATCGATCTCTCAGTCCAATGTGCCTGGCCTCACTGACACTCTCGGACCGTCCCCAACCCACTTCCTTCCTTTGATCCTTTAACCATCCTCTTTTGCAACCAACCCACCCACCCACCACCTGCCATGTCTCCTCTCATCCTTGATGGAGCCCGTGACAGTCTCTCGCCGGTGCCTCGAAAGCGCTCACACCATTTTGCAGTCTCTCAAGCTCAACCCGAAGACATTCCAAGACTGGWCGACATTGAGTTTTTTGCTTTCGAGAATGAGAAGACAAATCACGTACTTTCCTATCGGGACTACAATCAGCCTGCTCATTTCGAGAGGGCCATCCAATCGTACCGAAGCATCATAAGCAAGGTGCCACAATCCAAAAGACGGGCCAAGACGGCAACCTCACGGAAGCCCATTCGACGAGTGCCTTCCAGCGAATACTGTTTCCGGAAAGTAATCGACACCGACACCAACCTGATCGTTTCGTGGGCCAAGACGGAAATCAAAGCTTACAGCGAGGAGGAGCTTGCCAGCCCGGCAGATAGCGGGCACGAGGGAGAGGCTGTCATGAATCGCGACTGGTTCGCGTTGAACGAAAAGCTTCGACGCGATTACATGGGCACTGCACGGCATTGCTGTAAGTGATGGGAACGTTGGGGGCGACTTTTCTGCACTACTAACAGCATTCAGACGTTGGCATGGTCGCTACTCAGCCATCTTACCAGCACCGCGGAGCCGGTACAATGCTCCTGGAACAGATCCTCGCCGATGCCGACAATGCTGGATTGGAATGCTACCTCGAAGCCACGGACACCGCCAAGCCTCTATACGAGCGACATGGATTTGTGACAGTGAACGAATTGCGGTTTGATCCAGCTCCATATGGAGTGTACGGTTTCAAGATCGAGAGACAGACCATCATGGTACGAGGAGCGTTGAATGCCCAGGGAGTGAGGAGCGAGGTGAGGTCATGGCCAGCAGAGGTCGCTTCAGTGCCACTTTAAGCGAGCGAATATACCCTAGTTGTTGCATTTAATAAGCGGGTTTTGTGTTACGCGCGGGGCGGCATATGCAGGAGCTTGGGGAAATGAAAACTGGAGTATGAAGTTTTCGGGAGCAATTTGCTGGGTGTCGGTTACAGATTGAGCATTCATCATGGGGAATGCAGTGGGCCAGGTCAGGGCAATCAAAAGTGCCGGGCAGGATGCAGGTGGCACGTCGGGCAGATGCTTTATGATATGTTGTACTACCTCAACAGTAGCAGTAGTATCCATCAATACCTAATCACAATTACGATTTAGCGTCCTTCGTCTTGAAATGAGTCTCCACCAAGTTAATCGCACGTTCGGGATGGCATGAGCTCTGACAGTCGTGCAAACTCGTCAGATGCGATTGTAATAAGTAAACAGTCACATATGCATCGGCGTCCATGTCCATGCCTAGAGTTAGGGTTGAGGCGGAAATGGATAGCTACAATTTCGTCATCCGAGTCATGTAAATCTTTTGACAACGGCAAACCCTCGACACCCCACCCACATCATCCTCACACGTTGGAGTGAGAGACAAATCCAACCTTCTCACAACCGAAACAAACTGTTCACACGACACTCACACATTTCTCACGATGTCTCTTGCAGCGCCCGGCGGCGTTCCACTCAAGGCCGAAGATGCTGACARCTACGAGGAAATCGAGAAGCAGTTCGCCGTGAAGGGTAGGAGGAATTGAGCGCATGTGTGGAGAACTCAGAGGCTGACCTCATTGTAGTCGTCGAGCACATGGAAACATACTGGTCGATTCTCGAAAAGCTTCCCGGCTCCAAGCTGCGCCTGACCAAATTCGACGACGAGATCCTCGAGCACTTCAACAGGGAGTTCCCAGACTTTGACCTCAAGGGGACGATCGATGAGGATGAGATGAAGAGCAAGGCCGGCAAGGAGAAGTGGAGGAACTTCATCAACGTCTACGAGAACAAGGTGGACGACTACAACTTTGGCACCATGTTGCGCGAAAGCGCAGCTTCAGAGTATGGGCAGACTGGAACCATCTTTGGTATGAAGTGCACAAAGGCATTGTGATAAGACTGTGGCTGACATGGGTATAGCTGTGCGTATGCAGTTCTATGCAGTCGAGATTGCACGGTAGGTCTCAATCTTCGAGCTTGCTTGTGGGTTTGATATGCTGACAGTGCACAGGAATCGTGCCGGTTTGAACGATTGGATTTACGAGAAGGCAAATGCTGAGAAAGCTGAGAAATCTTCATAAATTGCCTCTCGTTAGGATGGTTTATCGGCAGCGTGATTCCAGCGTCGGCGGTAACACTGGTGGATCCGATTCTTCAAGACGACCATAGATGCATGTCCTGCGGGTACATCGTGTCTCAGTACGTACCCCGGATGAGATCGAGAACATCCCGTATGACTCTGACACTTGGCTGGAGCCACACGAAATCTGCGGTCAGTCAAACAAGAAATCGCGAGACTCGAGAGTGTACTCACTGGGCACATGGTGCGTTAAGTAAAGGCTCGAATCGATGTGGTTGACCAAAGGACGGATTCGATCACAGTGATTGCAGTCAATGGGTGTAGATAGAAGATATTTTCTTGGCGAAAAGAACAATAGGAGTGGCAACATTCTTCGTGCCTTTGGCCGTAAGACCCAGAAGCAGCTTCACTTCGATTTTGACAGCGGGTCCGTGCCACATCCCACCTCACCAACCAACGACTGGTTATCAACACGCGACATCCGGACACCTCCGCGAATACGAGTTTTGCCTGATGGGATTGCGGCCATGCAGGACGAAGCATCCGGAAGCCATCGTCGACACAAGCGACTCTCATCGAAAGACAGTATTGCACAATCCGCCGCGGACTCAAGTGCGAGTGGCAACGCGGACGATGATGTCCCAGCTGTCAAGGCGCCATGGCGCTCGCTTTTCGCCTTTACCACGCGACGACAGGTTCCACTATTTATGGCTGGGGTCGCGTGCGCAATTCTGGCCGGTGCTGCAAGCCCGGCGCAAACACTCATCATCGGCAAGCTCTATGGCGGCTTCACTGACTACGCCTCGGGGCGGCTCGACAAGAACGAGTTCATGCGCAAGGAGACGACATATGTAATCTACCTTGTCGCCATAGCAGCCGCTAGTTGGCTGCTCCACACGATCGACTTCGGTATTTGGCTCGCCTTTGGGGAGCTGCAAGCAAAGAGTGCTCGAGATCGCTTGTTCCACGGACTCCTCGAGAAAGAGATCGAGTGGTACGACATGCGCAAGAACGGTATTGGAGCCATGCTGCCTAGGCTGCAGGCGCAGATTCGAGACTTGCAACTTGCCGCCGCTCAGCCCATGGGTAGCATCTTCCTCTCCTTGTCGACTGCCATCTTGTCTCTTGTACAGGCTTTTGTTGTGTCTTGGAGTCTCACGCTCGTCACACTCGCGACCGTTCCTCTCATTATGTTCCTGCTTGTACTGTGCTCCAACGGCATGCAGACCAGCATTAACAAGCAGCAAGACCATCTCACCGAAGCGCAAAAGTACACAACAAATGCATTTGCATCCATTGACACCGTGAAGTGCTACAACGGACAGGAGATAGAGCATAAAAAATACACCAACAGCATTGAACGAGCTGCTCATTGGTATGCCTGGGTCGCACATGCAAGCGCACTTCAGATGGCCCTCGTTGTTCTGCTCTCGGTCTCCATGTTTGTCCAAGGATTCTATTACGGTGGCGTTCTCATTCGCAAGGGCGAGATTGGCACGGCAGATGTTATTACAACGTTTTTCTCGGCCATCGGTGCATTCCAGGCGATACAAGGTATACTGCCGCAGATGATTGTGCTAGAAAAAGGTCGCACTGCTGGCGCCACGCTCCGTGTGGTCATGGCTCAGGTTCTCCAAGGGCCCGGCTTGCAACGGGAGAAGGGTCTTCTAGTGCCAAGTTCGTGCAAAGGAGACATTAATGTCACCAACCTGACCTTTGCATATTCGCAGCGTCCGGATCAGCCTGCTCTACGGGATGTCACTCTCTACCTCAAGGGCGGAGATCTAACCTTCCTCATTGGCCGTAGCGGCTCCGGCAAGAGCACCATCGGCCAGCTGCTGTTACGTTTCTATGCAGCATCTGAGGGGGAGGTCCTCCTGGACGGTACTCCGCTGGAGTCCCTCGATACCTCTTGGCTGCGCTCCAACATTACCTTGGTGGAGCAAACAAGCATGCTATTCAACGATACCATTTTCCGCAACATCGCTTTCGGTCGAAAAGACAATGAAAAGGTTACAAGGGCCGAAGTCATGGAAGCGGCAGAATTCGCCTTGCTGCAGCTCATGATCGGAGAGATGCCCGATGGCCTTGACACGGCGGTCGGTTTCAAAGGAGGCTCAATGTCGGGAGGGCAGCGTCAACGCATGGCTTTGGCCCGGGCAAGACTACGAGATACTCCAGTGTTGATTCTGGACGAATCGACCAGCGCTTTGGACCAAATTAGTCGCACACTGATGATGGATGCGATAAGAAGGTGGCGTAAAGGCAAGACAACTATCATCATAACCCACGACATTGGACAGATTCAAGACGACGATTACATGTACATCCTTGAAGAAGGCAGGGTTGTACAAGAAGGACATCGCAGTCAATTGCAGAAATTGAAGGGCACACCTTTCCAAGGGTTCCTCAATGTGGACGATCACACCGAAACGGCGGCATCCATTACCAAGACAGTATCGTTTGATTCTCAACCATCGCGGGCATCGTCATCTTCACTCGAGTCGTTTTCCGACTTTGGAGTATCAAACTCATTCTTTGACCCTCTAGATGCTGCGCTAAGAGCTGGAGAGAAGAACGCAGCCAACCGAAGCTCGTATCTTCCCAGTGTTCTTCAAGAAGGCAGTCCAGTACCTGGAATGCTTCGGAGGAAAGGAGATACATCTGCGGCTCCGTGGATACGAATGGGACTGACGCCCGAAATGCCCGTCGCCACCAAACCTAGGCGCGAGTCACATCTTGAGCGACCAGAATCACTCGGGGAAGTTCCGACCACACCTCCTGATTCCAAACGATGGACCGCAGCGATGGAGAAACTGGTTGACCAGACCGGAACCTTTGCAGCCAACGCACGAAGACGCTCGATGGGCATCAATCGTACACGACGGCCAATCGATCAAAAAGACCATAATGATGACGACTCTCCAGCGGGTCCACGGGCAGCTTTGGCGGCGCTGGAGGCCAACGACGTGGCCGACGAGACGGAACGGAAGATAACGCTTGTGGAAATCTTCCGTACCTTGTGGCCAAGCCTAAACCTGCGAGAAAAAGCGTGGCTTGTAATCGGCTTCTGGTGTGCCACAATTCACGCTGTGTGCAGTCCAACTTTTGCATTCGTCATTTCGAAGCTGCTGAGTACATATACCATGCCTGGTGGTGGCAAAAGCAAGTCGCTGCTCTACTCTATGATTGTGCTGGCCATCGCCTTCGTGGATGGCTTCCATGTGTACATGTACCGCATGGTGCTTGAGTGCATCAGCCAGGCATGGGTTGACTACGTCCGTGCCGAAGCATTTGGTCGTATCCTGGACCAGGAACGTGAGTTTTTTGAAAAGCAGGAGAACGGGACCTCACGCTTGACCGAAAGTCTGGACCGTAACGCAGAGGAGATGCGCAATCTAGTCGGACGATTTGCCGCCATGGTCTGGATTGCGTCTTTGATGGTCATTGTCACCATCATTTGGGCTCTCGTCGCGCAATGGAAGCTCACGCTTGCAGCATTGGCCATTTGTCCGTACATCTGGGGCACGTTGCGACTCTTTGCTGCCGTCAGTGAGAAGTGGGAACATCGATGCAACGATGCATCCGAAGAAGCTGGAGCAATCTTCAACGAGACGTTCACCAATATCAAGACCGTTAGGGCGCTTACCCTAGAGCCATACTTTCTCGAAAAGTACACAAGAGTAACGGACAGTCTCCTGAGACTCGGTATGCAGCGTGCCATGTACTGCGGCTTTCTCTACGGTCTCTCAGACAGCGCAGGCGAATTCAGCACGGCCATGATCTTCTATGTGGGAGCTTTGATTGTCAAGTCGGGTGCATCTGTCACAGACGTCATAATGGTGTTCACGCTACTGATATTCTCTCTCACCAGTGTCGGTGGGATCCTTGCATACATCCCTCAGGTCGGAGCCTCCAAAGACACGGCAATACGGCTTCTTCGTCTTTCAAACCTACCCCAGGACTCACATGAGCATCTGGGAGACACTCGCATCGTCACAATCGGCGACATAGTGTTCGATGATTTGGATTTTGCGTATCCTACGCGCCCTGACGCTCTTGTCTTGAGAAACATCAATCTTGTTCTACATCCGGGAACTACGACAGCGATCGTTGGAGGGTCTGGATCCGGAAAGTCCACAATCTCGAATCTGTTGCTGGACCTGTACAGCACCGCCTCAATGCCCACATCGCGAGTTGGCGATCTATCCTTTGGCGGCCGCGATATGGAGCACATCTACACMCCTTCGTTGCGGGCTCTGATCGTCAGCGTCTCGCAAACACCAACTCTCTTCGCCGCGACTGCTGGAGAGAACATCGCATACGGTCTGCCTGCGGATTCGCCCAACAATACCCCCGAAAGCATAGTCTACGCGGCTCGACAGGCTGGAATCGACGATTTCATCACCAGTTTACCCCAAGGCTACAATACGCTCATTGGCGATGGTGGACTTGGTCTCTCCGGCGGCCAAGCCCAGCGAATTTCCATTGCACGCGCTTTGGTCCGCAAGCCCTCTGTCCTGATTCTTGATGAAGCCACATCTGCTTTGGACGTTGAATCTGCRAATCTGATTCGACATACACTCACAGACTTGGTGCAGGATCGCAGTCACGAGATGACGATCATCATCATCACGCATCATAGAGACATGATGGAAATGGCGGAGCGTGTCGTCGTTCTCGATCAAGGCCAGATTGTGGAGGAGGGGACTTTTGATGAGTTGTTGGCTAAGCAAGGACCGTTGTCCCATTTGCTGAGTGGTGGAGAGTGGACGGATAATCTTGGTAGAGACACACGACCTGTCAGAGCTAGCAAGAGGAGAAGCGGATTGCCTGTGCTGAAGCAAGTCGATTGGAAGTCGAACAGATTGAAGAAATTGGCGGTTGTGCATCAGGGTAAACGTTTGTAAGGTGGGCAATAGATTGTGGATAGTTCGTTTCATTCAGCACGAGTCATTGTGCATATCCATCCCGCATCTACAAGATCCCCATCGCAACTACAATACAGTATAAGCGACTCTCCCATAACTCCATGTCCAGACCAAAGGGTATCATTTTCAAAAATCCCAATCCCAATCCCAATCCCTCTTGCGTACCAATACAACACCCGTTTTTATTCTGTTACTGTGCTCTCTTTCCCAAAATCTTCATCATCATCATAGTCATCATCACCGAAAGTCAAAGGACTCGCTACGCACCGGCGTGGCCGGAGGCTTCCGCGGATCCAGATATGAAATCTCCTGCTCCAACGACTGCCGCTTTACAATATGAAGTGGTGGAAAGTGAGCACTGTTTCGACGGAAACTCCACGGATTCTGACTGCTATCATGCTCGTCGGATTCCAGATCATCCGCGCATTTTTGCGTAATCTGCATCACAGACTTGTCCGAATGTTGGGATCTTTGCAGCATGCCAAATTCTTCGTCTCCTTGTGCAAAAGGGAGGACGTTTTGATTCGCAGATCTTGAGGAGCCGGTCTTGTCTCCGGTACTGTGCGAGTGCGATCCCCTCGAACGGATGACTGAGCTGATCTTGGAGGATATTCGGCTGGTGAATCGTACGATTGGTTTGTGGATGAGTGGTTTTAGAGCGGGAGCGCAAGCACAGATCTGTAAGTTGTTAACGACGCTATACGTCAAGCATCATTTGGGCCACTCACTACGGCCAGATCAATCTCAACGGCAGCGGCAATCCATAGTGGATAAGAGTACCATGTCGTGTCCCAGCTGTCCACTAGCGATTTCCAGATGAAGTCTGAGTCAGATCAGWGACGCGTCTTGAGAATTGTTCCAAGCTGCGCAGAACTTACATGTCCTTACAACACCCGCGATTGTGACAATGAAGCCCAGCCCAAGCAAAAAGCACACTCCAACCCGATGCTTCAGTGGCATTTGTAGCCTGAGAACCAATGGAATCGGGAGGCACGTTACGAGCAGGTCCGCGACACAATTGAAAACCCCAACGACCAGGGTCGCTGTCCCTTCATTCAGACATGTGCCTCCTTCAATCGGTGGGAATGTCCWGTAAGACTGGATGGGTCTGGACCACAATCAGTATGAGGACCGTTTTGTTAAGACTCAGCACATACGAGCWCAACCATATTCCAACACAGGTAAAGCTGATCTCGAGACCGACAACAAAGACCATGCTTGCGTGTAGAACATGGGTGAACCATTGAATCCCACTGTCTCGCACCAGTCGGTAGTAGAACAGGATGAGAGATATCCGGGTGAATGTAGCAGCTTGCACAAAGAGGAGTTTGGAACAGAAAGCCACAATTCCGGCATTCTGGTACCTGTAAGGGTTGAGCATCAGCCATTGGGTGTCGAGCTGTGTTTCGTCGAAAACTGACATGTCAATTTCTACATCCCACAAGTGCCTGTTCCAGCCATATACACTATTCGCAAGAATGACAGAAATGTTCATCCCGAGTGTGAAAACCTAAATGTGATGTCAGAGAAAGCGTCAAGGAATGGCAAACCGAATTTCATCGTACCAGTGCGAGAGCAATAAAGACGTCGTCCCAGCCAAACCATTTCTTTATCTTCAACCGAGAGTAAAACCGTCCACCAACAGCTGCTACGACCAAGATGGAAAAGATGATGATGACAACGAGGAGGGCCTCCCCTCTGGTCGTGGGATGTTCATAGTTTGGGGCCGGCCACGATAAAATGACATCCAGAGGTGGGATCCGCATTGCAGCAAGTGATGTTATTGCTGCTCAAATCCACTTTCCCGATGTAGTCCAAACATTGCCGAGAGATGTATAGTGTCGTGGATCCAACAGGCGAGAGGAGAGAGAGTGAAGAAACGGAGCAGGTCGGTCAAAGAGCACATACCGACAGCCACCTCGCGTCGAGGATAAGGTTTGCTGAGCAGACGGGAAACACGGGGTACCTTCTTGGTCGTAGTGCGAGTTTGGGATCATGACCAGGATCATGCTGGGATCTCAAAACGGGACMACGATAATCGATCGGCGGAGACGCCTCAATGTAGTGGATGCAGCCGGATACTCAACGCCTCAGGCGGCTGTGACGAAGCAGAAAGGACATGCGTCTTGGGCGCGAGAAGTGACGGGACGCGCAGGTAGAAGCCGTTACACAGCAGCATCGGGATCTCCTCCCTACGCCGCTTCAAGCGGCAGTAGAGTACAGGGGCTTGGAATGCATTGAACGTAGAGGGCAAGCCGCCATCTGAGGGCTGGGCGCTTGCAGGGGCAGTACATCTAGAGCATCTAGGGCTTCGTCGAGCAGATGTCTGATGTTATTGTTTTATGGTCTGGATGAGTGATGTCCGTGTCGGTGGGTGTGGAGCTCCAGTCATCGACACCAGGTTGTCCCCAATCGTGGGAAAGCATCCCGAGTTTCCGCCTGATGCTTCCCATGATCGCCAGCCATGTGGAGCTGCAGCTGCACTTCTAAACAAGGATCGCAAAGAATTGGATGCTGCCGTGAACCCAAGGAGTCCCTCGAAACGCAAATTACAGCCCAGAACATGCAGCCCATTATTCGAGTCATTCACAAGTCCACGACGCTTTCGTACCTCGCTCCGTGTCGCGCAGAGGACATGACYTTTATAAGGTCTCTCTTCGGCGTCGTGGAATAGAACATCCGGCGAACATTCGGCTGCATGAACACTCTTCCACGTCGAGGATGAGGCTTCTGCTGCCGCCCGTCAATTCCCGCGCAAAAACGAAGCTCGAACAAGGGGGTTCCACGTCCCCAACCGTGTCACTGACTCCAGAGGTGGGTGGAGCTGCAGCCCCATCGTCTGCTGACCGTCGGGGTCTGTCCAATTGTGGAAGTGGCGGCAAACTCCACATTTCGCAATGGGATAGTTGAGATGCCGGGCGACACGTGGTTGCGACAGGAAAAGAGCCCGGCGAGAGGGTGCGGTGCGCTGTGAGAAATTGATGACCTCGGGCAGCACAGCAGCACAGCGGCGTGAGAGGCGACCCAGGCGAGGCGGCCCGGTTGGGGAACCGTGTCGGAGCTGTGGCACCAAACTTTGAGAGCGCCAAATTCGAGAGCAATCGTGCATGGAGATGACAGACACATGCCTGCTGTGTCGACCTGCTGCCAAGTTGTCCTACAGTACATGAAAGCAATCATGAAATGTACTTCACGGCGGTACTTCTAATCATACACGAAGATCTACCCATCCGCAGAGAGCTACATGCGCTTCGGACTCGCGGCTCTAGTCATTACAAGCGTAGGACATATGATTACCCTGCCGTCTTACTCTTCCACCTCCGCATCATCTTCATCCACCTCGAACTCGTCCGGGACAGGAGCCTCCTCTCCATCCTCGTCCTCATCCACAGCGTTCAGCACTCCAGCAGCCGCAGATGCACCTCCGGTGTTGCCCTCGAGGAAGTCTTCCATGGTGACATCTCTCGCGGATTGTGCGGGACCAGCGCCTGGTGCTGGTGCGGCAGCAGCAGTCTTCTTGCGTGCCTTGAGTTCTAGTAGGTCCTTGGCTTCGTTAGGTCGTGTGTCCTCCAAAAGGATGACACCACCAGTGGGCTGCGTAAATGTTAGCAAAGATATCCCGAGTGTACTGCTCAGTGATGTTCTTACCTTCTTGACTGGCTGATACCGCCCATCCGCGGCAAAGCTGATGTACTTTGTCTGTGCGGGAAGAACACGGCTCATGTTCTCCAATTCGTAGCCCACCTTCTCCTTTTCGACCTTCTTCTTGCTGCTCTCCTTGTCGTCTTCCTTGTCGTCGCCAGCCTTGGTTTCGATGACGACATCATCGGTGTCCATCTTCTCGCCATCGGCATCGGGCTTGGGAGTAGACGGGGTAGCGTCAACGTCCATGCTCTCTGTCCGGTTTTGCCTGTCCTTTGCTAGCTTTCTTCGCTTCGCTTGCGCAGTGGTGGATAGTACCGCAGTCTTGACTTTCTCGGGAGCCTCCTCTGTCTTCACCTCAACCACTGGTGGATAGTCAAACATGCTTGGTCGCGTGTTGCTGTGAAATGTGAAGCGGGGAATCTCCAGGTTCGAATCGACACCGATAATGGATGTTGGTGTAAAGGAGAGGGCGAGGAAGTGGGTGAGTGGGAACCAGTACCAGTATTGCATGAAGACAGCCATGCCAACAATGGCGGCCATGTTGAGGTTGCCAGTCTGTGTTTGCAGGCCGATGGTACAGTTTCGTCCACCAGCGTCGATAATTCCCAACGCGAGAGCGCAGCCGAATTTGGCCATGGCATCCTCGTGACGATCACCGACAGCCTTCTGAAGTTGCTTGCGAAGCGCGCTGACCTTGGGGTTCATTGCATCGTTCTGCTGCACCATGATCATGGCAAGCGAAATGAAAGCGCCTTGTCTCACAAAGTCGACAGAGTCCTTCATCATGGGTTCCAAAAGGTCGATTGCCTCGTCGAGACCAGTACCAGCGCATGCAATGCCGAGTGCCATCGTTGCTCCATAACGCACATGAGGATTGTAACTCTCGGCGAGCAGCTCCACCATACGTGGCACGCTGCCAGGCTTCCTGAAGAGCACAAAGCCCAAGCTCATGACTGCACATCTCCGAACATCGTCGCTCACGTCGGAGACGGCAAGGTGAAGTAACTTCCGCACGGCCTTGTTGCTGCCGCTACCGCAGTAGGCGAGCGCGACAGTCATGACTCCTCCGTATCGAAGTGCCGGATCCGCATCCTCCAGAAGACCAGAGATGAGCTCATCGGCAGCCTCCTGGCGATTGTACATGATGAGTGACATGCCCAAAGCCAGACCTCGCACAATCTTCTCGTGCTGAGTGTCGTGCGCGTACTGAATCATGTCTTCCAGTGCCTTGGTATTGCCTGAGCCCAGCATGACGAGGCCCATAGCCAAGCCAACGGCCTCTCCGTTAATAGCAGAGTCGGCGTAAAGAACATTCTTGAGCTCATCGTAAATCTCCTCGGACCCAGTAGCCATTCCTGCGACACCCAAGCCGAGAGCGCCGCCATGCTGCACAACCTCCTCCTGTGTATTTTTGAACTGCCTGCGAAGGTAGTCCAAAACGTGTGTGCCATGGTTGGTGTAGATGAGGCCAAGAGCGTAAAGCGAGCCACCTTGGCTGTAGGCGCTGCCGGCACTTGCGACCGCATTGTCTTTCGGGAGGTAGGGCGCCAATAGTTGCTGGCCGTTGTTGAGGTTTCCCCGATGGATCACACCCAAAGCCGCAGTCGCCGTGAACTTGCTCCAGTTGACGGCCTTGCCCAGCCAGTCCAGGTTGTCGCGGAAGAAGGTGTCGATTGTGGTTCCAGCATTCATGAATGCGTTGGCAAAGGTGACGGAGGTGTGGAAGATGCTGTTGCGTGCCTCCAAGGAGTCTCGGATCTTGTTGAGGATCGCTTTATCGGTGTGTGCTGCCCGGAAGAGGAACTCCAAATTCAGTTCAATGCTGGTAGTGCCTCGCAAGATGTTTCGCACTGAAGCAAATGCCTTTGACTGATCCTCCGTCTCAGGCTTGGGCTTCGTTCTTGACGCAACAAGCGTGGAAGTCTGTGGAGCACCGGCGGAATCGTTGAGCTCGGAGAGCAACTGGTCTGACTCGTTTGGTTCCTCCGTCTGGTTTGGGTGCGGCGTCGCTGGTCGAACAGCGCTTCCATTCGCCTTGGATTCCTCTGCGTCGTCCTCTGGCAGCTCATCCATGACTTTTTGAAGGAACTCCTGCGTTCCGTTCTCGTACAGGTCGAACGAGAGCTGGTATGCGATGGCCAGAGATTTGCCGTCACCTTTCCGTATCAGCTGTCGCAGCATGTTGGAAGCCATTGTCTGCTGGTCTAGATAGACAACACATCGTGCGATCGCAAAGTAATCCGGGTTGGGGATTTCATTGAGCAATTCCAAGATCAGCTTCAGTATCTCGTTTCGGAGTGCGCGCTCCTGCACCACGTTCATACAGATATCAAGCACATATTCCATAACATCCTCAGCTTGACTGCCTGTGCTTGCCGCCTTCTTGCTCTTGCTCTTCGCATCGGAGCCCGATCGCAGGATAGCTTCCTTCAGGACTGTCATGTTGCGGGCCTCGACCGCGATGCCCACAACCTGCTTGTATGCGCCGACCTCGTAGCAGCTCTCAAAGATCCTCGTGACAATGCCCTGCAAGTTCTTCTTGACCAAGTTTGGCAAAGTCAGCGGGTTGGGATGTGAGCCGGCAACGCCGGCATTGCCTCCACCAGACGCAGACGAGCCATCGAGCTCTTCGGGACGAGAGAGTAGAGACTTCGATGGGAGGGCGGATTGCGAGAAAGGTGTTGTGGGAGAGGCTGTAGCGGCGAGCGCAGCACCATCGTAATCGGCCGAACCACGGCGTCCAGAGGCTGATGTTGGAGTCGGTGGATTATGAAGTGCGCAGAGCGCGATGTAGGTGTCGATGCATTTGGCAACAATTGTCTCCTCGTACTCGCCGGCGTGGTCAAGGTTGAACAGCTTGCCTGCGCCAAGCGCGAACACCATCGACTCATCATATTCCTGCAGCTGATAGTAGACCTTGGATAGTAGCAAGGCAGCCAGCTCGCGATGGCTGAAGGTGTCGTCTTCGTATAGCGCTTCTCTGTAACGGCGAAACTGTCAGCTGCTACGTACGTCCTTGCACCACATTGAGTTCATCAACCAAGCTCACGCCAGCCCCGGAGAGCTGACTATGGGCGGATTCAAAGGAGATGCGTGTGAGGAGAATACGTACATTTGACCGATGGATCCAGAGACCTCTGTCCATACACTGTCAATGTCATCGTTCAAACGCTCGAGGGCGAAGACCTGCAGCGCAGCATCGGGTTCGCTGAGGAAGCCGACAAGCCCAGCAGCGGACGTCAAGCCAACCATGATGTGAATTGTGCGCGTGGTCGATGCAGGCGTTGTGGTGTGCTGTACGGTGGCGGTGGTGGGTGTTGTTGATGAAGCCGCTGCTCTGATGGCGTTTGATGCTTAGATGCGTGATCGACGAGCAGTCGCGGGGATGGGAGGTCCGCGCCGGGTTTGGCAGAGGGTCGAGAAGGACAGGTTTGAACAAGGGACAATAATACACGGCAGCACCAAAGTTGATTGAGATGGTGCACTGATGGCAAAGTTAACGTCGTGTCGTGTCGATGTGTCTATCTTATGAACGGCGAGCTCACACGGCACGCCTGCAGGGCAGGCGCCGTCATCACGGCTCTACCCGCCAAAAACGGATATGAGCATGAACGACCATTCACTTCCACGGTCTTCGCTCTGAGCATGCTTGGGCTTTTGGATCTCTTCGTGCATACTTACTATGGAGGCATGTTCCGCTGTCGAATGGCTGACAGCTCAAGCAGTTCTTGTATCTCCCTTCAATTGCGTAAACACAAGCAATACAACTACAGGTACACTCTATCCTGCACAGTTCAGTAAGCTCAGGCGGCGTGACTCCCGTTCTAGCTCCAGACCTTATGCCACTGCCACTGCTTCCGAWCGAGATCTAAAATACTACCATAGCTACTCGATGCCTGTCAAGATCCGAAAACGCCTGGACTTGTGGAGTGAGAAGAGAGAGAGGGAGCATTTCAGGAGCATGGAGTCGCGAAGCTCCTTTATTCAATCACCTCCTATCTTCAGCAGAACGTCTTATTCTTCACACGGGTACACCGACCGTATTGACGCGACTATCGGGTAGAAAACAGCAGTCTTCTGCATGACCGGCATTGTGAACCGTGGTCGACTTGCCGGGCCACGATGCTTCCCGCTACATCATTTTAGCTTAAAGAAGCTTGCGTAGTATTATTTACGCGTGAGATGCACGGCCAATGTCGCGGTCAGGATGACTTTGACATTGACACTACAACAACACTCCGATTCTCGTGTTGGTCACTCATTCCGTCACAGTCTTGAATAGCATCTCTCGAGTGGGTAGATTCGCGTTGCGACGATCAGTCCTCCACGCCAAGGGACATTTGGCTTTGTACATGTCTCCTCCTCGAAAGTTGGACAGTACGGCACAGCACAGTATAGCAATCCATACCTTCATCTCTCCGCATTGCGCTCGCCCGTGATTGGGCCTTGTGAACTCCGTCAGACGCGTCACCTTCTGTCAGGGCATCGACGAATACTGCGCCATATCCATCGCGACGACCCTCGTATGGCTAGACTTTGCGCGAGCTCATCGCTACGCGCGTCGTGAGACTGGTAGCTTGGGGAATTTGGAAGAGTAGGACAAGGTGCAGGACGATACATAGCGCGACACGATGGACTTGTCGTCGATGCTGAACGATGGGCCGGCGGAGGAGAGGAGGAGCGCGGCGCCCCAGGCATCGCCGCCTGCAAGAGGACACACTATCGATCATGCGCCATCAACGTCCGCAAGCCAAGCGCGAAACCGGGGCCTGACACCACTTCAGACGCCCTCGCAGACACCAGGCGGCTCCCAATATCCCTTTCCAGGGCCGCCTCAAGCACAACAACAGCTACATCAGCATCCAGCGCAAAGTCCCATCTCAGGCCCCTCTTATCGCCCATACGATGCCTACACTGCCACGACGCCCGGAGCACGCCCGACTAGTCAGAACTACCATTTTGCTCAGCCGTCACCCTCGCAGTATCAACAGCCGGGCCTACATGCGCAGCACACCATGTCCATGTCTCCCACTCCGCCGTCCCATCACAGTCATACGCCGCATTCGGTACGCCAAAGTCCAATGGCAACGGCAATGGGACAACCACCACCTCAGCAGCAACAGGCTTACCCTTCCTCCTTTCATCGCTCGCAGCCCTCCACGCCGCTTGGGCCCCCGCCGCCCTTGACGGGACGCCATTCCAATCAGCTAGACATGTCCAGTCCATACCATCAGCGGACTTATTCTGGTGCCTCGAACGGAATGGTTACTGGCTCTCCTGCCCAGCACAACCTCAGCATTGGAAGCCTTGTCGAATCTCCCAGCGCAAACTATCATAGGCCTTCGTCAGCCAGACGTAGCACAAGCGATTACATGAGTTCGGCGGAGCGTGAACGCAGTTTATCCGTTAGTCCCAAGACAAAAGTACCAGCGCGTCAACCATCGAGCGGATCGCGACACAGCAGCCAGCAGGAAAGCTATAGCGCGCGAAGCTCCATGCAACCCAGTGCGAGTGTGGCGTCCCAGATGGGTACACCAGTTCGTGTGCCAGCGGTTGCTCCGAACTACGCACAGCCTCCGGTCAATTCCGGAGTTGAAGACTCTTTGTCCGCGAGAAACGGCGTACCGAATAATTACAATCATTCGCAACCTCCTCCACTTCAGCACCAACCTCAGAAGATGGACATGCATCACTTGCTAAGTCCGACTGAACACGAGCCAAGTCCGCGTACAATGCACCAAAATCTTCCCCCTTCTCAACATCAGCAACCACCACCACCACCACCACAAAATCACACATCATCTGTCCCAGCATCTACAAATCAGAAACCACAGCAGCTRGCAGATTCACT
This sequence comes from Ramularia collo-cygni, assembly GCF_900074925.1. NCBI lineage: Eukaryota > Fungi > Ascomycota > Dothideomycetes > Mycosphaerellales > Mycosphaerellaceae > Ramularia > Ramularia collo-cygni. Next base: position 25,127 of record NW_019716260.1, read on the forward strand.
TCCAAATGCACCAATGAAGAGACCTGCAGTATCGCCACCTGCCGCGGAGCCTCCATCAAAGCGAGGTCGCCGCAAGTATCTCGAACGTCCGATTTGGGCCCATCTCCACCCCAGCAACCCGCGTGCAAAGGAATTCGATGCTGTMCCCAACAGTGCCCAGCAGGCGGTTCCCGCAAATGCAACACGCACTCCACAACCTCAATCGCAACCGCAATCGCAGATGCATCTGCAGCCGCAGCCGCAGCAGAATGGACCACAACCTGCACACTTGAACGGCAACGTTCATGGCCCACTTGACAACGATCTCATCCTCGCCAGGCGCGTGTTGGATCCCAATTGGGAGAGGTCGATGGACGGCAAGGTTCCGATCACTTCTCTGGTGAAACAAGTCATGGACTGGCTGTATGTGAACCTCAGCGAGAACGCAGACATCGGACTGGATCCGCGGGAAGGCGCCATTGAAATCGAAGCCAAGATAGGCACTTTAATCGATAAGCAGACCGGCGATAGAATGGCGCTTCCAGTCACTTCCGCAACAGTGCTTGACCCGAGGGTCAATGAGAGGTTTCAATTTGAGAGTCAAATGCTCGAGGCGGCGCACAAGAAGATGAATGAGTTTCTCAATAGACTCACCAAAGATGCCGCAACCATTCCAGGCCGAAAGAAGATTGACTACACCCACACCCGCGAAACCGACTCTTTCCGCACTCTCAACGACGCTGGATTGAAACTTATGCCCGAGGCCTTGATGAAGCGCAACAGGAGAGGTGATATCAAGCTTCGGACTTCCAGGCGGGACAAGGACGGCAAAGTCACAGGCCGGATTGTCAAGCTCTCACTCGCTCAGCTTCAGATACACAGTCCGTTCGACTCGTATGATGTTCGAATTAGTATGAATTTGGAAGTTAATCTCGACCAGCCGGATCTCGACACCCTTGACATCACAGACAATCCCACACACGACAAACCCGCTCAACCTGACCGGAGGAAGGATCGTGTCTCTTACAGACATCTAGCTTGTCAGACAGATCTCACGCGTGTGGATACGCCTGGACTGGGACCGAAGTATGAATTGGAGTTGGAGCTGGATGCGAATGTGCTGCGACAGCAACAGAAGCTTTTGAGTTCAGGGCAGGAGAATGGGTTCCAGGCTGTGGTGGAGGGTTTCATGGATAATTTGACGCTCTTGATGAGGCAGCCCAAGCAGTAGTGATGTATGAGTATACGCAAGCGCGATTTGGAGCATTTAAGAAGACGATGGATTGGTAGCGATGTATCACTGTTCTCTTCTTCTGATTTGTGTGTCATGTTTCCACGGGATCTCTTCCCCTTGGATGTAATGTTGTCAATTAGCACGTCCCTTTTCAAGAATTCTTGACGGCCTGCTGAGCTCCTCAAGAGCATGTGCACAAGTCCCATCGGTTGCACAATCTTGGTCAGCACGCCGCCAATCGCCGGTGGCTCATCGTTGATCTGTTCAGGTGCCACACGGGCTTCACGAAGCAGCAGCGTCTGCGGCAGCTCAATGCATGGTTCGAGACTCTGGTGCCTTTCGCAAAACGTGTTCGTGCCCTGACCTCTGAGTGATTTAAAGGGACGGCCATTCTGGCACCATGGAACGGTACAATGGCTGATACGATGGCTTGACACTGCCAGCAGTCAAAATAATCTCGGCAATTATCTACGTGAAGCAAGTACAATCATAAGAGGGACAGGAGGGAGGCAGAAGCAAGTAYCACAGATGAGAACGGATGTTTCAACTACATTCAGTTGGAGTCACAGTTGAGAACTTTTTTTTTCAACAAGTCGTGCGTTTATGCTTCTACCTGCTGTGTACAATATTGGCCAATCCAAAAGAGGAGGCCGCAAAAGAAGCAACAAGCCATCGCTAACACATCCTTCCCAAGACAATGGGCGCCTGTTTGGCATTCTGGCTCCTGAATGTCTTGCATAAACTCTGCGTGCATGCAAAGGGGAATCTCTATCGTCTCTTCGTGGCAGGTCATCGGTGAACGTTCGGGAATCTGCAGTGGGTATCTCTCATCATTTCTTCGTGCTGGTGCAAAGGGGAATCTCTCTCATCTGTCACTCCCTTTGGCGGGGAGTCTCTTTTATCTTGTTTTCGTGTTTGCAGTCGGGGATTTGCCATCTCTTCAGTTCGGTCTTGTGGGGCTGTGAAACAGAGGATCAACGATGGGGTGTCGCTGAGGCTGACAATGCTCGCGGGCGAATCGTCGACTGCGGGAGAAGCGCAGCAACACCGATCTACCAATCGAACTTGGACCGAACACCGCCGCGGGCGGTGCGCTCGGTTCCAGGAGGCGGAGATGGTCTCTGGCTGTGCTGAGCCGGGGGTTGAGAACTACCTTGATCACCAAAGGGACCAGGAAGGGCACTGCTATGGTAGCCGTGCAGGGGCTCGCGGGTGCTGCCTTGGGCGTTCTGAGCTGGGGTCTGAGAGCTACCCTGATCACCAAAGGGACCAGGAAGGGCACTGCTGAGGTATCCGTGAAGGGGTTCGCGGGTACGAGTGCTGTCTTGAGGGGCACGAGCATGCCGAGCTCCAGCCATTGACTGGGCGAAGTCGTTGCGCCGATGTTTCTCGGCATTGGCCATGGCCTGTTGCATGGTGTAGCCACCAGTAGCCCGAGGTCCTGTAGGACGCTCAGTCTGATCCAAGCCGCGATTGCCTCCGACTCCACCAACGACTTGAGCGATGTTTTGTCTGCGAGCATCCTCAGTGGCGTGCATTTGAGCCTTGTCGTTCGCTCGACGAGCCTGGCCGTCCTTCATGATTTGAAGCAAGATGATGCCTTGAGCCTTCCGATCTGCAGGATCGGGTTCAACCCAGTTGGATTGCCGAGGTGGAGCGGTGGTCGTGTACCAATTGCTGCCTGGGTTCTTGCGATGAGCTTCATCCATCGCTTGCTCAAATGTGAGTGCCGGGCGGACGGCGTTTTCGGGCTCATCAGGAGTGTTGGGACGACTCCTGAGATTTCTGCTCCAACCGTCGTCGTCTGTTTCGCCCACAGCCTCCTTGATCATCTCCTCAATCTGGGCGTACTCGATCTTGGCTGCAACAGCGAGCGTAAGGCCTCCTTGGTTGTCTTGACCCTGGTAATCGATGTTGACATCACCCATGGGCAGAGGTGGGACGATGGCGCCCGTGCGGGTGGCTTCCTGGAAGATTTGACCGTAGTACTACATGGCAAAGTTAGCGGATGAAAGTGAAGTGTCAGACAAGAAGTGACTCCGTACCTTGACAAGCTCAATATCAGCGCCGGGGGTGACGGAAAGCGCAATGAACGGCCAGATTGCCGCAAGTTCGTGCGTGCCACCCAGATCCACATTGATGTCTCTTCCAACCGCCATGTAGCCATAGCCGTCCTTGACCAAGTAGCCGACAACTCTCGCCTTCTGCACCTCGGTGAAGCCTGGGCACGCCAGAGCAGCGGCAGCCATCTCCCGGAGGAGAGCTGGGCTCGGGTCGCTTGGGCGATAGGTGAAAGTGCTGGACACAGCATGCGTACCAATCTGCTTGATCAATTCGCCCATGAGCTTGAGGGTGCACTCGTAGATTTGCTCGCGCTCGTCAATCAGCACATGTTCCGGGGCATACCAAGGGTATTTGTACAAGATGGAGATGATCGTCTCGTACGGACGGGCCGGKAAGCTGAATGCATACTTGGAGCGCCACATCTGTGTGGCATGCCGAAGCGTATGGACGAGTTCTTCGGGGTGGATGAATCCCTGGAAGCCTGCAGCTTCGACTCCCTCATGGTACTCACGCGGCGTCAGATCCACAATGGGCTTGCCGCCCTCCCAGCGGACATGCTTGGCGCGTGGAAACAGCTCAGAGATGAGCTCGTCCTGTGAGCTGTAGAGAACTTGAACGGTACGCTGGCCAATCTTTGGGGCTTTGCGGGCCTTGACACGACAGTCGAAGCCGTGAACGATGAAGGCTGCCTCGGCGTCGCTGGCCACCTCGACGTAGCACTCCATGCTCTTGCCGCTCTCCCGCTCCATGAGGATGTGAATGGCGCGGTAGGGGGAATCTTGAGGCTGCCGAATGATCTGAGCGTTTCTACCGAGGAATGAAACTATATCTTGTCGACATGTGGCGTAAGGAATTTGGATAATCTTGATGACACCAGCGTTGCTTGGCGCGACCATGCGATGGAGCTCGGAGAACGGAAGATCAACCATGAGCTCTTCAACCGCTGGATTGCACAATCCCTGCTGCACGGTACTCAGCCAGAGAGGGTCGGGAAGATCCTTGGAGGGCCCAAGTCCGCTGTGGACAATGCGGGCCTTGTCAATCTTGGGAGCGCTGGAGCAGATAGGGGGCTTGGGAGGCTTTGAAACTTTGCCGCCGTCGAGATTGCCCATCGTCCTGCTGTCCCTGAAGCGAGTCGGGCCAAAGGTGGGTACCACAAGCTTCAAAGGATATGTATATTTCCGGTTGAGCTTCATGCTCTCTCCTGGGTCCTCCGTCAGACCGTCCTTGATCACCTTTGCCAGGCCGGGTGCTGAAGGATGGCTGGGTCTATTCGAGATTTCCCGGGGCTCAATGCGAGCGATGGTCTGAACGACTTTAGGCTTCACAGTCTCCACCGAGCTTGACTCTGAGGGAGTGCGGTTGATCCTAGCTTGGCTCTTCGGAGTGATCGTCGAGTCTGATCCCGAACTGGTACCAGTAGATGACTGGGCATATCGGTTGATGAACGAGCGCGCCTGTGTGAGTGGGACACCTCCGCTCATCACTGAGCTCGACGGTGATATTGAGGCCCCGCCACCTGTCACTGAACTTGGTGGTGACACTTGATATCCTGGGTCCAAGTTTCTCAGGACAAAGGGCTTGAGCTTCCGAACAGTACGGGCACCTCCACCTTGTTCGTTTGCGTGCTCGACATTTCCTGCATCAGCTTCCTCATTGCTTATTGCGAGTCCAGTAGGAATCGCTGGTACGAACCGAGGCTCGKCGGCTCGATCGGCCGGGTGAAGCTGCGTCTGGAACGAATCGTCGCTTCCGGACGACAGTTGCGTGCCCGTTGTACGAACTGTATAGTTTGAAGCCGCAGATTCTGGGCGAGCATTAAGAAGGGGTCCAGTACGAGGGAGTGGCGCACCATGAGGCTCCCACGAAGCACCTYGATGTGCTCGTGGTGGCGAATCCTGAGCAGGAGGCGGTGGAGGAGCGCGATGAAGCATCTGCGAAGGAGCCTGGTTGTACTGCTGTCCACTCTGGACACTAGCGCGAGACAGGTGCTGTTGTTTGGCCCGGCCGTGGTACTGTCCACGCTGGACACTAGCGCGAGACATCTGCTGCTGTTGAGCCCGGCCGCGGTACTGTCCACGCCGGAGGCTAGCGTGGGATTGAGGTAGCTGCCGCGCGTCGTTTGACTGCCGACCACGCTGAGAGCTGTGCTGTGGCGGAGTTTGATGATGGTCCCGCTGACCCATGTGGTTCTGCGATGACCGGCYGTGTTGTGAAAGCTCATTGGGATGCTGCGGCATCTGGCCCGGCCAGTAGTTCTGCTGCGGGTTTCTGTTTGAACCCGCAAGCATCTGCTGGGGAGTCAGATGGTGCTTCACCGGGCTGTTGAACGCCATGTTGGAAGTATCCTGCTCGAGAGTTTGCTGGTATTGTGCGTGTGCACGCTGAGCACCGGCGGCGGTGGCAGTCTGCTGCACAGGCTGGAAGCCCTGATGAGGACGCACCAAGTTGGCACGCGAGTTCGGGAATGTTGCCTGGTGCTGTGGCTGGTGCGTGTTCTGTCCGGCCTGGTATTGCTGAGCTTGATTTGTGCCGAAGGCAGTCCACTGTCCGCGGTCAACGACCCCGCCAGGGTCGACACCACGGCGACGGTTCTGATGGCTCTCGACTCCGGGCACCTGACGACCATCGTAACGCACGTTGTGCTCCATGTTGTACTTGTGGTCGCGCTGCCCGTTGTTGTTGGGCTGTTGGTTCGACATTCTGACTTTTGCTTGGTTTTCTTCCGACCAAGTCTCTGCCAAGGCAGCGGGTTTGGCTTCAGCGCCGACAACCCTGCTGAAGGGACTGACTGCGGAGTCGGCAAATGGTGTCAAAGAAGGTTCAAGTTCTTCTTCAGAAGACGCAATCTGGTGTAAGCACAAGTTAGCATCGGGCGGAAGAGGGTGGAGGCAGCGGCAACAAGTGCAACGCAGATGGCATGCTGTATATCGCAGCGATTCTGGCACGACTGGGGTTGATGATGAGGACCGTGGGAGATCGTGGCTTTTGTATGAGCACACTTCACTCGTCGTGGAATGTAGAGGGCTTGTGACGGTGCTCAGACGTACCGAGAAGCAAAAAGGACAGCCAACAAGGGCAAAGTTTCTGCCAATGTAGTGGTCGTAGCAGACTAGAGCAGCGTCAGTGATGGACAGCTAGGTTTGAGCGGTGGGCGGAAGAAGACTTGCCCTTGTGTTCACACGGTTGCAGCTTGTGGCTTGGTTGATCAATGCACTTTGTGCAATTGAACGGTGTTCCTCGCGGCTGACGATAGTCGTTGCCGTAATCTCGGAGAGGGCAGAAGGATTGCGATGCTGTGATCGCTTTCTGCGTGTTGTACGATCTATCAATGTCAGGGGATATGCTCCGAAAAGCAATGTCGCACTGTGCAATGACAAGGACGAATAAAGTTGGCGACGCTGGCAACAGTCGGCGGCGCTGGCAAGCGCAGTAAACAGAAGCGGCGCGAGCTGGCAAGGCTGCGGCGGCTTGTGGTGGCGGCTGTAGACAGAGGCGGCGCGTGCTGCTAAAGCGACGGCGGCGTGTGGGAATGGCGGCGGAGCGTGGCGTGGCACTGACAATGATTGGCAGTCAAAGTCAATGGCAATGTTGACAAGAGAAGGAGGATGGCGGCCGGATGAGGGCGGTAGGCCAGTGTGGTTGAGAAGCGGTGTGTGTCGGAGAGGTGAGGGGGGAGGGAGGGGGAGGCGATGGCAGCAATAGAGTCATACCAAATTTGCAAGTGCGCGGCAGATCCCGGTCCCGGTTCCGTTGCGCTGGCGACGACGAYATCACCCCGCGAAGATGCCGCGAATGGACGGATGGACGAGTGGACTTCCAGGCAATGAGATTCTTCCTCTTTGTGACCTGTTCGCCAATGGCGGTGTGGGCTATTCAACCAACATGAAATCCATACGGAAGGATTCATTCCATGTAGCTAGCTAGCATTTGAATCATTTTGCTATTTCGTGATGGCTGTAGTCGAGCGGAGTCCAGAAGGGAGCGCTGCGACCAGCATGGATGTGCCTCTACATCTTTTCGGCTTTATCATCATCATGAGCTCGTGGGCCTCTACTGGCCTGCCATATCCCCCCCAAGTCTACGAAGTGCTCAAACAGTTCAGTGGACGCGGCAGTTTCTAGCCTTGACTTCTCAGTCGAACTACATTGGTGTGATTGTCAGTATGCAGTCATTTTTAAGCAAAATCTCGACAGATACGTACCGGAGTCAAAAAGCTCTCCGCCACAAAACGTGCTCGTGCATTCAACTGAAGAGATGTTAGCCTTATTTTTCCACGCCGCGAGTCGTCGATCCTCACGAAGAGCTTCATCTCGGAGATCTCCTTGTCCACTTCCTCCATGAATTGGATGATAAAGTCCACAAGCTTATGCTTCAGCATCTCTTCGGTGTGGAAGTTGGTGATCAAGAAGGAAATATCATAGCCCTGTTCTCCCGTCAGTCCACACGTTGTAAACTTCCCAATGCCTTTACACATACAGGAACCGGCTTTCTCCGCAGAATGAAGAACGCCTCCGCTCTCTGAGTCAAGAAGCGCGTGAATTTGTGGACCAGAATATGCTCAATCTCATCCGCCTGTTTTATCCGTATGCTGACCCGCACGCTGTTCACTGAGGGCTCCACTAGCACGCGCTCTTCTTGGTTGCGGGATACGGTGAGAGGGTTCAGGACGACTTCGGGGGATGTCTTTGCCTCGATTTCGGGAACATTGTGTCGTTCGGAGGCTTGTGAGGCAAAGTTCGACAGAGAGAGTGCTGCTGTGAGAGTCGAGCGCACGCAGGACAGGTACGGTCGGAGGGATTGGGACTGGAACAGGTCAGAGTTGGAGGTGGGAGTGGAATGTCATACGGAGACAAACCATGGGGGGCAAAATCACTGCCGTATTGATTCAGCGGGGTCTGCCGACAAGCGCTGTTCGATGGGGGCAACTGTTCTCCAACGTACAAGTTGTGGTGGTGTTCCTGAGCTCGAGACAGCTGACGTTGGTCGCAGATCAAGAGCCAAGAGATCGCCGCGTCTCGCCTCGTGGGAGGCACGCTCCTTTCCGTGCGCCTCCGCCACCACCTTGCTCTTCAACAACGCGTTTCGACGGCACACCTCACTGCTGTCAGCGTGAAGTGTTCAGCAGCACACACACCTTTGGCCACTGGAGCATGCCAATCGCTACCCTGCATGCTACGTACGGCTGCTCGTACGGTGATTCCGCGTTGCACCGTGCAATGCAATTTCTTCACGCGTCGTATTTGCCATACATCCTTCACGGAGTCGCCGGTAGGGTGATCCTCCCAAGATCTTGATCAAATATAATATTTCCAGGTGGTATGCCGAGTAGATACTTTACAACTTTCTCATTTCAATTTCTACTGTCGTCATCCCTACAATCAACTTTTCCTCCACATACACAATACTTCATCTGATGGCGTCGCTGCTGGACCTTCCCATCGAGCTCTTGATCCTTATTCTAGAGAAGGTTGGCGGGCGCGAGCTTCGACGAGGAGGAGGAAGTGCACGACTTGCGGTCTGTAGGGTCTGGTATACGGCAGCTCTACCAATCTATACCTCTGGCTTCGCTACCTCACATGTCAACCTCTATGGGCACAACATCGATACTCTACGCAGCCAGTTCGGCTATGCCGGCTTCCGTCCCATCCGGCATTTGATGCACAAAAATACCAGGGAGGTTCGCATCCATCTATTGGGCCATCCCTGGGACGAAGCCACCGCCCAAGCCGACGAAATTTGTGAATACACTACCTGGAATTCACCGCCTTACAACCGGAATGAAGATCCATCAACGATTGTAAAAGCCTTGGATGCGTGGCGAGATGTTCAGCTCAAGCCCTGCCTTGATGAACTTTTCTCCGATCTGCGACGCTTTGAAGCCCTTGAGAGTGTGATTGTGGAGGCAAGATCAGAGCCTCGTCATGAGACAGTCCGAATACCGCATCGCGACTACATGTATGTGGGTACAATATCGAAGCTACTGCTGAACCTGCCTGTCGTCCACAACCTGGTCTCGCTCACTTTGGATACACATGGAACGGAATTGCTGGGTGACGATCACATATGCCACATGGTCGCAGATGTGCTACCTCGGATACGGGACGTACGTTTAAGGATGACACGGTTATGTCCAGGTAAGTGCTCGTAACTTGTAGCAACGCGTTCGATATCCCAATATGGCTGACGTACATCAGACATACTAGGCCTCCGAAACGTGAAAGCAAAAGATGTGAAGCTCAAATGCCTCATCATCAAACTCCACTCGCCGCAATCCATGTCAGATCATGCCCACGAGTCTCTCAACGACACACACGGATCTTTCATGTGCTCCGGAAAGGCCACACAAACTCAATTATTGGACGGATTGATCCGTGAATCGCGTACCCTCATCACAAAGCTGGACCATCTTGCATCAGGTGAGGAACACAGCTCGAAAACGAAGATTAGAATCTCCCACGCGCCAATGATACTCCCGCGGGTACAAGTGATCGATTGCCGTAGCATGACACAGTATCTACTGAAAGATATATGGTTTGCTCGCGAGGATGACGGGAAGCCTCGATGGTTTGAGAAGGAGGATGGAGAGATGCTCGTTTACGGTGGACCTTATACGTATGATTCTTTGAGTTGACTGAAGAGCGTCAGTGTTTCGGTAGACAGTAGATCCATTTCGGGTTGAGCGAACGCAAAATAACTTGCTCGTTGTGCTGTGAAAGAATTGGTCGTGTTCTCTGCTGTAATCTCGGCATGCTTTTTTTTCTCCATGTGTCCTGAACACATTTGATAACGCCCCTTCTTGATTAAGATGTATACTCCATGCGCTTGGAAGCGCTGCAGACGAGTAGGGAATGTGCACACTGCACAATGGTCAAAAGAGCGAAAGAAAAAGTGAGCACACTACCCAAACCCTAACCCTATGGATGCTCCAACTTTTCCACATACATGACCTGCATACAGCTACCAACAACAACTCCATAATCTCGGCAAGAATTACCCCGAAGCAGCCTTCTCATAATCCGCCCCAAAAGTCTCATACCAACTATCCGAAAGCCCCATCCCCATCCCAGCCGCCACAACATCCCGATCCTGTTCCCATCCATGCTTCACATCCCGCATGAACTCTCCAATCGACAACGCAGCGGCATTCGCCTCCTTCTTATTGTCATCCGGATTCTCCCTCTCGCGATGTAACTCCGTCTCCACAGTCGGCGGCACAATCTCCACGACTTTGATTCTGTTTCCGCCTTCGGCAGTGGTTTTGGAGAGTTGAGTACGGAGGTTCATGGTCCAGAAGTGAACCATGCTTTTCGTGCCATTGTAGACGGGGTTGATGATGGAAAAGGGGACATAACCCAGCACGCTGGAGACATTCATGATGACGGCGCCTTCCTTTTGCCTGAAATGTGGGAGGAGGCCAACGGCGAGATGGATGGGTCCGTTGACATTGATCGCGATCTCTTGGTCGGCTTTGGAGAGGAAGTCTTCGGGCTTCATGTTGTTGACATCTAGAGGTCTCTGGACTCCGGCGTTGTTGACTAGACAGTCGAGATCTGGGTGCTCGGAGGTGATTTTGGAAATGAACGTGGGGAGAGAGGCCAGGTCGCCGGTGTCGAGAATATAGTAGGAAATCTCGCCGTGGAGTTCTTTGTTCTCTTTCATTTCCTTTACTGCGGCTTGCAATTTGGATTCTGTGCGGCCGGCGATGATGACGTTCTTGTAGAGGGAGAGGAAGTGCTCTGCGAAAGCCCTTCCGAGTCCACCTGCTCCGCCGGTTACGAGGGCACACTTGAAGTCGAGGGTCTTGAATGGCTTCTTGACTTCAGACATGGCGAAGAAGACGGAAGTTTTGGTGTTGTGTGAGAAGTCAAGCGTGATCGCTCAGAGAGTTTGGATGTAAGTTGAGAAGTGTTTGCAGACTGTAAGAATGAAGTAAACAGCACGAAATACCATGGACTTGCCTTTCACTTTCATGCAGTTCCATCGTGCATGCATACATGTAAGTAGTGTTGGCCGGAAGCGTTCGGAATGASGAAGGGTTTCCACCTTTTGAAAGGACGACGACAACCGCCAACGTCATTTTTCGCTTTTTCGGCACCTGGAAACGTTCAATAGTTACCAAGAGTAGGCACTGCGTCCTTCAACGGACGCGTTGCGTGTGTAGCGTTCGATATCGTTGCTGAACGGTTTCCTCGTGGCATGTCTCCGAGCGAACGATTGCCTTGCCAAGCGTGCTTCAATACCTTCCAGAAAGTGATGATCTGTTATTTCGCTACTTGTAGAAACGATATATTGTATCTTCTGCTGGATGTCAGTTGGCACCCAATGCCAGCCAGCTGATTAGATTTCTGCTCGCTCTGTCAACGCAGAAAAGTAGTAAAAGTGGGACGAATTTGATGAGCAGAAACGAACAGAATCGAGCGGGAGATTTTGACTTTGATCTAGCATACACTTTAGACGTCTTGGCTCCCTATAGATATAAGAGGGAGGACGTGATGCTTGTTCGTGTATGCGTTGCGAGTCGATGGAGATGAGTGGCAAGAAAGAGAGCTGCAGAGCCAGGACCACCTCGCTGTATGCAGTCTATATCTATGCAGTCCATTGTCGGTCTATCCATCCAAACCCAGCCCCTCCATCAAAGTCTCAATCTTGCCCAACAAGATTTGATAATTGATGGCATCCTGCGCGAATTCATCACCAGCAATCTCTCCATCCAGTGTCCTTACCACTCCATGTCCTTCTAAATTCTCCACTTGCACGTCTCCTGCCTCCACTGCCTGCTCTTCTTCCTTTAAATCTTCAGGTTGATGCCCTGTGGCCAACTGTGCGAACTGACCGGGAATGGTCTCCTCCATCATCTCATCCAAGCCCGCATCTTCAAACCGTAATCGGAACCTCTCACTCAAATAGTAGCGTATGTCATCCACCAACTCTACGGTATCGGTTTCCTGTCGCCCTTGGATCCTCGCCGCACTTTCCTGTACTAGAGTCTTGAATTCTTCAGCATCGATGTAACGTTCTAGACGATAGGCGATGTATCTTGCTCCGAATTCTTCAAGACGGTGGACGCGGGTGTCCCAGCCGGCGCGGATAACATCATAGATATCTAGAGTCTCTTCTTCTTCTGCGGTTGTTTCGCCGCGAGGATTTTCCGACTCGACGACACTGGCTCCTCCATTGCCGAGGGTTGAGATGAGCAAAGCGGCTCGCTGTTTTAATTTCTCGATAAAGAGCATGTCTGCCGCAGTGAGGACATCCAGAGCGATGGATAGAGGGAAGTCCGCCTTTTCAGTATAGAGGAATGTGAGAATCATCTCGAGGACTTCGGGTGAGCAATCTACAGGGACGATTTGGAGGTGGGGAGAATTCTGGGCTTCGCGGAAGGAAGAAGAGAACATTGTCGCAAAGACCTCTGAGCGGAGCAGCATTGCTCGATGGCAAGGAAAGAGAACCGATCTCTTTGAGGATGGTTTTCGGGAGGGAGAGCGGGATTGCTGGCCGAAGTTTCCGATAGGAATTCCATTTAGAGGGCCGGATGTGGTGCGTGTTTTGGGTGCTTCCTCGTCTTCTTCCTGTTCGTCTTCATAGTCGGCTCGAAGGAGGACATCGGCGAAGATGCTGTTATCGCGATCCCATTTCACAGCGTCAGCTCTGTCGCTGTCGACCTGCATCTTGTTTCCTACGACATTCGCCTCAAACCATGCTGAGAGTTGATCGCGTGCTCGTTCCACTTCGGCCGTTCTGCGATGTCTTGCCTGTCGTCTGTCTCCTGATGCTAGCAAATCTTCAAACACTTGCTGAATCYCCAACTGCCGACTCAGCTTGTCGATGCCCAGCAATATCGCTTTTGCTTCTTCGCCATCCCCCAAATCGGCTCCCACCTCGCTCATGTATAGATATCGAATGCACGTCTCGAATGACTGTGCCGGGATGACATTTGATAGCTTCCATGATGTTGTCTCGGGTGCAGCAGCCAGCTTTCCCGCAAAATATGGACTCCTCGCAGACAGCAAGAACTTGTGTAGCTCGAACGTCTCCCCTCCAGCATGTACTGTGATGTCCGTCGTCTTGGGCACTTCTCTTGTGAGAAGAGATGTGATGTGAGCCGCCAACGGTTGGAGTGGATCGGTCGATTTGGAGTAATCGTACTGCAGCAGCAGATTTCGAATGCGATCGTTCAGGGCGTTGTATAGACATCGTTCGCCTTGGAAGGTATCTCGTTCGCAGAGGGCGCCCTGCTCGAGCAACATCTGAGCGACTTCATAATGCCCGCAAAGAGATGCCTGTACCCTGCTACATCAGCCATCAGCTCTTTTCCCTGTTATCTGTCATGCTTCACTGCTACACTCACGAGAATCAATGGTGTATAATCATACTCATCCCGGGCGTTGATGTTAATGCCCGTCGAAATCTGCTCCTGACACACTTTCAAGTCGCCTCTTCTGCACGCCTCACAAAACTTGCGGAATTCCACGCTCGTGTCGAGAGGATTCTCCTCCTTCAACCTGCCCGAAGAAATTTCCTTCTTCTCTTCATACAGCGCCTTTTCTAGCTGGGGCTTGCTCCGAATACCCTGCGACATGGCTCGGATGTCTCATGCGTTGTCGTGAGAGGGGCACTAGGAATAGTAGTTAGATATGATCGGGAGTCCGGACGACACGGAATCCTCACGGCGACAACACCGTTCAATGTGCTTCCAACAACGCCTTTTTGGGATTCTACGATGCTCGATCTCAGCCCCGCGATCTCGATCATGACGATGAGCGCCACTGACAGTCACCCGTTGCGAAGAATGCCGATTTTAGCTCCGAACTTCCGGCGGTAACGACCGCTCGGCCATGTGCGGGACAACGGTTGCCAGGGAAAGACAACCAAGTAAACACCGTTTTGCTCCCACTTACATCACTTCATATCCAGCTTGCATCAATCAATCAATGCCAACATCGCCCTCCCTCTCAGAAAACAGGACCTCCGGAAGGGCTTCTTATGCTCGACATATCTAGACTCTCATTACACGCAGTGACAGACACCAGAACTACAACTACCACTACACCACTACCAATACCATCATGGCGACCGATGCCGACTACGAAGTTCTGGAGAAGATTGGACAGGGTTCCTTTGGTGTGATTCGAAAGGTAAGACGCAAGGGCGATGGCGAGGTTCTCTGTCGGAAGGAAATTTCCTACACGCGCATGTCGGATCGGGAAAAAGAGCAATTGCATGCCGAGCTTCGCATCTTGGAGAGTCTGAGACATCCCAATATTGTACAGTACTGTCATCGACAGCATCTCAAGTCAAGTCATGACCTACATTTGTATATGGAGTATTGTGGGAATGGCGATTTGGGTGGCTACATTCGAAAGCTGAAGGAGAGGAACCGTTTGGCGGATGAGGATTTTGTTTGGACCATCTTTGCACAGTTGGTCAGCGCGCTGTATCGATGCCACTATGGCGAGGATCCCCCACCGGCGGGCAAGGAGGGTGATGCGCGGAAGGGCAAGACGTTGGTGAGCAAGCAGGGCCATACCGTCATCCTGCATCGTGATTTGAAGCCTGAGAATGGTGAGTACATCATATCCTTCATCCTCAACATCCATCATCACACTGACCTGGAACTACAGTCTTCCTTGGAGAGAACAACAGCGTCAAGCTGGGTGACTTCGGCCTGTCCAAGATCATCGCCTCGCACGACTTTGCCAGCACATACGTCGGCACTCCCTTCTACATGTCACCTGAGATTTGCGCCGCCGAGCGCTACTCTCATCACTCTGACATATGGTCTCTGGGTTGCATCATCTACGAGCTTGCATCTCGTCAAGTCCCTTTCGAAGCACGATCCCATATGGAGCTAGTGCTGAAGATCAAGAATGGCCGTATCAAGCCTCTCCCTTCCCAATACAGCCAAGACCTGACCGATGCTATATCTTGGTGTCTCAAGACCGATCCTCGTCAGCGCCCGGACTGCGCACAGCTGTTGAGTTTCGCCAACATCAAGGTCGCTCGAACTCGTCTGGAGCAGGCTGAAGCTCTCGGACAAATGGACAAGGTCGTGCGCGAGAGAGATGCCATCTCGGGCAAGCTCACCGCCGCGCAGAAGCTCATTTCAGACTTGCAAGTTGAAGTCACAAAGCTGAAAGAGGCAAACAAGAAGGTTGAGATGGAGTGGCATGCCCGTGCTACGCTCGCCATCGACCAGAAAGTGCAGGAAGCTTCAGACAAGCACCGCACTCAGCTTCTTGCCCAGTTTGAAGCGGCCATTGATCAGCGTGCGGAAGAGAAATTGGCGCTCCATCTTGCATCCCTCCCGGCAAGTCAGCAGTTGGACCCGGCATCTTCCCATATCCGGTCCAGCACGCCACCTCCGGGCAACAAACAAACCACCGCAGCGTTTGCCTCTTTCTCCAGCAAGCTGCCTGAGTCCGACACTTCTTCACTTCCTGAAGTTCTCGAGGATTCCCTCCCCATTGACACAGACCTCACCAGCCTATCTCTCTACGACACACTCCCCGAAGAGCCGGATGAGAACGAGGCTTCTCCGCTTGCAAACCGCCGCATGAAGCCACCCCCAAAGAAGGCAGTCCGTAAGCCATTTACTCGGGCCAAGACTCTTGCAAACTGCAACTTCAACGTGCGAGACTCGCCCATGGATGTCCACATGGCGTCTCCTAGCCCTTACAAAGGCTTGGGACTGAGTCCACGACGAGTCGTGCACACTGGAGAGACCGGAAAGGGAGAGCTGAGAGGCGAAGTGCCGCTGAAGAGGAACATCTTCAGCGTTGCGGCTGAGAAGGAGAATCGCGCACCCGTGAGAGGCCGGACACTGGTCGAACTACACGGCCGAAGTCCTGCCAAGTGGAGGGCGGAGGTGCACGGGGAGGAGATGCCCAGCCCTTTTATCAAGAGGCGCTGAACGTTGTCGTCCTTGGGATGGGCATGACGAGTGGCCTGGACTGAGATCTTGAAGATGAMGACAACGACGACGACGACGAACTTCTTTCTCCTTTGTCAGATCATGGTGTGTATTGGCCAGGCAGGGTGTTGGTTGGGAACGATCCTTTCGTATGAGTCTTTTCTTTCATTGGCATTGGGTGCGAAAAATCCTGCGGATTAGCAAGGAGTTAATGGAGTTGATAATGATTAGATGCTTCCTCTGATAGGCATTGAGTAATACACACTCAAACATTGACATAAAGGCGATGAGTTGCTCTGTTCTGTGGTGTTCCTCCGTCGGCAATTGCGCTACTGTTTGAGGTGACTCGTTGTCTGGCTTTTGCAGTATGCTTGCAGCAAATGAAAGGGACCGCGGACTTCCTGCTGTGCGATCCAGATTTCAATTGCGGAAGACTGCGATGAACTCACAGAACCTGCACGCCTTGAGCAGAATTGGAACCAGATGATGATACCCTCTTTGAACCATACCAGTATCCCTCCCAACCAACTCCCATTTCAACCTCCTCCCTCCCTCCGACAAAAACAAGACGCCCGAACCAAAACATCCGTCCTCCCCATCATGCCCTCCAACTCCGCTTCCAGCCCCTGATCCCTCCTCCCCAACCGCCTCAAACACTCACAATACCCATGCAAAGCCCACACATTCTTCGGATGTCTCAGCGCCCTAGGCAAAACATCACTCAACCCCAAATCTGCCGCATACACTTCTTTCGCCTCCTCAACTTTTCCCTGTTCCAAGAGTAATGCTCCATAAGCGTGTCGGGGAGGTTGCATCCAACCCCAAGGTTCATCGTAAGGGAGTTTATCACTCTGCGTGAGAGCTTTCTGCAGATATTCGAATCCCATTGCGATTTCTCCGGAGCGGTAGGAGAATTCTCCTGATAGCATCGAGGCGGCTATYGCTAAGATATCTTTCGCGGTGTTATTGAACAAGGTCCGCGAATCTGGGACTTTGGCTCGGGATTCTTCGAAGGATTTCTTCGAGTCTTTTGCTTCTGCAAGTTTTCCGAGGACAGAGAATGCGATTCCTCGACCATAGTGTAAGAGCGCGGTGGTTACGCAATATATCTCTTGGTTTTCTGGGAGAGGTATGCGGAGGAGATGTTCCCATTTCCCAAATCTTACAAAGACGTGCACTTTTAATCCCACGAAACTTTCTAACCAGTCTGCCATTGGTGGGTTCTCGACTTGTAATAATTCCAGCGGCAGGGCTTGCTCTATAGCTTCTGCTGTTTCCAAAGCGATCTTGTACTGCCCTGCGAACATGGCCGCGTAGATTTTGAAATGGAGGTTGTGTGCTCTGTATAGGCTGTAGAAGTTCAATGGTCCGGCGACTTTCAGGTACTTTTCATCGGCTGCAATGGCGGATGTGTTGGAAGTTATTGCGCTTTCCCAGTCCCCGCAAAGGACATCCAAGTGCGTGGGCATGTGTTCCAGATGGCCGGCATCAGGAACCAGTCCTCGTAAACGATTCGCTATCGGTAGAGCGGAATCTGGAGAAGGTGACATTTCCATGAGATGAATGTAGAGATGTAGAAGGCCTGGATGATCGTTTCCAAATTTCAAAGCGAGGGCAGACTCTAAAATTTCTTTCACTTCCAGAGTATGTGCTCCTTCAGTTGGTAAGTTCGTATGAATATCCCATAGAGACCAAGGAGTGAGATTCATAAGGGAGTCGGCGTAGAGAGCTACGATATCCAGATCTCGGCTCGCGGTGATGTGAAGAGTAGACATGTAATTCGCGTAGTCTTGATTCCATTTTTCATAATCCTCAGCTTCAGTGTTTGAGGGATATCTGCGTCGGAGAGCTTTGATAAGTTCCTGCTCAGTTTCGGTGTCCTCCATAGGATCTATTAGAGCCTCTGCTTCTGTCACTGCGAGACTGGCTCTTTGCAGATGGTTGATACGTTCTCCTTCGCCAAAGGCTTCCCAGGGTTTGTTGTAGTTGGGTCCCAAAGCGTATGCTAGACCCCAGAGCGCCATGATGCATTGGGGATCGAATTCGAGGGCATATTCGAAGCAGCGGATTGCTTCTTCATGGTTGAATGCATAGGTCCAGAGAAGGCCACGGTCGAACCAGATTTGGGCTTCTAGAGAGGTGGTTGTGATGGGACGCGAATAGAGGCCGAGGTTGAAGTAGGGTTCTTCTATTGAGGGAGGTTGAGATGGCATCAACATTGTGATGAGGTCGGAGGTCCAGATGTTGAGGGATGTAGATTGAGAGTCTGTGTTTTCTTTTTTGACTTGGTTAAAAATCCCGAAGGAAACCCGCCGTAGCTACAGAGGTGAGTGATGGGTAAGACTGTTATATGCAGGCTGCTATGCGAGCAGACCGAAGCTTTTCGATGATGTCAAACGGAGCGGATGTTGTGAACATGGAGGCGAGGGAGGAGAAGGGCTGTATAGCCCCACAATTCTCGGCCCGACCGCTTACATGACATCCCGGGAGTTCCATTGCCATATCTGATAACATGCTGTTCGTCTGCAGTTGGCATCATCTCGCCTCGTGAAAGGGGTCGGAAATGTACCGGATGTGATGGTTGAGCCGCCCATGGAGCTTTACCATGCTTAGATCTGCTGGAGTGTTGATCATTAGCGCGTCGCGGAAGATGCTTGCTCCACGCAAACATCTCAATCTATGTCACTTCGTCTTCATTTCTGACTTCAGAGCTGTCTTTCTGATCATGATTTTTTCCAAATCGGAATCTGATCACAACGAGACAATCTTCAATCCACATCCCTGTCACCCTCCATCGGTATAGACCCACTCTCGCGTCCCGGCAGATCTACCCGCAAGCCTAAATTTAAGATCCGCCGAAGCTCGCCCTTGAGCTTCGACAGCCATCCCCGAACCCCGGACATTCACACATACATTAGGTATTCTTGCAACATCAATAGGGCAGACAACCTCACTCTCACAATGTCGACTTCCACCTCCGCAAGTCTTCGGGAAATCGCGCAAAAGATCCTCGAGGATGCGCTACAAAATATCACCCACGAGATCCTCATCCACCAACATCGCGCTCACAAAATGCTGCTCGCCTCTCTCGACCCGACGACTCGTCTCCCCCACTGTTCAACTTGCAAACTCCCCAGACTACTAGATCCGCCCCTCGCACCTGGCGTCCGTGGCGCCACAGCGGAACCCCCAGCGACGACGAATTACTGCGACAGGAAACCCTGGGCCCGGCGACCCGGACACGACATCTACGGCAACCCATTCCTCAAATCCGACGTCACGGGTCGTCCCTTGACGAAGAAAGAACGAGAGGCGCAATCTAAAGCAGCTGCGAATGGAACACCTGCAAGTGAAGAAGGGACTGGACCGCCTTCCCCCGACGCCGATGGGGGCATTGGAAGTGTCGCAAAGGGGGAGAAGAAAGCCAGTAAGATTGACGAGAAGCTGAGGAAGGGAGAGTATGTTCCCTGGCATACTTGTCCGAGTTGTAAGAGGAGTTTGTTGATTACGAGGTTTGCGAAGCATTTGGAACAGTGTATGGGATTGAGTGGGAGGAAAGCTGGGAGGGAGGCGGCCGCTAAAATCGGGGGAAGTCAGCAGGGGAGTCGGGGTGCGACGCCGAATTTGGAGGTTGAGGAGGATGGGGAGGAGGGAGAGGGCAAGGGTGGGGGTGTTCGGAAGAAGTTGTTGAAGAAGGGGCTGAAGGAGAAGGTTAAGAAGGGAGGAGGAGTGTTGAAGAGTTTGGGGGTCAAGGGTGCTGTGGGGGGAAGTTCGCCGGTTAGAGGGGCGGATGGGAAGAGGGAGCGGGAGGACGGGGAGGAGGGAGAGGAGGAAGAGGCGGGGCATTTTAAGAAGAGGCAGAAGTTGCAGAGGGTGGGGAGTACGACTAGTATTGTCTCGCAGAGTACCGCTGCGCCGGAGATGGAGAGGAGTGAGAGTCAGGATGGAAGTTTGCTTGACGCTAGTTTTGCTGAGGATTGAGAGTTGCTTACAGGAGAGGGGCGCTCGTTGCGGGATCAGTCCGCAGAGCATAATAGCTCGCAGAAGCAGTATGCGCTGCTTCGAGCTCTGTAGTAAGGGGTTATGATATGATTACACAGATGAATACTACTAGTATGCCATTACACATTCTCTCGCCTTGCAAAGGTCTCTTTACATTATACGATCGATCAATGGGTGATCGTTGAAGGCAAGTACATAGGGATTGTGCGAGCGAGACCTACCAGAAGGAGAAAAAGATAATCGATGGATTTGCACTTGCTACCTTACTGTTGTTGCGCCCTGAGTGAGGTGATCTATCTTGCCAT
This sequence comes from Ramularia collo-cygni, assembly GCF_900074925.1. Lineage (NCBI taxonomy): Eukaryota > Fungi > Ascomycota > Dothideomycetes > Mycosphaerellales > Mycosphaerellaceae > Ramularia > Ramularia collo-cygni. The sequence continues at coordinate 45,624 of NW_019716260.1, forward strand.
TTCGAATCGAAGAAATCAGGAGAAAATGCGTATGTAGACCACGAACTATTTCTCGCTATGAGGTATGCGGACTGATCTCATGTATCATAAGAGTGCGAAACCAATGCCACCAGTTCAGTTTCCTGATGAGATTTCTTCTCATCTCCTGGGAAGAGAACGGAAATCGAGCCTCGCTCACCAGATATCTACCTCTCAATTCTGTAAATTGAGTCTCAATATGCCACCCTCCCCTTTTCTGGTTTTAGCAATCACAGAGCTAGCATCTTACACTCTGACTCTCATTCCTTCCCTTGGGTTACTGCCATCACGCAAAGGTCTTTTCGGTTGGAAAATCCTCTTAATTCTCACTCTGTTACAAACCAACGGCTCCGCCCTCACAATCACGACGGGACGCGGGAATATGTAAGACTCCCCGACCGATGATGTCCAACTGACTCTGCTGCGCTCGTATCTAACATCGCTTGCCGACCTGTTGAGTTCCCAGCGACGGTCGGCCGGCCTCAGCGTACGGTGCGCCAATGTCATTTGAGCTGCGAAATCTACGCATGTCTGCGCCATGGCACGCCATTCTCCAGTGGAGGGTGAATGTATGTGGATCGCAGCGAGCAATTTGCCGTCTTCGCAAACTATGAAGCTTGGAAGATGCTGCTTTGTACAAATGTGGCATGCAAGACATTGCATGATGACGCCCGGGAGTTTTGCATGTGAAAAGGGAAGCAAGGCAGGGGGTTTATTTTCTTGGCCCGTCTAAATATTGATGGAGATTGACAGGGGTCGTGGGCTGGAACGTTTGAAATGCACAACGTCATCGTACGACATGCTTTTGTGCAACTCGTACGATGGACGCGACGAATATATTTCGCGCATTTCCCTGCCTTCCCGCCTTTCTCTTGTTGTGATTCACTTTCAAGCAAGACAAGATGGAGAAACGCGCGATCAAGGAAGAAGCGCATGGAATGGAATTTGGTGGACCGTATGTTGTATCTATCCTGCATTGATTGCATCTTCAACCCACAAGCCGACTGACGCGTTCCTTCCTCGCCTGCAGAATTGGAGCCTTTCTCATCTCCTTTGGTCTTCCCATCGGCTGCTACGCCTTTGCCTTTCTCTGCAACGATGTTTCCGGATGTCCCGCGCCTTCCCTCCTCTCGCCCACGAAATTGGTGGAGAATGGATGGAGCAATGGCCTGAATACGCTGGCGGCAGAGGTGGGATGGCCCGGGTGGGCGGGATTGATCAACACGCCCGCTGTGTTGGGCACGTTGGCGTGGTATGGCATTAGTCTGTTGTTGTATGTGCTGTTGCCGGCGGAAGAAGTCGAGGGGACCGAGTTGAGGAGTGGAGGGAGATTGAGATATCGCTTCAATGGTGAGCATGCAATCCACCATTACAACATCTTCTTCACCACTAACAACACCACCCAGCCTTCCTCTCCGCCGTCACCATCTTCGTCGTCCTCGCCGCGGGCAGCGTGGTGCAAGGCGGCGACTTCGCGGTGTGGACGTTCATCGACCGCAACTACATCCAACTCCTGACCTGCAACATCATCATCTCCTACGCCCTTGCCAACTGGGTCTACATCCGTTCCTTCTCCGTCAAGCCAAGCAACAATGAAATGCGGGAGTTGGCGGCGGGAGGACATTCGGGCAACATCATCTACGACTGGTACATCGGCCGAGAACTCAACCCACGCTGTAACCTTCCCTTCTTCGGCGAAATCGACATCAAATCTTTCATGGAACTCCGCCCGGGAATGATTGGATGGATGGTGCTGGACTTTGCGTGGATGGCCAAGCAATACCGCTCGTACGGATACGTGACGGATTCCATGCTGATGGTCTGCATCTCCCAGTCCGTCTACATCCTAGATGCCCTCTTCAACGAAGCCGCCATCCTCACCACCATGGATCTCACCACCGATGGCTTCGGCTTCATGCTTTCCTTTGGCGATTTGGTGTGGGTGCCCTTCACCTACACCATCCAGGCCCGCTATCTCGCCGTCCACCCCATCATGCTGGGTCCCTGGTACATGGCCGCCATCCTCGCCGTGCAATTCTCCGGCTACTACATCTTCCGCGCCTCCAACAACGAGAAGAACCGCTTCCGCACCGACCCCACCGACTCGCGCGTCGCCCACCTCAAGTACATTGAAACGGCCTCGGGGAGTCGACTGTTGACCAGTGGATGGTGGGGAACGGCCCGACACATCAATTACCTGGGAGACTGGTTCATGTCCTGGGCCTATTGTCTTCCCACTCTCGCTGCGGGATACCGACTGACCGATTCCCTCCTCTGGCCGGGAACGAGGATCGTGAGTGTCGAAGGGATGAAGTGGTGGGGCACTCCCATTACCTACTTTTACATGTTGTATTTCGCCATTTTGTTGATCCATCGTGAGGGGAGAGACGAGGCGAAATGTAAGAGGAAGTATGGCAAGGATTGGGAGCGGTATTGCGAGAAGGTGAGATGGCGCATCTTGCCGGGTATTTACTAAATGGTGATGTAGAGGAGTGGAGGGAGTGGATGGGGGAGCTTCGTGATGGTGGATTGTAATAACTTGGTTCGATTGTACGAAATAATAGTACCTTCAACAGAAATGATCAAAACTCTTTTCTACTTTCCCCTTCCAAATTCCTTCATCAATGTGGCATGGAGACTTTGGACGGCTCACCGGAGAGATCTGCAAGAAATATGGAAGGTACCTGCATCTTGCGTGCTTCCCCTCTCCCCACCTCACCTCACCTCACCTCACTCATCCCCAGTCATTACATCATCCAAACGATCCAGAGGCGGAAACATACCTTGCCATAACGATTGGAGGTAGAAGATTGAAAGACCCAAACATCTCGACCCCCATCCATCTCAGAACATTTTCCCTCGGCGTGAATAAACCAAAATCATCCCCCTCAACAATAATGTCCGCCTTCACAGAAGCCAACCGCGTAGCATTCGAGTAACCATCTCCCCATCATCCAACCTACCAATRAATCATAAGCTAATAAGATCATCTCCCAGCGAAAGTGCCTCCACCTACGACACCAAACCCTGGCAAAAAGCCCTCTCGGCTCAAATCATCGAAGCCTTGCGTGCGAGGAGAGAATGGATTTCCCCCATGCTTCTTGATCCTGAAAGACGGGATAAGAAGGATGAGGATGATGAAAAACAAGTCAAATTATTGGATTTTGCTGCTGGGACGGGGAATGTGAGTCGAGCTTTGGAACCGTTGTATGTTTGTCTCCCTTTCCTTTCCCTTTCCTTTCCTTTCCTCTCATCATCATAAATCTACATGTGTGAAAGTCATATCATATCACATCACATCCCAACCCCAATCAAGAAACATAACAATAATAATAACCAATGAAAATATCAGCGTCACCCAAACCCGCGCAATAGACCTCTCCCCCCAAATGGTATCCCTCTACAACACAGCCTTCCAAGGTTCCGGAACCTACGCCCTTTCCGGCGACCTCCTCGACCCCTCCGGTGTCCCCGAACAATTCACCACACCCGAATTCTCCAATTTCGACCTGGCAGTCATCGGTTTGGGATTTCATCATTTCGAAAACCCAGCCCTGGCTCTCTCTCGCCTAGCCGAGCGATYGAAATCTTTGACAGGCGTGCTTGTTATCGTGGATTTTTTACCTTTTTCTCCTCATAATCACAACAACCACAACGATGACAGTTCAGAAGATATGCAAAAAACAATCGAACACCACGGTTTCTCCCCCGAAGAATTACAAAATCTCTTCACAACAGCAGGATTCATAGATTTTGAAATCTTGGCGTTGAAACAACCTGCCGTCATGGAAAACAAGAGAGGGGAAATGATGGAGCGCAAGATGTTCATTGCCAAAGGAAGGAAAGCGGGGAGTGTGTGGGAGAGAGTCGGAGCTTGGATGGGAGGGATGCAGGAATTGGTTGGGGGACAGATGCATGTGCAGAAGAGGGATGGGGGACAGGGGTGGAATCCTGGGGTTAATAAACCGGTTGAGGGAGGAGGAAGTGGAGGGGAGACGGGGTGGAATCCGGGCGTTAGACCGGCTGAGGGAGGAGGGAGTGGGGAGGCGTGGGATATGCTTGGGGGGAGTAGTGCGGGGAGGAGGCAAGTGGAGAGGGAGGAGAAGAAGCATTGGAATGGATTTTGATGAAGGAGGGGAGGAAAAACTTTTATATCTGGTTTTTGAGAATTCTTTGGTGGTTCGTTGTCTGCAATACCAACCCTAGCCTATGATGTATCGTAAGCGTCGACATGCAAGTCCTTCTTAAGTACCTCAGCATTGATCAACACACAGTACAAGTAATAATACACATGAATAAAAAAAAGGTAGTAGTGGAGTATGTATAGATAGATTCCTACACCCGACAGCAAGTCAGTCAATCAATCAATCAATCAATGCAGTAGTATGCATGCCCCTTCAACCCATTCAATCCTTCCTTTCCCCTAGGAACGCCAGGCTAGAATATTGCCTTTGCTTCTGCCCTTCTTTCTTTCCTTCTTTCTTTCCTTCTATACACGCTCCATCACGAATGTATGCTTGTTGACCACCCATCAAAAGTGGCCAGTAAATACAACCAAGAGACCACTGCACGTTACGTCCTCTTGGGGCTCTGTGATGCTTGTTTCAGGTTGGGTACAGTCGGTATTCGGAGCGGCATCCATCTATTGTTACCCCAGACCTCTCAATCCTCCACTCTCATTCTTCATCATCTCTTCACTGCCTCTTGAACATGGTAGGAGCAGCCTGCCCCGGTCCACCACCCAACTCTGGAGGCAAATCCCCACTAGGAGCCTCTCCCTTACCAGGCTCTCCAGTCGTTGCGCCAGGCGTCGGGGGAACAATCCCTCCCGCCTCACCACTTCCACCAAAGTACTTGGAGAACTCTCCTGCATCGGCAAAAGGTCGGGGTCCAAGTAGTCGAACCATGTCATCACGGGAAAGTACCTCCAATTTCAACAACTCCTCGGCGACCATCCCGACCTCCTTCTTCTTCTCCTCGAGCAGCGTTCGACATTGCTTGTACGCTTCATTGACAATCGTCTTGACCTCGGCATCAATAGCCATTGCCGTGCTCTCGGCAAAGGGTTTCTGGAACTGCGCTTCCGATGACTCGCCGGAATCGGGGTAGTAGATGTAACCCAGATTCGACATGCCCCATTTGGTCACCATGGCGTTTGCCATCCTCGTCACCTTTTTGAAATCATCACTGGCTCCAGATGTGACCGTGTCAAAGTGCAATTCTTCACTGACACGTCCTCCCAGAGTCATGGCCATACGATCCATCAATTGCTTGACGTTCATCAACACTTCATCGTTGCCGCCTCCAGGAAGGTACTGTGCGTAGCCGAGGGCGCCAGATCCACGGGGAATGATGCTGACCTTCAACAAAGGATCCGCGTATTGGAAGTACCATCCACAGATGGCGTGCCCGGCTTCGTGGTAGGCGACTGTCTTCTTGTCTTTGGGACTGAGTACCATGCTCTTCTTTTCAAGTCCACCAATGACACGCTCAATGGCTTGCTCAAAGTGAGCCATGGTGACGGATTCCGCCTTGGCTCGTGCGCCGATGAGAGCGGCCTCGTTTACACAGTTGGCAATGTCTGCACCGGAGAATCCCGGAGTGAGGGCTGAGAGACGACCCTTCAAGTACTCGACATCCTCATTGGTGACAATGTTCTTGAGATGAACGCCGAAAATTTGCTTTCGTCCGTCCATGGTGGGTGGGTCAATGCTGATGTGTCGGTCGAATCGTCCAGGACGCATCAAAGCTTTGTCGAGGACGTCTGCTCGGTTGGTACCTGCCAGTACGACGACCTGCTCTGATGTGTTGAAACCGTCCATTTCGGTGAGGATCTGATTGAGGGTGCTCTCACGCTCATCGTTGCCACCGCCAAAGTTGGACTTGGAACGAGCTTTTCCAATCGCGTCGATCTCATCAATGAAGATGATACAAGGTGTGTTCTTCCGTGCGTTGGCGAAGAGATCACGTACACGACTGGGACCAACACCGACAAACATCTCCACGAATTCCGATCCCGAGACGGAGAAAAAAGGCACGCCACTCTCTCCTGCAGTGGCCTTGGCCAAGAGGGTTTTACCAGTTCCGGGAGGGCCAGACAGAATGGCGCCACGAGGGATCTTTGCGCCCAACTTTTGATAGACATCGGGTGTCTTCAAGAAGCTCACAAACTCCATAATCTCCAATTTAGCCTCGTCCATCCCCGCAACGTCGGAAAACTTGACTTTGATGTCGGTCTCGTGGTTGAACTTCTTCGCTCGGCTCTTGCCCATGCCGAAAATTCCACTGCCACCTCCACCGCCGCCGCTCGCCGCTCGCTTCGACATGTACATGATGGCTCCGATGAAGAGTAATGTGGGGCCAAAGGCGAAGAGGGTGTTCGCCCAGCTGCCTTCCTCATGGTAGGAGACGGGTATCCTCTCCGTTTGAGGAATGCCCAACTCCGCCTGTGCCTCATCCACCCTCCTTTCAAAGGCCTCCACAGATCCAATGCTGAAGTAGTAGTGGAAGTTGGGCTGTGCCGCAGGTGACTCGGGGTACATTGAAGCGACACTCTCGCGGTGAAGGTGGACACGCACGCGATTGCCGTTCACAACCACCAGCTTCTCCACCAGACCCTTGTCGAAGAAGGTGTTGCGGAACTCCTGCCATGTAATCTCCCGGCTGTTATCACTGGGAGCGAAAAAACGGTAGAGCATGAAGGTGGCAAAGGTGGAGAGGAGAACGGTCTGCAAGTCGATCTTGATGGCAACGCCKTCCATCTCGGGCATCTTCTTCTTGTTGCCACTCTTCTCCTTGCCCTGCTTGGCGCCCGCCGGGCCCGGGTCGTCGGCAGTCTTTTGCTGCGGCTTGCCGTCCGTCTTCTCACTCCACTCCTTCTCCACCGTCTGTCGTGCAATGGTGGTCGTCAACCGCCACAGCTTCGAGGCACGGGCCGGCGATAGACCCTCCCTCCCGACTTCTTCAATCGTCTCCCGCAGCTCCACCGGCATGCCCTCTTTCTTTATCCGTTCAATGGCCTTGTCAATATCTGCGGCCATGGAAGCGGGCATGCCCTTCTTAACCAGATTTAAAGTGTCGTCCAGCGCCTTTGCCTCGCGGGCCGTAATCTTGGTGCGGCCTGGAAGAGGAGCATCTTCTTCACCATCTGGCTTTTTTCCCGGTGGTGAAGGACCCGAAGACATGGGCGAGCTCTGCGAGTACAAATGCTCCATTCCTTTGGGCGATGACGAGGTCTTGTCATCCTTCTGTGGTTCCTTGGACCCGCTGGGGCCCGTCGCGTACGTTCTGCTCCTCGCATATGCGTAGAGGGGTCGAGGGAGAGATTGCGGTCGTCGTGCGAGAACCTGTGACAAAGTGGCGGCGTCGAGAAGGCGGCGTGGGGAGCGGCCCAGCGTCTGGGGGCGGAGGAGGCCTGCCATGGTGAGGATTGAGCGGGTTGATGGCGAAAGGCGGCTCCAGGGTACAAGATCACTCCAGAACTACCATTCGTGGTGTTGGTGGGAGGAAGGTRGTGGGTTGTTGGTGGAAATGTATGAGTAATGGAGTGATTGGTGATGATGAGGCGAACTCGGAAACATGCTCGGTGGTGACGAGCTCGAATGGCGGGAGTAGCCGCCCGCAGCGGAAGTGCCTGCATGGAACCTCGACGCCATCATCACACCCAGACAAGACAACTACCTAGAAGTGAAGGAGTAACGCTATCAAGAGGCTATCAATAAGTATACCGCCTTGAAGTCTTCCTAGTATACACAACTGATTTGTGTCGTGATCACGGGCAGCTGGGTATCATGCCTTCTCTTCCCCCACCAGACATAACTTCCAAGGTTCCCATCTCCCACCCTCATACACTTCTTATCCTCCATTTCTCGGATCTCGCTACATGGCAGCAGGATCGTGCTTGGAGATGACATACCAAGCATGGATAACACCTACAGACACCTCTCCATCAATCTCCCTCGGAGAGCATAAGCATTCCAAGGTTTGCAGACTCACCTGGAATCCAGCCCAATATTGTCAGCAGGATGTTAATCAAAAAGTCCGCTGTGCAGCCTCGCTTGAGGACAACGGCGAGTGGCGGGATGAAGATTGCTAACATTCCACGAATCAGTACTCTCGATATTATTGATCTTGTAATTCTCGGAGGGATACCCACCGAGCAAGTAAAGCAAGACATCACTGGTGGAAGAAGCAGCCATTGTCCTGTGGATTCTATCTCCAGGTCATTCAGACGATTGAATTGATGGYCATTTAGGTCGGACACTCACTGCGATAGTGGAATGCGGATTGGAGAGGTATTGATTGAATGGCAAGCAGGAAAAGGGTTGTTAAATCGACATCACTCATCCATCGATCGCGCAACGTAAGAAAACTTGGAGGCGCTTTTGTCACCACGACAGACAAGCACTTTGGAAACTCTGCGACGCGTGTTCAGCCGCGGCCTTTTTGCGACAAGATGACGTTACATCCCGAATTAGGCACACGAAAACTCTCGGGAGCAAACCATCACACGAGCACAATCCACCGATTGCCACAAACATCACCAAGATGCACAATCGGCTGGCGACGGCGAAATCACTCTCCGAGTCGAGGCAGCTGCGCTCGTCAACTACTTCTTGGGAGGTGATCTCGGAAGTATGTCACTACACTGAATTCGACATCTCAGATGATATCAAGAGACATGGCCAGATTGGAGCACACGGAACGCGAGATAGTAATTTGAACAAGTRCGGCTTTCCTATACCAAAACCACGCTTCTCCATTCCTTTCGTACCTCCTCTTCTTCCCCGGGAATCGCAACAGTGGACAACTCCCGCCCCGATTAAGAACTCAAACATAGCGTGTAAAGACCTCTGCCGTCGAACGTCGAAAGCGTAGATCAACCGGCCTCCCTGGCACCACCGACATCTGTGTCGCCCAACTCAGCCGCTTAATCTCCCTACTTCCACTTTCCGCGAAACGTACACGCATCCTACCGCCTAGGCATCTAGAATGCGTCGGATTGGGAGTTTCCACCCTCGGATCACGGAGGCGATGATGATGATTGAGCAATCTAAAGAACAATCACGGCTCGATTCCTACGGCATGTTTATTTCTAGTGTCAAAAAGTTCTCGTTGAAGAAAGAATGAACAATTTCAAAAGAATCTCTCCATCCTCTCCATCACACTAAATCCTACGACCAAAGCAACCACACAATCACAAAAATTAACACTGCAATCCACACCAAAGCCCCTTTTAAATGATCCTCCGTCTGCTGCAACTTCTTCATCAAAGCATCTATCGTAGGGCTTTCTTCTCCTCGCTGGGCAAATATTTCTCCATTATTGACAGCGGGAGGAGATTGTTGCAAAGTATTATCACCTGCTCCGGGATAGTCGGAGGGGACGTCTCCAAATTGTGCAGATCGACTAATTTTGGTTTGTTAGTTGAATGTCTATTAGAGACAAGGTGCAGGGGTATACGAACGGTGCAACGAAGCAGCGACGATAAGGGCTTTCGAATGGTCGTTCGGGTCTTCGAGGTCGACTAGAACTGCGGCGGCGGTAGGTTGGAGTGTTGAATCCCGATTGCATAGTCATTTTATGTTTTTTTTTTTTGGTGGCGGGTTATGTATATATGTTTGTGCTGAGGTGGATTACTTTGAGAGTGTAGATTTGTTGGGGAGAAAGAAGACCTATCTGTTAGGAGGATGTGTTCTTTAAGAATAAATTTCGCCGCATGCGGATTGGGATGCGACTTTTGTTTTTGGGAGACAAAGGAAATTCTAGGGAGGGATGTGTGAAGAGCTTAATAAAGGGGATTCGGTGGGCTTAGGGGATTTGAGGGGTTCGTTGTAGGAGTGCGATATTGCTACTTTGCGTATATGTTGTAGAGAGGTCATAGGGTAACTAGGGTTTTCTCGGCCTTGGAATTTACTTGTGGTGCAAGTTATACATAGGTAGATGATCGATGATTAGTTGAAAGATATATGATGATATAGAAGCGAACATTGGACCCATAGCATCGTTATATTTAGCGATGAATGGATAAGACTGTCTGTCAAGGAGAAGCAGCACCAAGATCGCAGGAAGAGACTTTCTTTGTAGAACGTCGACCTGTACTCTATTTCTTTTCTCGCGCATGAAGTTTACGTTAACGTTAAAGTACGTAGAATGAGACATGATTGTTCTCCTGGTCGGGATTGACTGTCAAAGGTGTCGAGGACACAACGAACAACATCGTCAGGGCGTGAAGCGGGAATCATGTTATCAGGATGTAGACAGAGCAAAACAAAACAAAAAGATAGATGTACATTCAACATTTCGGATTCCCCAGTGGTCACCCACCTGAGTACTGATCAAACGATTACATGGCTGAAATAGGCCAGAGCCGTACGGGATGGCATCATCGGCGGAACCGGCGGCCTGGGACGGAGCATAGCAAAATGTAGTCTTCCAACGGTGCCCGCAACATTGTCCTCACATCACGTAACGCCTGTGGCAATACGAAAGTTCTCGATCTTGCACATGACCTGATTTTGAAGATACTAGGATGATTGTGCGATCTTGCGACGTCTCCGAGAAGGGGTCGGCACATGAGCTGATTGAAGGTATCTCGCGGGAACTTGCGCCTATCTGTGGTGTCTTCATGCGGCTATGTTCTTGAAGGTAAGTAAGTTCAACTGCCAGATGATTGGTTCATTATGTGTTATGCTATAGTAGTCTGGGCGGAACAGGATGCAATCTTCGAGCAAATGCAACTTGGGGGACTTTCCACAACGTCACGAGATGGCAAGGTCAAAGGCCCACAGACTCTGCACAGCTCGCTTCAATGTCATGCTCTGGACTAAATACCTCCTTCTCAGACCTTGGATTGCCGCCCGCCCGTCGCTTATTAATCGGAGTTCGGCTTCCTTGGCTTGCCCTAAAAAGACCCCCGCATATAACATATACAGAGGGTTAAGTACCCCCTAGTCAGGTAGGGTAAGTACCCCCCCAGTAGGTAGGGTAGGTACAACACAACATGCACAGAAAGAATGAACACAAGAGCGTCTGAGAAGGAGGCAGGCTCTGGACTTCTTCATCGCCTTTTCGTCCATCGCCTTTTCGTCGGAAACCGAGGCCAAGCCGCGTACGCGGGGCAGCAAACATCTTCATCGATTCTTTCATGCAATAATGGCGACGCTCGCAGGACCTTCCAGGCATTAGCATCGACTTGGCAGCCGTATCAAACATTGGCTACTTTATCTCGCCGATGGAAGCGTTGCCAGGCGGCAAGAAGTGCTCAAGAACATTGATGCTCAGACTGTTGATGAATCAGAAGTCTTGGCTCTTCTCTCCGCAGCCTTGACAGGCATGATGCAAGAATCGTGCGATGGACAATGCGTCACGGGCCTCAGGACGGGAAATTCGCTCTCCTTCGAGAAAGCATCGAACCTTCCTGTGAGGATGCCGGTGGCAAGGATGCTGTTGGTGTTCCACTACTCAAACAGATCAAAAACGCCGAGTCGAAGGATATCGCCCAGGCGACTCTTTCCCAGGCGCTGGCGCTCAAGATCTCTGCCGTGCTCGTTCTTCCGGCCAACTCTATCGAATCGACGCATACTCTGGAATCCTTGAGTCTCGTCTCGCTGGTCGCCATCGAGATCCGGAATTGGATTGCTAGAGAGACGGGAAAWCTTACAAGTTCTAGAACTGCTTTSGAGTGGATCTATTATGAATTTGGCTGGTTTGAGGGATTGAATAACGGGAGAAGACGTAGCGGGAAAAGAATGCTATGTAACGATAAGCATATCGATTTACTCGTTTATTTAGATAGCGTGGGAGTGGAGGGGAACACATACGTGTTCTGACCTCCCGCCAGTACCGCGACCCTCTCTATCTATTCCGGACATTACATATTGAATTCACTTGTTCCGTAGACACATGTGCACATGCAGCAAAATCTCGCCTTTCAGCAGAGAACTGTTCCTGTAGAACCAGAATATCCCCCGATCGCATCCATATGCAGAAGCAAAGTAAGACAAATTTACAACACCTGATTCTCCCTGAATTTGCCGCGCAAAGCCCGGCGCCCAGGCTTCTCCCTGGGAATTTTGGGCAGGCACAATCGCAACCGCAAAACCTCTGCGAAGATCCCCACACTTTCTCTCAACTGCTACCAAACACTTGATTGATTCAGAGCGTCAGCTACACGCACTCAAATTACGCTCTGAATAGCCCAGATTCACTGCAATGTCCCGCAGACTTTCCCTTGTATGGACCAGCCTTCGGTGTCCGTAGTAGAGGTGCAATAGCCGCGCAAGGTACGGGCTCTTTGACGGTATACACGATATCGTCCATTTTCATCTCCTCTGCGAACAAAGAACGCGTATCAGGAGGTATCGTAATCAGAAAGTTGGGATTTGTACAAATTCTGGTACATGGCAATTTCTGGCTGACGATGAAGCCCTCGCAAGCCCACATGTTGCAGTTGTTTCCAAGAAGGGTCTATGCCCCTATGGATTCGGGCCTGAACGGCGAGCTCTAGCTCTACAGCACCTTCGTGCATCGGAGTGATAGAACGCTAGAAGACGGCAGCTGACGAACCCGGTTTACACTGCTTCCGAGGATTGCCATTGCCGACACACTCTGTTCGAGGCTACTAGGGTTATAGCGTTTTACCACTCCGATGCACGAAGGTGCTGTCGTTCCGGAATACATGGAACATATCACAACGAAAGATACTGACTCGCCGGGACGAAGACGCACTTCACTGTGAGGTGGAAGGACTACAAATTGAACCATCTAGACCCAACATTCACTTTCTTTCTCACACTCCTCATCACCTATCCAGTCAAGACACAATCACAATCACTACAAATCTCCACCCCTGAACTTCAACAACCATGCGTTACTCTATCCTCAACTTGATGGCCTTGGTCTTCGCCATTGTGCATCAAACCGCTGCTACCTGCTACACCAACGACTGCGTGGGAAGACCTGGCGCTGCATGTGGCTGCAGCTATGAGTGGGAGCATGGCCGCCAGGACGGTACATGCAACAGGGATGGAAACTATGATGGGGTATGTTACACACCACAAGTATTCGCACAGCTGCAGGAGCTCTAACATCCTTTTAGATCTGCGATCTCTAAGCGGCTTACATCGAGGCGTTGATCTGGACGCACGCTACGACGAGTAGACATGGGAACTCGGGCGGCCAATGGCAGGTGTTTTCGGCAGGTTTAAGCACGGGATGAAGAGGTGGGGTGTTCGTCTCCATCACACGACCGTCAGGGATAAGGAGAGCTTACTCTTTGCTTCCACTTGTTTTTAAAAGATGCGTCAATCAATCAATCAACCACCTCGTACAATTTTAAGACTCTTGATCTAGTGACTAAATCGTACGTACGTGCCAGGAAGTGACCTTGGTGGAAACTAGATAGAGAAGGTAGGCAAGGCTGCCTTTTATCAGGCGCCCCACAGAAGAATTTCGACCTCTGACGTAATCACGTGAATATATCTTTGAAACTGTTGAAGGAAGTAGGTAACAACACCACTACCTGCCACCTGCTAAATAGTATACAAGGGACGTACGGGCTTCAATGCTTCAATTCTTCTGCGGAGGTTGAAATAAGAGTGAGGTCAAAAGTTAGGGTTCGGTGACAGTATCCGAGATCACGTATTCACCTACCTCCGAACAGGGGCTCCGTAGTTCTTCCGAAATTAGAGCGTAGTCGAATTCGAGATGTCGTGGAAAAGATGAGTATAGGTTCGTGTAGAGTAGGTAGGTACGGTCATTTAGGTCTCTTTACGGAGCGCCTAAGGACAAATGGCGCTGCTACTGGCTATATGCGCTTCGACCCTCTCTAAAAAGACCTCCCTAAATATAGTACTACTAGAACGCTAAAAGTTAGGTAGATGCGACAAAGCGTCGGTTCTAGCTATAGTCAAGAACGTTTAACAGATACTGTTTAATCGAAACATTTATAGAAAATACGAGCTCTAACTACTACGAGGTTGAAACGCTAAGTACGCTTCGTAAAAACAGCCTTACCCTCCCCTATCTAGATTCGATAATTTTCTACGTATTTTAGCAATAATAAGTCTACTAGACTGTTCGGATAAGCGATACGATAAACCTCCCACTCTTCCTCCTAATATTAAATAGTATTTAATAGTAAAGTATATAGAGGAGGGCAAATGCCAAGCCAAAGCCGAAAAGCCGAAGCGTATATAGATAGCTAGTAGTAGCGCCATTTGTCCTTAGACCCTTCGGCCGGCGTTCAATTACTACGAGCACACAACCGTAATACGAAGGGGCTGTGTGGAGATAGGGAATCACAGCAATCTCGTTCTCAATCCATCGGTCTGAAAGGAGACAGGATGTAAGCAGGAATGCCAAACACGAGCGAATGCATAAGTCAGTGATTTTTGAGAAGATCCACAAAGCACCATACTTCTCCTCTCTCTCCAAGCGCGTAGTAAACTTCTGGCTCTTGTTTTTTTTTGTTGAGTTACAACTCCGTTTTGGATCATTATTTATCCGATTGTAGCTAAGTCGCCAGCCATGATTCGCTGATTCTTCTGGCTCGCACTTGCTCATTGTATCCGGATGCAGAGGCTGTACGCGCTTAATTCAATACCTGGTAGCAGGTTTGTCTGGTTTTTGTGCAGCAAGCCGAGAATCACTCAGCCTCAATGATCGTAAAAATGCTGTGCTGGGATGGAAAGGACAAGAGAATAAAAGCTTTCAGGACACTGATTATGATCGATACGACTTGTTTTTTTGCTCACCACTGAGATGGGTGCGGAGAAGGGCAATTAAAGGGATGGTGGTTGAATGTTTGAAAGTGGATGAGTTGTGAGAGTACACCCACGCAAGGAGAGAGAAGGAAGGGATGCATGTAAGTGAGAAAGCAACGTAAGAATCATATCGCGATTAGTAGACATCTGCTCGTGGGATGTCTTGATAATCCAGACCTGCTGTTCAGAAGTCTGTTGTTCAGTTCCATGCCGTCCATCTGCGAGCCGTAGTGGAGGGGGGCTCTATGGGTGTTGTACATTCTAGTTATACACCAATCGTTCCTCTG
This sequence comes from Ramularia collo-cygni, assembly GCF_900074925.1. NCBI lineage: Eukaryota > Fungi > Ascomycota > Dothideomycetes > Mycosphaerellales > Mycosphaerellaceae > Ramularia > Ramularia collo-cygni. Next base: position 60,694 of record NW_019716260.1, read on the forward strand.
CTTGGACAGCGTCGACTGCGAGACTGACGCTGCCTGCGCCTCTTGCAGCACTTTGGGGATGGAGATACTCTCATGTACTCTCATGAACATGTATGCTCACTTCTTCTCCTTCTCCATCTTCCCACCCTGGACCGCCTTCAGCGCCCTCAAATCCTCCTCATCAAACGCCCTCCCCACCCCCTGCGCCTTGCCCGACACCTCCACATCCTTGGGATCCCCAAACTTGACCCTCCCCTCATAAACCACCTCATCCCCCACCTTCCCCGACTTCCAAATCTCGCGTCGAATATAGGCACTCACCCTTACCAAATCCCCCACATCCACCCCTTCCTGCCCCTTGAACAGATTCCTCCACACGGCGCCGGCGAAAACGGCATCCCCTCGCACCAAACCCTCATCATACCCCAACTGCACCCCTCTCCACTGCAACCAAATCTGCTTCAACGCACTATTCCGACTCGTCCGACTCGACATCTCATGCCACATGACCATTTTATCCTCGGCCTTGTAGAAGAAATGATCCAACAAATTCTGATGCCACGCTCCCACAACTTCAGGCGGGAAAGCCCGCAATCGCACCGTCAAAATGTACATGTGTAGCATACAGACCTGCGCCCAGGAATTGAACGTAGCATCCAAACCCAATCCTCCCTCGGATTTCGGGGTCAACCACCATCCCTGTCCGACTCCCAGGTGATCGCCCGCGGCATTTTGAGGTGGGGGTTGAGGAGGTTGCAGCAGGGCTTGCGGGACCGTGTAATCTGCTTGTCGGGCGCATTCGGCGAAGAGATCTTCGGTGCTGCCGTAGGCAATGTATGGTTCTGTGGTGCTTCGCGGGGCGGCTTTGCGGAGTGTGGCGGCGAGATTGCTAAAGGCCGAGTCTGGTGTCGACGCTTTCGGAGGAGGCGGTGGTGGTGGTGGGGGAGGGGTGGCTTCTGGTTTGGCGGAGAGACGGGGGGATGTGGTGAGAGTGCGGAGGGCGGATGTTGGGCGGAATTGTTGCCGTTGCCCGCGAGTGAGGGTGCGGAGGCAGCTTTTGCAGATGGTGCTGCTGGACGTCGCCATTGTTGTTGATTTCTTATGTGTTTTTGTGGTGTTGTGGCGATGGATTGGCCGTTGTGGCGGTGGAAGGAGGACTGGGGATGTTTTCCTGTCTTTTGACGTGTCGAAGCTGGCGTCTATGACCGCGACTTTCCTTGTGTCTTTTTGCTGCATATGGCCCGCCGGAGACGGACCCACATTCCAATGCCGATCAGAAGGAAGCTAATCAAGACGAGTGAATATATCGTCAATGATATCGTCCTATATGGAATAACCAACACCATCAAGGAGCTCAGCAACACACGAGCGTCGACAATTGAATAAAGATCGTTCTGGCATTCCACCGTCTCCATGCTATTCGTACAAATCTACATAGATCATTCATTACACCTCCAGTCGTTCAGGGTATCATATCATATTCATCAAAGGACCACCACTCTCCTGCCTCCCTCAGCACCCATCTAGTCCGTGTACCCCGGCCCATCCTCATCAGGACTAACCTTCCTCATCGGCTGCGGAGCGGGCGCTGCCAATCTCTGCTGTGGAGGCTGCTGCTGTTGTTGTGGTTGTTGTGGATGTTGTTGCTGTTGTGGATGTTGTTGTTGCTGTTGCTGCCCCGCCCTCTCCTTCGCCTCCCTCATAGCCTTCTCCTTGGCCTCCCTCACAGCCTTCTCCTTCAATCTCTCCCTCTCCTTCCAAGCCGCCTTGATCTTCCCCGCGGCAGCAATCAAATCCTCCTCGGTAACAGCATCCTCGATGCTCTGAATGACACTCGTCACGACACTAACGTGATTGGCATGTTCCTTGTCATCACGGAATCTCGGCGTCCCATCCTTTTCAATCTTCGGCCTCCACCTTCCCGTCTCCGCATCCCTCCAGCACTCCAAAATCCTCCAATCAAACATCTGCTGCATCCCCTTCATGGCCTCCCACTCGGCATCTTCAAGATGCAAGTACCCAAAATGTGTGTACCCCTCCGCTTTCCGATCGCCCTCGTAAATCATCAACGAAATCTCCGGCTTCCCATCGAAATCCTCATAAACCTCACCATCTTCCCCCGTCACCATGGGAAACGCACCCAACCGCAGTCGAAAATCCACCGAATTCTCATGCGGAGGCTTCCACTTCAAAATCTTGTCATCCGTCCCACACACATACCCCGTATCCTTGCACGTGAAAATCAACCCATCATTCCCATGCGGCAACTTGGGAATCAACTCCTTGAACATCATCTCCGTCCCATACGGCGCCTGCGGTCTCTTCAACGCCAGCTGAAACGGCTGCACCGCCGCCTCCTCCGGCCAATCCTTCGCAAAAGCCTCCCAAGGCCGTATGATACTCCGATCAATCTTCGCAATGCGTTGCCCATAATCCCGCGCCGTCATACTCTCCCCATCCAGCGCCAGTAGATCAAAGATCAAAAACGTCAATTGTTCCTTGCCATTCCCAAATCTCTGCCGCACCAATTCCCCATCCAACAAGGTATTCAAATGCCAACTGTGATTCTCATAAGGCGGTACGGCTTTAGGATTCGCGGCTGGAGGCGGTAAATGCAAGTACCCCGAAGGAATATACCAATATGCATTCTTCCTATCAATCAAAAACTGCGCTTCCTGTGGCGGACTCCCATTCTCTCCGGAAAATTGATGGCAGTATAATAAACAGCGCAGTCCGTCCGTCTTCTCCACCAGAAAGTAGTCGCGTTGGGTGAGTTCGTGGAGGTGGGCGCGTGTGAAGGAGACGGGTTGCGCGCCGGGGAAGCGGCGTTTGCGGTCGCGGAGGAGGTCGCAGACGTTGTCGCGGAAGAAATTGGCTTCTTCGTCGGGGAGGAGGGTTGCGAGGGAGGAGAGTTGGATGTCGGTGCCCATCTCGTTGTTGTTGTTGTTGTTGTGTGGCGTGGTGTTGTGTTGTGTTTGTTGTGTGAGGTTTGTTGAAGTGGTGGTGGTGGTGCAAGCTGACGCGTGGAGATCGCGCTTGGGAGGTGATGGATTTCCGGACTTGGCTCCGGTTCACGCATGTGAATGAAATAAAGATTGCAGAATTGGCTAGCAGGATGAGAGCCAAGGTATAGCTGCTATAGTCCTCACAGCCATGATAAYCAACACAAAAACTCTGCGGCAACGAGACTCATTCCCATTCAATACAGCTCTATACACAAGTTGTGACACTCCGCCTCCCCATTATACGCCTGTATACCATTCCCATGCTATCTCACACTATCTCACACCCAGCCCCCTCGACTGCACGCATCATCAATCCAACATCTCATCAATCAGCAAACTGCCTAGTCAAGAACCTTCTGAATCCCAAATTCACCAATCTCCACTCCCCACCAGCATCCCTTCTCATCTCAAACTTCTCCCACCTCGCATCTGCTCCTCCTCCAATAACATACACCACCGCACTCTCCTCCACCTCCGTCTTTCCATCCAAAGGAGCGAAAGTCATGATGCCCTTCACAGCCCTCCCGCTAGGCTCATTCGGCAGCCCCATCACCGGATTCGCTATCCTTTTTCTCGTTCCATTCGGCGCCGTAGTCCATGAGTACGCCGGTCCACCAGTCTGCCAATTCGCTTGCTCGTCTCCCATATAAAAGGGCGCGGAAGCTGCAGAACGGGAGTCCTTGAAGATCTTGGGGGCAAAAGAGCTGGATTTGAACGAGGATGCGAAGGTTGAGGAGTGTACGGGTGGGACGGCTGAGAGAGGAGGTGGTCGTAGGCCGTAATACTCTTGTACGGAACCGTGGGAGGGAGAGGACCGACCCATGTTCGATGACTGGACCGACATGGAGGACTCGCGGTCCGGGTTTCCAACACGTCCTCCTGGACCTGCTGTATTGTAGGTGTATGAGGGTGTTTTACGATGTTTGGATTCTACCTTCGTCACCGTGGATGAGGCGGGCGTTGTCGGTCGGAGGTCAAATAGGTGGAGAGTTCCTTTATCGCTGGTGGCCGCTACCCAGCGGTTTCCTGGGCTGAAGGCGAGATTGAACACAATCGCGTGATCCATCCCCCGACGGAACTCGGCGACCTGGTCAACGGATTTGGTACCAAAGATGCGGATCAGTGTTCCAACCTCACTAGCTGTCGCAACAAGAGATCCGTCTTGAGACAGTGAGATGCATCGCAAGGTGGAATTGTGTGCGCGGATGATCCGCTTGGTAGTTGTGTTGTCCGCTTTTAGAGAAATGAGCTGGAGCTGGCCTGCGGTTTGTGCAGGAAGTACTAGCAAGTTGTTTGACAGACACGCCAATGCGAAAGGATTTGAAGTCGTTGGGTGGAGACTGTGAATGATATTTGGCGCCCGCAATACTACGTCACCGGTTGATGGCGAGGTAGAGGGAATCTCTTGATATTGGAAGAGGACAGTCCGCTCCGCCAGAACAACGGCCATCCATTTTGTCGTCAACCTCAACCCGAGTATCGGTTCGTGAAGATCAAAGCGACTCAGCTCCTTGTCAAAGACGGAATCGTAGAAAACCACGACATTCGGTCCACCCAAATCGTGCTGCCTGTGGGTTGATACATACGCACTGAAGCGATCATCCAGGGCAGTCGCGATGGAGACTCCTTCAGAAACTTTGGGCTGACATGTTGTCAGGCAGTTGTCCATGCGGAATATTCGGAAGCCATCACTCAAACCAGTCACAAGTCGTTTTCGAGATGCTGAGATGGATATGGACAATACGGCGGGTGTGTTTGACGGCTGAATAGCGCTGCGGGCGTTCATCTTGTGAGAAATGCCAGAAAGATCAGGTAGAATCTCAACACTTCAATGGGAAATTCGAATCTTGGGTGTGGAGAGTTGCCCGAAGTTCGTTACCGTGCCATGGTGTTGGGAAGTTTGTAAAGGCGGAACCTTTCCAGTCCGGCGGGCGCGGGATACGGAGCGATGTGAATGTAGCTGTCCAAGATGATCAGTAAAGCACTCGATGTTGACGACACACAAATGATCTGCTGGGCACGCGATGCAGTCGTGTTCCAGCATGTTCGTGCTCATGTCACATGGCAAAGCGATAGCGGTATGCACGCGGAAGATCCACTCGGCAAGGCCCGGGGAGTGGGACCGAAGTGACTCCGTAACTCCGGGGTAATGACTAAAGTAAGCTAAGCCTATATGGATTCATTCACTGCACATCAATTGTTGAGTGCCGAGGAAATAGTGGTGCTTCTAGAGGCTCGGTAATAGTACACTTCCATCTATTGTAGACTGGTGTTGTTGTTCCTCTTCATCATACAACCCGACAAAACTTCACAAGACTTAACTGAAGATGTCTATCCAGCCCTCAACTCTCCACTATGTCGCAGCCTTTCTATATGCTGCCACAATTCCCAAGCACACTCGTGTTGGAATGAAAAGCATCGATCCTGCGGTCCGAACCATCCACGGAACTGCAAATGAGAAAGCGAAGAAATTGTTAACGCCAACATGGCAGCACTGCAACTTGTGGTTAATCACCTCTGGTTCGTCGTCACTTTCGTCCAACGGAGATCCTTCAATCAACTAACAAAGCATATAGCTTTGATGAGTCTCAAGTGGGCGAAGACTGGAGGTCCGGTCGGTACAGAGGAGAAGGTGATTGTGTGGGCACAAGTAGCATTCGGCATCGTGACGGGTTATCAATACTTTAAGCATGATATGTATCCCGGTCTAGCATGTCTGTGGGCTGCGCCGGCTGCCACGGTGGCTGCGATGATGTGGCATAAAACTTGAGCAATGTTGTAGATACAGTGTATCAAATTTCGAAGAGTCTTACATGCTACCATTCAGCTCTTCCAAACAATACTGCTCATTCGAGAGCGGGCACCACTTTCTCCAGCCAAGCGCACAGATCCCTTATCAAAGGGCCATTCACGGTATGCCCGATGCGATACTCATTAATCTCCAACGCCTCTGCCGGGACACCAATCTCGAGTAGTGCTTCCAAAGAATAGAACCATGCGCGCTTCGGTACGAATTCGTCCTTGGTGCCTCGAGCTAGAAAGATGGGCGTTGTTGGCGCCGTGTCCAGACCGGCTTCTGTGCGAATCTCTTGGAGTCGTTTCTTTCCGTCAACAAGCGGGAGCCAGGTCAGCAAAGCAGCGATTCCGGCCAACTTCCCACTATACTTGGAAGACCTCATGTGTGTGAGTAAGCTCATCGCGCCTCCTTGACTAAAGCCTCCCAGCACAATACGATTGACAGGCGTTCCAGCAGCCACAGCAGCGTCGATCAAGGACTCCAGATACTTGGAAGACTCGATCATCCCTTCTTCGTCTTCCTCGGGCACCAGCTCTGGACGTGACGGTTCGTGACTGGGGAGTCCATGTGGAGTGAACCAGGCTGTATCCAGGGTAACAGGATTGCGTTTGGCATTGGGAAGAACCCAGGACATGTAGGGAAGCTTGTTGCCTTGCTGAAATTGATCTGCAATGTTTTCAATGGCCGCTGCGCTGTCTGCCAGTCCATGGTTGAAGATGAACACCGCCGAGTTCTTGATATCCTTGGCTGGCTCAGTCGCGGGCTTCTGGATTGAATCTGGGTGGTTGGAGAAATCTGCGGACATTTTCGCTGACTTTTCGTTTTTTGAACTGATGTTTGTGAGGACGGCAGCGAGATGGGGGATGCGGGGAACAATTGCAAGCTGTGGAAGAGGAGCGCTAATCACGTAGCGATTGACAAACCCAAAGCTCCATTTGAGCGAGATGTTACAGAATCATCTCGCCTCCGATGCTCTCCACTGATGCATCTACGCGTAGTTTGGGCCGTCAAATGTTGTGGTCGGGCGTGAGAGATAACTATCTTGCTCGCGGCCTCATCGCGACCGACATCGTCGTGATGCCCGTACAACAGTATGTGTCAAAAACAGCTCGACTGGCCCAAAAACGGTGGCTGTGGGTATGTTTTGAGAAACGCTGCCAAATTGTAGGCTTCACAAAATCGAGAGAGCGGAGAGGTTGCGAACGAGAGAGACCGAAATCAAGGGTCGTGAATTAGCGGCGGGAACGGACGATCCCCTGCCCAGCTGGCACCTGCAGCAACCGAAGTGCCCCTTGGACTTTAGATTTCCCTGAAGCATTTACGACGCCCCGTGTTCTTGCGGCCATTGACCTCCAGACTTCATCACCAACGCGCCTGACTCAACCGACACCGCCCAACCCTTTATAATCCACTCAATCACCTGCACCACACCGCCCACCATGTCGGCCATGTCCCGTCACCAGACGTCCACCATGAAGATGCGGCGCAAGAAGAACGTGAAGAAGGGCATCCAGTTCAGCTTGATGGTTTGCGGCGCATCAGGCACTGGTCGTACCACCTTCGTCAACACTCTCTGCGGCCGCCAGGTCCTCACACCTCTCGACGCTGACAACCCTACAACGGCGCATCTCGAGGAGGGCGTTAAGATCAAGCCCGTGACCGTGGAGCTTGAGTTGGACGAGGAAGGCACCCGTGTTTCCCTCACCATCGTCGACACTCCCGGTTTTGGTGACAGCATCGACAATGAGGGATGCTTCACCGAGATTGCGAGCTACCTTGAGCGTCAATACGATGACATCCTAGCTGAGGAGAGCAGAATCAAGCGTAACCCGCGATTCCGTGACAACAGAGTCCATGTCCTCCTCTACTTTGTGCAACCTACCGGTGAGTCCAACATCCTCTGCCCATCTTACACACATCTGACATATCGACAGGCCACGGTCTTCGCGAACTCGACATTGAGCTCATGCGCCGACTCAGCCCACGCGTCAACGTTATTCCCGTCATTGGCAAGGCCGATTCTCTGACTCCCCTCGAGCTGGCCGAGAACAAGAAGCTGATCATGGAGGATATCGAGCACTACCGCATCCCCGTCTACAACTTCCCCTACGACATCGAGGAGGATGACGAGGACACCGTGGAGGAGAATGCCGAGCTCCGTGGCTTGATGCCATTTGCCATTGTTGGCTCCGATGAGGTTATCGAGATTGACGGTCGCAAGGCTGCCGCTCGTCAGTACCCATGGGGAGTTGTTGAAGTTGACAACCCCCGTCACTCGGACTTCCTTGCTATCCGCTCCGCCCTCCTGCACTCTCACCTCGCAGACCTCAAGGAAATCACCCACGACTTCCTCTACGAAAACTGGCGTACCGAGAAGCTCTCTAAGAGCGTCGCAAGCGCGAACGAGAACAGCATCAACCCAGAGAACGACAGCCTGGACCCACAGAGTCTGGCAAGCCAGTCTGTCCGCCTGAAGGAGGAGCAGCTCAGACGCGAGGAGGAGAAGCTGAGGGAGATTGAAGTCAAGGTTCAGCGCGAGATCAACGAGAAGAGGCAAGAGCTGCTGGCACGCGAGAGTCAGCTCAAGGAGCTTGAGAGCCGGATGGTGAGGGAGCAGACTCCTAGCCAGCCAACAGTGAACGAGGATGATGACAGTCTTGGTGGTGCCCAACACTGAGGCGGGGAGTGGCGCGGCGATTTCCCGATTCAGAACGCAGTACTAACACAACGGGAGTTTTAATGATTGAAGCGGTGCCGGGAAGACGCAATTGTGGAAGATGCGCGTTGCATTGCGGATTTCTCTTTGTTAGAGGGCAGGTGTGCGTTGGCTTGTGGCATGATACGGGGTACAAGATTGGTGGCTGCGAAGACCAAAAGTTAATACCCAGTTCAGACTTGCGTTACCTGAAATCTATCTACCTACTTTGTCCATCCATCTCTCCATCTCTTTTCCACTAATGGGCATACATCGGCCTGACAGTACCCGAGGTCTGACCGCAGTCCTTGACGCGAGATGGCGGCACCCCTTCTAGGAGATTGTGCTTCGACGCGGTCATGATGAAGGTCGCTCACGTCGGCTTGATCGCCCCTCTGGTGTGTCTGGCCTTTGGGAATGAAAACGGGTACGGGTATGGGTATGGGTGGAAAGAGCCCTCTCCTTCACTCTCGTACGCCAACGTGACCAGCCTTCTCGATACCATCATCACTCGCGGATATCTTCGCGTGGGCACGACAGGCGACTACAAGCCATTCAGCTACAAGGTCGCTGACGCCACCGCCCTCCCCAATGGCACCTCCTTCAATACGACCTACATTGGCGGCGACATCGACATGGCCCAAGCCCTCTCCAACGCCCTATCCCTCCCATCCCCACCCGTCTTCGTCCCCTCGGTCTGGGCGAACCTGACCAAAGACGTGGCGGCTGATCAATTCGACATTGCCATGGGCGGCGTCAGCATCACTCTCCCTCGCGCCAAGACCGCGTTCTTCTCCACTTCGATGCAACGCGTGGGCAAGACGGGATGTATCCGCTGTGCCGATAAGGAGAAATACACTGATTTCGAGTCGCTGGATGTTTCTGGTGTGAAGATCGCTGCCAACCCGGGCGGTACGAATGAGGCTTTTGACAGAGCAAATTTTCAGAATGCGGAGATTGTTATAGTGGAGGATAATAATGCTGTATATCAAGCCGTGATAGATGGAACAGCAGACGCCATGGTGAGCGATAAGATTGAAGTGGAGTTGCAGGTGAATTTGCGCAATGGGAGTTTGTGCATGGTCAATGAGGAGCCGTGGACGTTTGAGGAGTTGGGATATTTGTTGCCCCGGGATCAGGCGTGGAAGAACTTTGTTGATTTGTGGGTGAGGAATCAAGTTGAGGGTGGAGCGTGGAATGAGACTTTGGGAAAGTGGATGGCGTATAAGTGGCCGGCTGTCTGAGAGAAATATATTAGCTGAACGATCTCATGTTGTATGTAGAGTTGTTGGCAAGACATAATGTATGCACACGCACGTACTTCGATGTACATAGTCTTGTTGGTTGCCCTTTGTAGAAATGGTTCGACGGACCCCGGCTGGTCCGGCACGATCGTAGATCCATGCAACATCGAATCTGATTTTGAGCGGCGATGTCTTCTAAACTCTGTGGTCCACGCGTCATTATTCGAACTGCCGTTCTTTTCCTCGCGACTCGGCACCGAGTTCGGCAGCAATGAATGTCTTGTTGTTTGTTCAATTAATTCGGCGTAAGGAAGAGAAGGAGCCACGAGGTGGCCAGCTATGGTACGGTGGTGGGTTGGAGCGATTCGTGTCGAAGCAAGGACAGGCAAGTCTCCGCCGTCAAGCATTCCCCCTTTCCAACGCCGCGGGATCATACGAACTACTTTCATGCACTAAGCGGACGCCCCTCCGAGTCAAAGCCTATGTAATAGGTCGCAATCTTTTTAGCCAACCATGTCGTCACAAGCAAAGCGGCAACGAAGGCGGCATCATCATGCGCCGTAATTGAAAGTATAGTCGGTAGGTCCGTTTTCATTCCTCTCTTATTTCCTCATTCCATCGACGTGCCAGCAACAAGGACTCTCACTCCTCCTAGCCAATCATGGCTACCACGGAATCTCTCGGAACGGGCATCATACGCACCGAAAGCGGGCGTCAAACATACGCGCCTGATGGAATCGTCTCGTCTCCTCATGATGCTTCCCGTGCATCGGATATCTCACACAGCAGCACACTGAACCGCAACGAGAAGGATCTCAAAGATGATAGCTCCGAGGGAGCAGCTGGCCAGTCGAATGAAGACCGCGATATCGAGAAGCAGTCTCAGAACAAGGAGTCCAAAGGAGATAAGAACGATGATGGAGACGAAGAGAAAGATCCCAACGTCGTCGATTGGGACTCGGAAGACGACAAGGAAAACCCAATGAACTGGTCCCCTCTTCGGAAATGGACCATTGCAGTCTGTATGGGTTTGATGACTTTGGTTGTGACTTTTGCCTCGTCTGTATTCAGCAGCGCCACTCAGGTCACCGCCATGCAATTCGGTGTCAGCGCAGAGGTCATGATTTTGGGATTGGCATTGTTTGTGTTGGGATTTGCTTTTGGTCCCATCGTCTGGGTGCGTGATCTCCATGATGTCCTCCTTGAAACAATGCTGATGAACACCAGGGACCACTGAGTGAGCTGTACGGTCGAAAGACGCCCCTCTTCATCGGCTACGCAATCTTTGCCATCTTTCAGATCCCTGTCGCTGTAGCGCAGAACCTCCAGACGATCTTCGTGTGTAGATTCTTCGGAGGCTTCTTCGCCAGTGCTCCTCTAGCCATCATCGGTGGTTCTCTGGCCGACTTTTTCGATCCCGTCAACCGTGGCGTGGCACTCTGCTTGTTCGGATCTGCGACTTTCATTGGACCTACATTGGGACCCATCATGGGAGGTTTCATCACAATGAGCTACCTGGGATGGAGGTGGACGCAGTGGATCACACTCATCATGGCGGCCTTGTTCGGCACCATTGGTTTTATTGTCATTCCAGAGACGTACGCTCCRGTTCTACTTCAGCGCAAGGCGAAGAAGCTTCGATATGAGACCAAGAACTGGGCTTTGCGTGCACCCGCCGACGAGAAGAAGGTAGACATGCAGGAGATTGCGGAGAAGTACATCCTTCGACCTTTCAAGATGTTGGCTCTCGAGCCGATTCTTGTCTTGATCACATTGTACATGGCGCTCATCTACGGTTCGCTTCTACCCCTCTGATCAAAGCCTCACGCAAGCACGCTGACACCCTTTTCTTTTTTACAGGCATCATCTATGGTTTTTTTGAGGTATTCCCAATAACATTCCAAGAACAACGCGGCTACAACCTCGGCGTCGGCTCCCTCCCCTTCCTCTCCGTCCTCATCGGTGTCATCTGCGGCTGCCTCATAATCACCTTCCTAACCAAAACGCGCTTCGCACGCAAAATGAAAGAAAACGGCGCCGTCGTTCCCGAAGAGCGTCTCCTTCCCATGATCATCGGTGGCGGTCTTCTCCCCATAGGTCTCTTCTGGTTCGCATGGACTTCCAACCCAAACATCACTCCCTGGCCACAAATCATCGCCGCCGCACCAATCGGAGCGGGCATCATGATGATCTTCTTGCAAGGTCTCAACTACATCATCGATGTGTACAAAATGAATGCCAATAGTGCTATTGCGGCGAATACCTTCTTTCGAAGTTGGGTGGGCGCTGGATTTCCCATGTGAGTGCTGTCTGATTAATGATGTAAGATGCGTGACTGTTGCTAACGCAGAAAACAGGTTCGCGACTCCCATGTTCCACAACCTGGGCGTTCCGTGGGCAATGAGCTTGCTTGCATTCCTCTGTGTCGCACTATTTCCCGTGCCGATCTTGTTCTACATTTACGGTGCAAGAATCAGGAAATTGAGCAAGTTTGCGCCTGAGTAAAGGGGTGGGGAGGGAAAGTCTTGCGTGAAGCATTTGCATAAAGGAGCGGATTGACAAAAAGTACATTTTTATAAAACTGTAATGTTATTTTACTGAGCATGAAATGATGGCGATGATCAATTTTCATGGCAAGCTGTCGTCCTAGTCCTTGTGACGTGGAAAGTGACTACAGATGCTGTTGTACCTGTACGACCTGTCGATAGGTAGTCATACGCATCTCAACCTTCTTGACGTGCGAAACGTGCACTATGCACGCGAGTGTATGCCACACAGCTACTGCGTGTTGCAGATCAAGTTATCGCGAAAACGTGCATAGTGCTTGCAAGAGGCCCCCTGGGTATCATATCGGTAACCTCGTTTAGAGTAGAGTGTTGAGCGTCGCAGTGAAAGACCAAAACACGATCTCCGGTTTCAAAGTACCTTCAATTAACATCAATCATGACATCTATTTCATACCAGTGCTCTGACATGGTCTGGACGAAGTCTCAATGTCGTGTCACTACCCCAGCCCTAACCCTAAGGCCGTCTTGATGAAAGGGAGGAAACCCAAAGATGATTTGTGCTAAGAGGGAAAATGTGTTGCAATGGAATGCTTCTCTCTTAAATGTGGTCTGGTTTCTCAATCTGTTTGCTTTGCAGCAAGTCGTCTGTATGCGTAGCCGTGAGGCTCTCCTTTTCCTGTTCCTTTTCCTTACCCCCGATCCCAATTCACATGTACAACGGATCCAAGTCCATCTCCTTCCGCCTTCTCCACGCTTTTCTAAATATGTACAATATGAAAAAGAACCATCTCATTTCTCTCCCATCTTCTCGTCATGCACGACCAAAGTAGGCGCCTCGGAAGAAGTCGGCCTCCGTGCCTCCTCAACCGATCGCGGCTCATCAACAGGCTTCCCGCCAACGACAGATCTCGATATCCGTACAAAGAGCACAGTGATGATGAGTCCCAGCCCAGCTGATGCCGCAGCATAAATGAAAGCCGCTTGAAATCCCCAGATTGATTGTTTCGCTTTTGCGGCCGCAAAACCGGGACTTCCAGGATTTGGTAAAGCTATTGAGCTCTCTGCCTCAAGAGCTGTGATTTCGGAGATTGACAGCGAAAAAGACATGGCCAGATTTACCAGAATGGATGAGACGGCTCCGGCCAGACCTTGATACTTTAGCGGCTGCACCGCAGAGAGGAACACGACTGACACTGTAAAGGTAAGGTCGATACCGATAGTCGCGCAAAGCATGGATGGCATGACGAATGCCCAGTAGTTCATCGGCAATGGACAGAGCGCGAGCAGCAAAGGCGCGGCGATCCAGGCGAGTGCAGATATGAGTAGCAGCGCCATGATAGGGATGAGATGTAACAACGCACCACCAGCAACGCAAAGAGTCAAACCTCCCAATGCTGTAGGAACGTACCATAACGCAAGCGTCACCCCTTGAATGCCATCTGGTGTCCCCGTCGCTGCAGGGCTTTGGAAGAATTGCGCCGACTCATACAGCCACACTCCGTAAGACGCATAGAAGCACAGACATGCCAATGAGAAAGCTTTGGTGCTCTTGGGCTTGAAGAAGTCAAAAGGCATCAAAGGGCATGTTGCGACCCAGCCTTCCACCCAGAAAGCGACAGCCAAGCAGACAACCCCGGAGATGAGTGGTCCCAGGACGAGCGGCGAGGACCACCCATCAGCATATGGTTCGACAGCAAGTGCGTATGCCACTAAGATCAATCCGCCAGTGAAGAGGACAGCGCCAGCCCAGTCCATTTTCAGATCGAGTATCTGTCGATCTGTGCGATCACGAGGCACCGTCAAGTAGGCTGTGATGATTGTAATGAACGACAGGGCTGCTGCGATGTAGAAGTACCATCCTGGAGCATTCTCCGGCAATGCACCGGCTGCAAGGAACCCTGCAAAGAATCCCACAGGAGCGCAACCGGCATACAGACCCAGCACTATGTTCTTGCGTGGACCGTCCGGGTATATGCTGCCTATCATGGCGAAAGTCGAAGGGATGAAGGCAGCAATGGCAAGACCTTGCATCGCTCGCRCAACATCTAACAGGACTAGAACATTGGCAAAGCCTGCGACCAACGACCAGATGAATAGCCAGATGACCCCAAACATGAATGGGATATATCCACCAAACATGTCTGAGATTCTGGCAAAGATAAGAAGCGTTGCGCTGAGAATGAGACTGAGTAGCGATGCAGGCCAGAATGTTCCCATGGACGAATTGGCAACTCCGATTCGCGCCAGGATACGAGGAAGCTCGATGGCGAAGCCTGAGATGAGGTACTCGGCCAGAAACTGTGTCATGGCGATGGTGAAGCAAAAGCCAATTTCAGCTTTGAACCCTCGAAATTTGTTTTGAGGCTGGAATTTGTCCTGGTCGGACGATGGGTCGGATTGAGAGTCTTCATCGGAGTAGGTCCCTGAGGGTGTGGCTGAACGTGTCGTCGACGGCGTACTTTCTTGCCCTCTGGTGACAGGATGACTCCCTGCCTCGCGGGCAGCACCGAGTTCATCGTTCACGATAACATGACCCTCTTGCTCAGACAGCGTGGATTGCGCGAGAAGCGATTCACGCTTCCATTCGGYTTTGTCCTCTCGATAAGCGATCAGGCTATCAAGATTCTGTAGGTGAGTAAATGATGCCCTTGGTTTCGGTCTCATCAACGCAGAGTGCTGGGAACTGCTTCGGCTGACTGATGGTTGTTGATAGGAGGGTAGAGGCCATGTGTCTAGCTGATACTGAGACTTGCGCATTGCTTCCGACGGAGGTAGACTGCGAGGTCGTTTGCACTGAGCTGCAAGGGCTTCGTTTGTGAAGCCATCTGAGGGCAAATTTGTTGGAATCGTTGATAATCTGGCCGGTCTGACAAAGCTACGTTCGTAACGGAGGGAGGGTTGTCGTGAAGGTGGAAGCTGCCTTGGACTTTGCGTTCCAGCCTGACAAGACTCATCATCGTACAGGCGTTGGCGTTGAGCGTTGATTTTCATTGATGAGGTCTTTTGACTGTGGTCCGAGATGGTGGATGCCCTCTGTATGCTACTAGCAACCGAGACTCTGTTGGAGTGGGCAGGCGTGCCAGGGGTAGATGCGGTTGAGTTCTGCCGGGGAAGAAAGTGTGGAGGTGTTGTTTTGCGTAATGTTCGTTTCTCCTTGACTTGATTGACAAAAGAATGCGCCCGTGCCGGAATGACAACACGCGGTTCTCTCGAAGATTCCATGTTGATGTTTGCAAGACCAAATTCCGGACTGGACCCGGTAGACGGGTGTCAGATCTTATATGCAATGAATAGCCGTCCTCTGGAATTGAAACTTTGGACACAGGTTGTACGCAAAGAAGGTCCAACCTGATCTAATTTGCTAAGCTGCAGATATGCGAGCAGGGGCCCGAATGCAAGGAAGAGAGGAATGGATACCGGTATTGCGGCAAACAACTGTTAAGCGAACCTGAGTACGAAAGAGAACATGACAACCCTATAAGAGTCAGGACGTGGCCCAAGATGGAGTGCTTCAGTTCATGGGGAGTGATGCCGGCGCGGATACGGCATTCGCTACATACACTTGCCGTCTGGAGTGAGGGTGCGTCGCATGTTGGCAGCCTCAGACCGCAACGGCGTGGTTGTTAGAAGCTAGACCTGCGTTTCGGGGAGAGACGGTTCTGCATCTGCCCATTGTTTGTGCGGATTCCTGATGCACGATAGTCGGAGTCGCTACCAATCCGATCCAGACAAGGGCTGAACCAGGATGTCGGGTGGCCTCGTACATGACGGGGGAAGGAGCTGGGGGAGGCTCTGACAACGCGTGGAGTTTGATCTTGAGTGCAGACCAGACCAATCACGCCGAATTGACGACCAACAGACCTGTAACGCAGTTCAATGCGGACGCCGTTGAATGGAGTGCAGCAGCCGTCAAACTGT
Source organism: Ramularia collo-cygni (assembly GCF_900074925.1). Lineage (NCBI taxonomy): Eukaryota > Fungi > Ascomycota > Dothideomycetes > Mycosphaerellales > Mycosphaerellaceae > Ramularia > Ramularia collo-cygni. Next base: position 76,839 of record NW_019716260.1, read on the forward strand.
GCAAGGGTGGCATGGTGCGTCTTCAAGTGGCGCCGCCATCGTCGCACATGCAGGAGTGGGCCATGAAGCCGCACGCCATCGCATGCGTTGACAGGGCTCTGGACCTGGTCTCTGGGTGCATCATGCCGATCATCAATTATCCGGATGAGTTCGGGCTTGTCAATGGCGGCAGCCGAAGCGGCGGTCGGTGTATGCCGGTGGAAGTTGGCGTTGATACTGTGCGACAGGTCGCGTCTGCGAGGTGATGTTTGTYGGCAAATCTCCGGGGTGGAATTCCACAGGATGAACTGAAAATAGCTCAGCACAGCAATCACGACCTGTCTTGACAATCATGACCTGGCGAAGAGAAAGTCGTGATCTGGTTGAAAGAATGAGGACTTGAGTTGGAGTTTGGAGGATTGACGACTTCGGACATTACAATCTAGGCTGACGGATGGATTCGCAAATGACTACAAAAGGCAAATAGATGTAACCTCATGACAAGCACCTCCCTTGCGTCACCCCACAAGCCCATTGTTACTGCCCCTGGCTTGCCTAGCTGGACCGACACTAGTGCCTCGTTTCGATGATGCTGGCACAACGAGACTGCCATCGACAAGTTGAGCATACTCTGCCGAAACACATCGTCTGTGGGTCTGGGCACCTGACCGCGTAGGCGAAGAGGGAGCCTGAAGATCTGATCTATCATTTTGCTCGGACATGATCGGCACGTCACTACGCGTAGCCAAAGGAACACAGAGGTGTCTGGTACTGTCGTCCGAGGGCGCCAAGGCTCCGGATGAGAAGATCAGGTCTAGCTCTCTGAAAGTCGGTTGGTCGTTGCTGTCCTGATGATCTTGAGATTCATGATAACCACTATCAGCCATGGAGCTGAATGGAGAAGGCTCGCGCAGCCTAGACAGGTCCCAAAAAGTGGTCTCCGAATCCTCACTAGAGCTGGCGCCCGAGAAGTTGGCTGCCCATGGCGAGAAAGGGAAGGACGAGGACGGTGTGAGCATATATGGTGAAGGAGGTAGATGCATCCATGGAGTTGCGGGTGTCAAAGTCTGCTCATGGTAAGACCCGATTAACGAGGCGCATTGGTCGAGGAGCTGGTACAATATATCCTGCTTGTCCTGTATGGACGTTATGCTTTTCTTGGTCAACACTTGTGAATACTTCCATTTCTTGCGACAAGCCCTTTTCATGTGTCGTTCTGGTTCCACAGCGAGCACTTGCTCAATCTTGGCAAGCTTTCTATATAGCTTGCTAAGAGACTCATGGTTCTGACCGAGCTGGGCGTTGTAGTTTCTTTGCTGATCGTAAAGGAGTGCAAGTACGTCTGGGCGGACAGGAGATAGTGACATGCTACCAATTCTGACTGTAGAGGTTGATATCGAGAGTGCGAGTGAGGCCGGCTCGCGGCTCGAGATTGACCAGCAGTTGCCGTCCAGCAGGTTCAAATGTATGGTTTCGAAATGGGCACGGTATTTCTTTACCTTGTGTGTTTTGCTTGTATTCAGAACGACAGTCCAAATGACTGTTGGCTATTGCGGTTGGGCCCGTTGAAGTGGCGCAGGTCTTGAATGAATCTCTTTGATGATCGGTAATTTGTGCCTGAAATACGACAAAGCTAGATCCCCATTGCAGCCAGCTTCAGGTGACGTCCCCGCAGCCGGCATTCATCTCGTTAGTATTGAAGTGAGCGGGGCTGCAAACGTGGCCACGAGTGGCTGACCATGCGTTGACGGCGTGTAAGAATCGAAACATCCCGTTCCAGCGTGTCTGCATAACAGTGCCGGACTCTCAACATGATACCAGCCATTACCGAAGACAAAGAACCAACTTGAGAAGCTGATCCGACTGAACGGTGCCATCTTGATGATGTTCGGCGGCGCAGATGGCGTCCGATCGGAACACGCCTCGCTCCCCGTGAAACGCGCTATGCCACTCCCCGGAGACGGGTGTTTGATCAAGAAGTGGGCGTCGCCGCGTCGGCAGCATGTCGCAGGATCTTTTCTCGGTGCATACCATACGCCTCAAAGCCGCCACGCAGAATTCTCAGACGCCTCGTCCGCCTCCAAAACGCGTAAGCCGCATCGGGTTGCAACTTTTTTGACAGTTTCCACTTCTTCCAGACTGACAACTCTGTTAATATCCTCATATCTGACCTCCGTCTTGGCCTCGCTACCGGCGGGGAGGCTGCCGGGTTTGACAGTCTGCGATGCGAGATCTTGAGCGCGCCCACTTGTCCTTCTGGGCTTACCCACATGGGCCCTTGGGTGATACTGCTCCATGACATGCACGTAAAGATGCTTGCTCACGTTCTCTGCCAGCCAGCGCATGATGTGCTTGCCTTCCTCTTCATGGCCCGGCATGACAAGATGCCTGAGAAGTACACCCTGACGGGCAATACCATCCGAGGTGAAGCAAAGATCACCCACTTGAGCATGCATTGCTTTGATCGACTCTTTCGCGACCTCGGCGTAGTCGTCTGCTTTCAAAAGACGCTTGGATGTGGCCGGCTCTCAGACCTTGAAGTCTGCAAGATAGATGTCCACCAGGCCGTCCATCAGCTCGATAGACTCGAGAGAGTCAAAGGAAGAAGTGTTGTATATGATGGGAAGCTTCAGTCCGAGTTCCTTCGCGTGTAGTATGGACAGCGCGACCTGGGGAACAACATGCTTGGGAGTGACTAGATTGATGTTGTGCACGTTACCCACCTCTTGCAGCTTGATGTACCATTCCCCGAGTTGCTCTGGCGTGAGCGAGAACCCATTGCTTTGGTGAGCAATGTCATGATTCTGGCAAAACCTGTGCGGATACATTAGCGTGTTGCGAACACTGCACACCCTACACTCTTTCTCGTCTGCCCTACACGCATCTCAGATTGCAGCCTGAGAAAAAGACCGACCCGCTACCGCGTGTGCCTTGTATGCTCGGCTCCTCTCCAAAATGGGGTGCTATCGTGTTGACAACCACATCTGCCCCCACCAGACATGTTCCTCGTCATACCGTTCAAGTGAGCTTTGCCGCCTTCTGTCGACGCACTATACAGCGGCATACGTTCGTAGCGGTTTACAGAGCAGCGCCGCGGGCACAGATTGCAATTTCGCAGGTGGGCGTATGCTGCAGCGCGCTTCTTTGCCGCTTCGACAGATGTGAGGAGCTGATATCGTGGGATGTGTGTATCGAGCAGCCAAGGCGGATGCAAGTATGATCTAGAGCGTGTCTGAGGGACATTTCCGAGCTTGCCAGAAGCTACACGGCTCCGTAGAACGAGTCTGGTCACACGCTGTAGCATGGCAGAAGCTGTGCCAGTGAGTGCATAGCTCGCATGTTCGGCGGCGTTGAGCAGGTCGAGATGTTGCGAGAGCTTCCTGGAGAGAGGAGCACGTGATGTGTTGAATGGCGGCGAATCATTCTTCCGCCGATTACGCTGCTTCATAATCAACATCGGCACTAGTGACATCTGAGTTGGACGACGTCGATATCTTCTCCTGCACTTCCCACCCGGTTTTACTGAGAAGTGCGAGTGCAATATGGCGCCATCTCTCGAAGAACCGATCGAGTCCGTGGACGATGCACTGAATGCCAATTTGAAGAAAGCACCTGCTCTCGTAGCCCCGGAGCCAGAGCATTGTCCAGGGCCCGAATCAGAAACCGCAGGCAAAGGAGACGCATGTGCCGGATGCCCCAATCAAGCAATCTGTGCGTCTGCACCCAAAGGTCCCGACCCGGACATTCCAGTCATCACAGAGCGTCTGGCTGGTGTCAAGCACAAGATTCTGGTCCTGAGTGGCAAAGGCGGAGTGGGTAAAAGCACATTCACAACCATGCTCGCCCACGCTTTTGCCAGCAATCCCGATAACATGGTTGGTATCATGGACACTGATATTTGCGGCCCGAGCATTCCGAAGATGATGGGTGTGGAAGCCGAAACAATTCACGTCACAAGCACAGGATGGGAGCCCGTTTGGGTCAGCGACAATCTTGGTGTCATGAGTGTTCAGTTCATGCTGCCCAACCGCGACGATGCTGTGATATGGCGAGGACCGAAGAAGAATGGTCTCATCAAACAGTTTCTCAAAGACGTGGAGTGGGGAGAAATGGACTATCTGGTTGTCGATACTCCACCAGGAACCTCGGACGAGCATCTCAGTGTCAACAGCTACCTCAAGGAATCAGGCGTTGACGGTGCCGTCATCGTAACTACACCACAAGAAGTCAGCCTGCTAGATGTACGAAAGGAGATCGACTTTTGTCGCARAGCTGGCATTCGTGTTCTTGGACTGGTGGAGAACATGAGTGGATTTGTGTGTCCCAAATGTACACACCAATCTGAAATCTTCCGAGCTACCACTGGCGGCGGCAGAAGACTGGCGAAGGATACCGAGATTCCATTTCTTGGTGCTGTTCCGCTAGATCCCAGGATCGGCATGAGCTGCGACTATGGCGAGAGTTTCTTTGACAACTACGGCGACTCGCCTGCTTGCAAAGCACTGAGAGATGTAGTGCGAAATGTTGGCGMGCAAATTGGGGTTGATCCAAACGACATTCTGGCAGATGAGTAAGACGACGCAAGGATCATGATCATATTGTGGCTTTTGCCCATGATCCCATTGATGCTCAGCCGACAAACGAATGTCTAGAGTCGGCGCTCTCCTTACGATTGGGCGAATCGTCAGTTGTGATGCCTGAGGCATGATCGGTCCGCTGATGATCGAGACGTTCGGCGACCTCGCAACGATACATGCTTGATGATGTTACATGATGCTGTTGTAATTGGTCTACTTGGAGCCCATCACGAGAAACCCAGCCACTATCGATTATCGACTATCTCGTTTACCGCGGGCAATGCATCTTCATGWGGAGATTACGACAACTGATCACAGCCTGGCCTCGCAAAACGTTGGCCTATCCGTGACGTTGGTGGTTATTTGCGACAGAGATTGGTCGACGCGGATATGTGCTTCAATTGTGCAACTATTGGTGACCGTTGGTCAACGTTCAGTAGGCGATCGCAAGCAGACATACGCATCCGGACATGATGCGGTGGAATACTTGTGGCCCTACTGCCGGTTCCTCTCTTCGAATCAACCGAAGGTGCGAAAGAGAGGTAGAAACAAAATCACAAGTAGATGCATGCAACCAGGGCCGAGCCAAGCTTCAATCCAGGAATACAAGCATAGAACGATTCTCATACCCAGCGCCTCTTGAGAGGACTATCGGACAGAGCATTCTTTATCCCTATCCCTCACTTACCTTGTTTCTTCAACTTAGGCAACTTCGATCTCAGAGCCTGGACCTCGAAAACATGTCTCCGTCCACTATCATTCGTTAGAGTAGGCATGTCGGAGATGCTAAAGCGGTCCTGATACTCACAACGTCTCGCACTTTCACAGAAACCAAGAACATGGCGCGCCTCTTTGCAGCAATGACGTTCGCAATTTTTGACCCTTCGACCTTGCGGTGTATATCGGAGTGATCGAAACATCTATCATTCCAAGGAACTTCTCAATCGGCTGCATCTCCTCAGCAGCAGTACCTCATCATCAACTGTAATTCAGAACCCCCAAATGCATAGTCACCCACGATTCGATCATGTTGATAGTACAAGCACCGCCATATCCAGACCGTGCCCGCCAAGCTCTCCCTTTCCTTTAGCAATGCGCCGCATGAAACTCGACCTCAGCATGCCCAATTGCTTTTCCTTCCATCATCTATGCGATGAGTGATTAGTTTATCGAAAGGAGCCAGATCGTTACGAGTCGAACAGCGACTGCAGCAACTAGCCAGAATTTTGACTGCCTACCGGCTCGCTCGGACTCTGCGACTCATCAACTTTCGACAGTACTATCCTCCAGGCCAGCTCTTCCGACAATACCATCCTGGCCAGCTCTTCCGACAATCTCAGTGCCTTGGCCAAAGCCTTTGTCTCCCGCTTGATTGGTAGATATGATACTTTTGGCACTCGAAGCGGCGACTGGCCAAGCTTGGGTACCTCAACATTCCAATACTCATCCGTGAAGATATCTTCCACGAACGACATTGAGACAATGTAGCATCCTTTATCGAGCAGCGTCGAAGCATCTCTCTTAATCGAGGGGATTTTGTCTTCATACCACTCTGCAAAGCATTTGGAGGGCCAAGGCTCCAATTTGAGGAAGTTCCCTGCATAGCCTTTCGATGGGTCCGGGGCCTCGTAATAGTCGAGTACACGCCGATATTTCCCCAACCTGGACTCGGAGCGGCCTTGTGGTGTACCCTTCACTGGAATGCCATCAAAAACCGCAGCTGTAGCGGCAAAACCACACTCGGCCAGTACACAATCTCCAAAGAATGTCTCGACAACTCCAGCCAAGTGAGGGCGATTAAACGCGCGGTCCAGAGCGTGAAAAATCTCGTGGAACATGGTAGTAGCAAAGATGACCTCTTCAATCTGCAAGTCCCAACCACCACAAGATGTATGGTTTCGCTCGCTGGAAGTACAGTAACCCGCTACGTTATCAAAGATACTCCCATTGATCGTAATGATGCTCGCATTGGGAGGAATACCATCGGGAGGAAAGTACTCAGCCCAACACCGAGAAGCAGATCTCGTCGTACCAAGACATGTGCCGTCAGTCATGTCATCAATGCGGATGTCATCAATACGGAAGCGGACCAAAGGTCTCAATTCCATCAATATCTGAGCAGCCCGTGCTCTCATAGAATCGTCCACCATCTCCTGGCCTGGCTTGGGGTATCGAGCAACGTTTGGGTGCAACGGCTGCCCTTGGTCGTCCTTCATGCCAGCCAACTCAGCGAGATCAGTCTTGACGCTGCCTCCTTCTCCAGCTTTGGTGTCGCGCCTGAGCTCCCCGTCCACCATCACAACGATATGCTTCGTTACTGCATCCATCATCAGGAGGCGTGAAGTCAGCTGAAGGGAGCGCAAAATGGTAAAGTACCAATATGAGCCGGCCTGTTCGATGAACTGGTCCCGCCACAGCAGCGGGTGTGGTCGATTTGTCAGGCTCTGACGCTTTCCAGGCGGCGAGGCTTGGGTACCGCTGCTGAATTTGCTGCCCTTATGCCACACTGGGTCAGACGTGGACGCTGGCGGCATACCTGCAGCAAGAGCAGCTTTGACGAGTGACGAAGAGCATCTAGTATCTGCGCGGAACTCAGGAGGCATTCGCGGAGTGTGAGGGCGTGGATTTGTCGTCGTATTGCTCCTCTGCGACTCGAGTGTCGCACATTTCGCATTCTCCGAAGGGGCTATGCGCGGTTCCAAGATATCTGGCTTTGGAGATATCACAGTTCCTGTGTCCGCACGACCAGTGATAGCTGGCTCCTCGACCTGCGAATCCACTCGGCCCGTTGAGACTCGCACAGGTGGAGCTATGGACGTATCGATAGAGGTCTGCGTACCACTCTCGCTCGAAGGATTGAAAGTCTCGGTAGAGGTTCGCGCACCGGACTGATTTGATATCATCGTGGACTTCGACTGGAGTCCTAGCAGGGTGCTAGACAGCTTGGTCGAGTTCATGCTTGCTGATATGTGCACGGTCGAGTAAGAAGAGAGCTGCGCGCCTCTGTAGCGGCAATAATTAGGCGAAATGAGGGTCGTAGTGTACCAGTGAGCGATACTGGGCTGGTGGTCGACAGTGGTAGCACTGCCGGGGAGAGTGCTAGAGTACGACAAGGAGCATTTGGTTTATCGATCGCTGCTGAAAGAAGATCGCACTGTCGTTGACTCGCTGTGGTAGCTTGCTGGAGTTCCAAGTGTGGAGTGTTGAAGATTGGTGGTGAGATGGGGGATGGGTCTGACATGTTGTCTTGGAAACTTGGAAGCACGAGCTAAGGAAATAAATTGTGCACGGACTTGATGTCACATGCTCTGAAACATGTATTCACTCGAGAAGCAGACCTTGTTGCAACGCCATTACGTCAAAACGGTGCTTGAGATCAAAGCTTTCGGCATGAATTTTGATGAATCTGCTGAATGTGAGTATATAGGAGGTTTTCAGGTGGTATGGGAAGTAATGGATTGATGGTTACCCATCCCTCCCAAGTGGTGGGGACGGACCAATAGTCCCCTAGATGATCTGTTTGCTGGGTCTTTGTAGACTTTCTTTCAAGCATACACCGCCTATGAGCTTGTGAGTGACCCTCTAGAGGTAGTCGTGATGGCCACAAACGAAAATCAACAATCGTCCACGTCAACTTTTCCCAATCCAACGTTGCTCCTAATAGTCTTCTCAACACTCTTGAGTGGTTCCAAAGTATACTCATACCCAGGATCCGTAAAGTTGCCAACTTGAGTAATGTTGACATCCGCACCGCCAAAGTCATTCTCTGTAAAACAGTCAGCAAACTCCCATATCCCACCCACACTAGCCCAACAAACATACCAGCTCCCAAATTAGCAAATCCATCAAGTTCCTCATCCCCACAAACACAAGTATTAGGACTATCCTCAGGAATAACCAAGCCATAAGTAGTCAGAGCCGTCCTGGTGTTACCTTTGAAGACATTCCCTTCCACCAAGACTTGATTATCCGATCTCGAATGAATAGCCTGGTAAAGGAAATTCTCATAGAGGTTATTATAGATATGTTGATGTCCAAAGCGACCAGCAGGTCCCCGAGTTCCGATATTGGACCAGAAATTGTGGTGATATGTGACGTGAAGGGTTCCTTCGTCTACGTTGCGTAAAGTGTCGGAGTTGCCGATTAATGAGGATTTCCAGTGATCTAGTATGATATCGTTGATTAGGAGAGTCTGTCAAGATGGGATAAATATTACTTACCGTGGAAGTAATTGTAAGAGATCGTGATCCAGTCCGAGGCACGAACGATATCGAGTTGACCATCCTACCATAATGTCAATCAATATCCGAGTATCCTCTGGAAAAGTACAGTGCAACAAACATAATAATTAGGTCCAAGCTCAACGCTCAACTCGCTCTCAAATTCACAATGATCAACCCAAACCCTCGTGGAGTTCTGAATCGTCATTCCATCATTATCCACAACGAATCGAATTCCAATATTCCGAATAATCACATTCGCAACATTGTTAACATTGATGCCTTGGCCAATGATATTCGCTCCGTTGCCCTTTCCAATGAGACTGACATTCGAGCCAATGCGTAGTCGAGCAGTAGGATGGAATGTGCCGTCCAGGAGGATAGTCTTTGGGCTACTTCTGTCGCTGAGTTCCGCTACTAAAGCGTCGTCTGATGTGACAGTGATTGTCTTGCCGCTGGAGCCTCCTGTCGTGGGTCCAATTGGGTTGTCGAAAGCATAGCCTACTAATCCCGTAGACTGTATAGTACGACTGGAGCGAGACCAATCGTACCATGCTGGCCCTGCAACGACAAGAGATGCCAAAGGCGAGAGTGCCAACAATTTCGAAATCTTCATGATGCTGAAAGGATATACAAGTTCGATAGTTTGAGAATCATTTTGCAAAGGCGGGCCCTCTCGCTTGCCTTAAAAGAAGAAGACAAGTGGATATCAACGATCGAGTCCACCCGCCGCTTGGATAAACATGCTTCTTGGCACAATAGCGTCGGACCTGAGTCTGCAGGGCACAGTGGGTCTTAAGAGGGGTAGTGTTACACAAAAATTCACGCACCCCTGCAAGCAGTGCTCGTTTACTCATAGCGAGCGGCGTGTGATTCTCCGATGGACGCTGAATGGACCATGAAATGCCTGAAGAGAGTGGGCTTTCGAGCTCCGCATTCGTTCGCTCAGGGATGAGTGACGTGCAGTCTTTCATGAGGACTACACAGTTGGAATTGGCCTGTGGAGTGATGTAGAAGAGTATGTGAAGCTGCATATTTGTACCAATGCTACTAGTAGCTTATCGAAAATCTTCATCGGCCCTTGAATATATCATTCGTGGGCCACGTGCATACACCTGCGTGAATGCTTCGCTACATTTACAGGATGCTCCGATTCATCGTGTGCTTGGTCAGCACGATGGAGATATGAGCACCACCTCACTGGTCAACAATGCCGCTGTCCTTGGCACCGCTTCCAACGACAGTGTTCTTGACCCCAGCACTGAGATCGACGTCTCGAAGCGAAGGAACATGGGCCACTGTCGCAGAAGTACCCGGCTGCCAGTGTCCAGAGTGCGATCCCGATGATTGGCGGTGAGAGGCGTTTGAATCGTCGTCCAAGTGATCGCCTACAACGCCGTTGTGGATGCCTGAGTGTAGGTCTATACCATCACTAGGGATACCCATCATGACATTTAAAGCTCTGCGCGAGGGGGTAACGTGCGAGGAGTTATCGTACGGGTGGCGTGTGTTAGACTTGGCAGTGGTATTCCCGCCAATGCCTTCCTGGACAGAGGTAGGAAGCACTGCAACGGGGTCTGTGCCGGTGGCTTCATGAGTCTTTTCGCGAGCGAATGTAGCGGCCCCTGCGGCTGCCGATCCCACGGAAGCTGCGCCTGCTGCAAGCGAGCCTGTGAGATTTTGTGCGGTCGATGGTCCCGTAMCAGTGCTCGATGACGGTGTGTGGGAGGTGACCTTCCCATCAATCGCTTGTTGGGCTGTTTCGGGCAACACTGCGACAGGATCCGTTCCGGTGACCTCGTGGGTCTTCTGCCGAGCGTAGGTAGCGGCACCAGCGATAGCGGCACCAGCAGATRCGAGTCCTCCTGATACAGCTTGGCCGACGGTAGATGAGTTATCGCCGGTGGCAGGCTGCTTAGGAACCTCACGCTTGAGCTCCCGCTCAACCTCCTGCTTCTCGCGAATGGCCTCTACGTTGGCTGAGGCTTCTGGTGATGCATCCGCCTTCTTTTGGCTGTCGGCAACGACCTGTGGAATGCCTCTGTCGACACCTGCACTTGCACCGGTGGGACCTGCTGAATTGATAGTTGACTCTGGAACCTCGCGTTTGAGCTCTTGCTCCAACTGCTTCTTCTCTTCCACGGCTTCGGCGTTTGATGATGCTTCTGGGGCAAAGCCAGCTTGACGTTGGCTATCCGTCACAATCTGCGGTACACCTCGTGGCTCCAGAGGCACTTGCCCTGCCAGATGGTTTGTGGTGCTATTTGTACCTACCGAGTTGAGGCGCTGACCGTATATTTGCTCCTTGATATGAGAGATACCATCCTGGTGGATCTGTGTTTCTCGTGAGTTGCTAGCAACGGAACCGGTGCCTTGGCCGTGAAGTTGCTTCTTGATGTGATCGATGCCATCCTGGTGGATTTGACCTTGCTCTAAGCTGTTACCTACAGAATCCACATTTTGATCTGCTGTCTGTCGTGCCTCAGACTGGTTGGTGAKGGATCCCAATGGCGCGCTAGGAAGCTGCTTGGAGATGGAATCCGTGGTGGGAAGCGAGTTCGTCACATCCTGAGCACTGGGRGGAGTGGGTAAGGCATCGAAAGCAGACTTCACACCTCGCTTAACAGCAGCAATGTCTTCGGTATCGGATGTTTCGTCATCGAAAGCTCCTGGTATCTGCCGGTCGTCCACCTTCTCTGCATTGTCGGTTTCAGATGTTGCGTCTGCAAAAGCTCCCGGAATGGGCAGGTCGTCCACCTTTTCCACCTTGTCACTCTCTGGGTGCGAGTCAGATGCGTTGTGTGCCACGGCCTGGTTGGCTCCTAAAGCAAGATTGCTAACCCCTGCAAGTAGAGCGCTGAAGCCGGACTTGACAGCGTTACCAGCGCCCTGGGCAGAGGGGACCTGCTCAGAAGCAGACTTCGTCGACCCTGCTGAATCTGCGAGGCCATCCAACTTGTTCTTGACCGAGGAGCTCAATGGTTGTTCATCGTTGATGTGAACACCAGAAGGAGCAGCATCGCTGGCACCTGGGCGGGCCTCGTACGTGGCGGCGAGAGTGGCATCTTGCCCACYCTGTGGGAGCGACATGGTTGCTGGAGTGTGAGAGGGATGTTTGGTTGGTGTCATATCCAGATCAAACGCTTTGTTGAAGACGGAATGGAGCAGGTGGGCGATGGAAGAAGAAGCCGTCACCACCTGCAGTACTTGCCCTCAATGGATGTTCCCATCAATCTGGGGGGTACCTAGTGACGCACTGTACCACTATCATCATTACGGGGCACAAACAAACCTGCGGGATGCATTTGATCCACAATCACCAGCTGGGCTCGAGCAGGATTGGACATGGCACACTTTCTTCTCCTGCCTCACACCAACACGCGGTCACGCCAGTGAGGATGTCCATATTGGCAAGTAGCTTCGCTGGAGTGTCCTTTGGATGAGATGATTCATGAATGCATCGCGTCGTTGATGACCGCCCAAAGTTTGGCGCTGCATTGCCAAGGAGCGACTACGGAGACTTTCGCCGGGCTCTTCTCCGCCGCTAAGGTACTTTGCTATTCCTGTCTCGAGGATTGCGGCGACCAATCGATGGCCATGACACCTTCGTTATTGACATGTCCATGATCGAATCGCAAAAAGGGCTCGGCAAATACACCTGAGTCCTCATGAGGCCACCCCAGGATATACGAAAACGGCATCCTTCCTGCCGTGATCACCATCGCGATCTTAATAGCCCAGATTGTTGGACGCCGCATGATTGCCCTCGCCAATCCGGTTCAGCCTATGATGGTGTATGCGAGGAAGGTCATTCACGCAAGAAAGAGCAAGAGCTAGTCACGCGTTGAGGAGGCTCCCGATGTGGTTTGTTGGATTGAATAGKAGATGAATGACACACGAAGTATCCTCTGTCACGCTCACTGTCGATACATGTCACGTATACGTCGTTGCTGATGAGGGGGATTMCCTTACTATGCCTTTGGAGACAAACATACTTCCAAGACATCCTCATCATATGCTAAGGTATGGCGCTGTCATCGACATCATCTCCTCGACCTTGAGGAACTTGTCTTTCACCATCAGCTCTCGTGGCGATGATGCGGATCTCAAAACTGCGAGATTGAGGACGAGATTCCTCAATCTATATGCGGCAATGACTGCTCTCTGACTTTCTTATTCCCTAAATCCAGATTCCATTGCTTCTTTACCTGCATCTCGCTCTTTAAACTCATTGGCTGCAGCCAGCGATGCATCTTCAGGAAATCCTGTTGATACAGAAATATCCTCCACTGTGATACGAGCCGCCAGAAGCCGAACTCCAATGAGAAGCCAACACACGATACGGAAGCATTGCATCCGCTGGCGGAACGCCATGCACTTCCCACGCCGATCCCCTCAAGTATGTTGTGGCCCCCAGGGCCCGTGCACACGTGGAGCTCACTCCAGAGTAGCTCAAACTTTCCAGCTCAGCCGCAGCCTATTCTCGGTAAAACGAAACTTACCGGCCGCTCAAAGTCAACCTCATTTCCATTAAGAGCATCGGCTGCTCGAGCTTCATTGGGAAGACCGTTGATGGCATAATATGAGCGGAACATTGAGCGCAAGGCACCCAGCTCTCTCGTCCCCAAAACTTCGCGTTCGCACCAACGTGGAATCATGGTCAACCCCGGTCATCCTAGTCGAGGCTGTCAACGGTGTCGTGCTCGGAAAGTACGCTGTGATCAGGGTAAGCTTCAACCGTTGATCCCCAAGCACGAAAATCAGGGGATGAACAAAGAGTAACACCCAAAGCAGGCTCTCCATGCGCCGGATGCAAGAAAAGTTCGCACGAATGCATCTACTCGGATAATGTATTCCGATCTATGAATGTTTCCTCGGCCGAGAAATCACGAAGCAGAGCTGGAACAAGACGACAAGGCGCTCGCAATACAAAATCTTTGGTATCCAGGCCTCGATCGCGCGGTTCAACACAAACACCCGAGCCATCACCAGTATCGCACCATTCACGCAGCTCATCGCAGTCTGTAACCAGTCAGGAAAGTCTATGCAGAAGCATCTCGCAGTACGATGATCACTACTTCTTTACCATTCTCTCCCGGGTGCTGTTCCCAACCACACTGAGCCCAGACCCCCTGGAGCGAACTTGGCCTGGGTACTTGGCGCTGTCATCAGGCAATGACAGTCTTGCCTACGAATGTCTGCAATCCCTCTCCCAGGCATGTACGGGACAAGTCTCCCGCCAACCCTTCTTCATCGAATCGGCTCAGCGATCATACACTTCATGTCTACGCCGTCTACATAATCTCCTAGCAGACAGCACATCTCGGCACGATGACGAAGTTCTCATTCCTGTTATAATCTTTGGCGCATATGAAATGCTATTCTTGACAAAGTCAGATGGATGGATTCGACATACTCTAGGACTGGCAGCTTTGTTCCAAGCTCGAGGTCCTAACGCCTTTACTCCACACGGAACTGCGATGCAAGTCTTCCGTAACCACAGACAAGTTATGGTTATGGCGGCGTTGAGTGCTCGACAGCCCACATTCCTGTCACAAAAGGAGTGGTTGACTGTGCCTTGGATAGTCAGCCAAACACCCAAAGACAGCTTTGAGCTGCTGCTCGATATCATTGTCCTGATCCCGGGATTGAATGTTCGCTGTCTAGAAGGAGCAGTAGGCGACACGCGCGCTTCTGTACACCAGGACGCGTTGGACGTACTGGTCGAGCTCAAAGAATGGCGAGAAGTCTGGGAGACTTCACCAGAAGGCGAAGAGCTTATACTTTTACTTGATCCGCTATATGGCGCCACATATCCCTTGGAAAGACTGGGCACTCCGACTGACTATCCCTCAAAGTACAGCGCAACCTGCGACACTCTCTACCAAGGCGCCCTTATCTTCGCCGGGARCATCGCACTATCTACTCTTCCCGCTGGAATGAAGGGCGCAGTTGGCTTGGTCGTGGCGATTGAGAATGCGGCAATACAGATCTGTCGGAGTTTGCCCTACTTCATGACCTCCACATACAGTCAAAGATCCAAACTCGACGCTCTCTGGTCCATACATCTAGCGTGGAAAGTTTTGGGAGCGTCCGCTTCCCCGTCGGTTTTGAAGGACTGGTTGAGGAGTCAGACGGATGAGTGTACTAAGGTTTTTGGTAGTTGGATGGTCCATCCGGCGGAGCTTGGAGAGGCATTGAGGGAATCATGAAGCGTTTGGTGATTTCTTGATACTCTACTCTGCTGTAGTATTCGGACACTCCAGGACTGTCAGTGCTCTATGCCCTGCTCTATTTCGAAGAGGCTGGAGGGTACCCGTGACGACAATCATGCGTGGAACAAAGAAGTTTGACGCGTCGACGCACTTCCGCCACGCATGCAAGTCATGAGAACAAGCTCAACTATGACTATCCTTCTTCGCACTTGTCCAGCGCAAGAGCACATCTGATATCCCGTTTCGAAAACGAACTCATCGAATACCCACAATGTCTACTCTACCGGACGACACCCGACCTCTCGAATCAAGTCTTGAATCGCAAGAGCAAGAGCAAGATCAGAAATCGAAGCTTCCCGATCATATTCTCCCCCAAGACAAAATCCAGAATCCACAAACCTCCAATCCTACTATCGATCCCAACGATCCCGCCTCGTCTACATCCAAAGCCGGATGAAGATTCTACTGTAGTTTGGACTATGCAATTCAAGTTGAGCTTGTGAGTTCGGCTTCGGTGGGAGGAGGACTAGGGGATTGGAGGAAGGTACATGTTTTTTAGATTGTGGTACATGATGTGATAGAGAGGTTGTTAGGCAATTAGTACTGTTGTGCTATACATAGTCAAGAATGAGTTTTGGAAGAGTTGATTTTGAGAAGTTGTAGGTCTCGGCACTTTTTTGCTGAGACTTGGTTTACTGTCTTATCCTATACGGCCGATCGGTTCGACGATGATCACGGATCCTGAAGTCTCCTACGTTGGGGAATGGGTGTTTTAGGGTAGCAGATAAGTTCCATTCGACAGAGATCATCGACTCGGATGAACTCTTGCTCTTCATAAGGTAGCATTCATCCTTTAACAGGCAACAGGCGAGAATTTCCTACAAAGCACGAGACAATTTGAACGACACGTACCCTTGCTTGTCATTTATTGTCTTCAGGCAAAGCAGTGTGAAAGAAACCACGCACAAATACCAACGGTATGAAATTCAGCAATCATTGAGCATATAGGATATGAACAGACAGCATTTCCTCCTACTCTATGTTTTCCGCCAGTCCATCTGAGCAACCACTTCATTGACACACTAGAAAACAAGAAACATTTGGCCATTCCAGTCTCATAGTCAGAATGTTTAGAATGGTTTCCAACATCCCCGGCCAGTCCCCCGGAAAACCTCCCGAACAGCCAAGCGTTGGTCAAAAGAAGTCTACCGTCGAGACCACCATAATCTTTGGCAATGACGGCGAAGATGGATTCAACATAATGTTGGAAAAAATTTGGGCGAGGGCCCATCTTGAAGGAGGTGTGCCGAGTGAAGAAGATATGGGGAAGTTGGTAGCTGCGTGGGTGCGTTGGAGTCGCACGGAGGGCGAATCGGTTGAGAAATTCTTGGAGCTGTGTAGCAGTCTGAAGGAAACTTGAAGTGGAGTGGATGAGCGTTTGAAATGGAGTGATGGCTGAATTTATGTGAGGAAAATCATATGAGTGATGGCACGTGTTATGCATTCGGTCGATCAGCTTTAGTGTCCTTGATCTGCTGGAGCATCAGTCAATGGCACATATCGAACACCCATGTCCTTTTTCTTAGTCACAGTGCCATCTGCTGCTTTGTCAATGACATAGATGTGCTGGAAATTGTTCTCCTCCACTGGAATGAACAATCTGCCCATCTTCATTAGCTTTGAGAAGAATACGGACGGGTCAAGCTCAACATACCGTCCAGGAGCCTTCAACTGATCGATCAAGGGCTCATGGAAGCCCGCAGCCGCAGCTCCAACGTGGATAGCATCGTAGGGCGCGTCTTCTGGCCAGCCCTGTCTGCCATCTCCCTTGACATACTTGATCCCTCCTTGCCTCAACAACTTGCTCCCTTCTGGACTTTTACTTGTGTTGGTAGCACCCATGTCGACCAAAGGTTGAATATGCTCGATCCCCACCACCGTTCCACCCGGCTTGACAAGTTCAGCCAGCACATGTGTGAGGTAGCCCGATCCACTTCCTACATCTAATACCCGTGCTCCTGGCTTCAGAAAAGGCAGCAGAGATTCCGCGGCGGCTGCATGCATATGGGGTGCGGATATGGTGGCGCGGTGACCGATGGGCTGTGGCGAGTCTTCGTATGGCTGAGCCGGAGTATAGTGGGCGCGATCGACCTATCAAGCCTCAGGGATATCAATGAGCATGACTGTCACAGATGTCTGTCGCGTGCTTGCTGTAGTGCCTACTGCTTTCATGGCTTTGGAAACCCGTGGGGAGGTGATCAGGCCGTTTTGGACCATGTTGTCCACGAGAGCTTCATTCGTCGCTCCGGAGCATCTCCACGCCATCGCTCGCGCGGGTCTTGAGGCTGAGTGGCCTATCTTGAAGGAGATGGGCTTGGAAAACGTTGTCGGGGGTGTGATGGACGGAGGAGTAGAGGAGGAAGGAGATGTGGACTTATCGCGGAAGATTAAGGCGGGATGGTGTCTTGGAATACATGGAATCGATGTGTCTTGCCTGTTGCATGGGACGGAGAGTCGATGGGGAAGGAAGGGCCGGGAAGCTCGCTGTCGGGGATAAGCGACCGACGCGGAGATAAGACAGGATACAGGGACTAGCATCAACTCTTCCATTCTTCCCTCTCCACCACATCATACATGCCCATTTTTCCGTCTCGATCTTCCACCGGATATTACGAGAAGCTGAAGCTTGCCTTCGAATATCGCACGCAATGACGCTGCCATGCCACCGAGGGCGAAGCTGGAAACCCGAAGACAAGGACATTGTGGCCAGCCATATACCACCATTGAACGACGGCAAGTGCTCACACAATCAGGTGGTACCCGGAGAATCAGCCACCACTTTCCCATCAAGGCATTGTACTGCACGGAAAATGGATCAAACCACATTGTGATCACGCTGTCGTCCATCGTTCTCACCAAGGCAATACAGCCTTGGAACTATCGCTTTGTGTCCTTTTCCTTCTTCCCTTTGTTCAGACACAACGGCATTTGTCTCTCTCATCCATCGAAACTTCACAATGTCATTCATCTGTTTGTAGTCCAGCGACGCGTGTGCTCTATATATCTGACTACTTAGCACGATGATTTCCAAGGCATCCAACTACTGACCTTCAAACAGGCACCGACCAACTCAACCAAACTCTTGAGTCGCTCGCAAACACAGTCCTCGAAACCCATACCGCTCAAGCTTACTCTTCTTCGGTAAGTCCAAGAGCCCCTCCACCTTTACAGGCTCAACATGCCATCCACCGTCGTGCCATGCAAGCATTGCGGTCACAACATCTCTTCAACCCAGTCTGTGTGCCCCAGCTGCGACAAATCGCAGGGTTAGTATGTCATACTTCCAGCCGGCCTGGGGCTTATACAACCACTKCGGCGGTAGGTAGGTGGTGCATTTTCACTTCAATCACTTCAAATATGGTGTCTGGGTGGGGAAAGTATGTCCACTCTAGCAATCAATCAATCATTCAATCAAAACAATCACCAAACATCCTTCTCTACTGCCTTGAACGTCTTTCTCTCCTCCTTTCTACATTACGAGTACCGCGTATACCTCTATAGAGCGGAGCACTGATCTACGCCTGTTAGATGTTCCTCACATCAGCCCATTATGATGAAAAATATGTGAGATTCACTTGGTTTACCCGCGGAGAGTCCTCTGTCGAGCATTGTTTGATGCCCAAGGCAATCCGAAACCAGCTGACCCGACCTGTTCAGGAAAAGGGTAGTGCAATCCCAAGTAACCGACGTTCACCATTGCAATCCATCTGCCGAAGTAATCGCTGCTCTGCTCAGATGGCAACCAAAGGCACGGAAGAGGACTCCGTACTTTGTGGCATCCAGACTCCTTATGGACCACATTTGTATTTTGGTACCAAGTGCATTCCACGAGTGACTCTTCTCAGCAGGGTACGTGCACGCATCCCGAGGCCGGCGAAGTGAATGATTATTTTGCCCCACTCGGGCGATCTTCTCCCTATTCAAGCGAGATTTTCTTTCTTATTGTGACAAAAACAACATCAAGTCTTCAATCAAACTTCAGACACATCCTTCTTGACAGAAACATCGAACAACGTCAACCCAGCAGCGTCAGCCCAGCATACCGCATCCACTTGCGCCATCACATCTACCCTCTTTCTCGACAAGCTCGAGCCAGACAGCATCCATTCGCGCGGCCGCAAGATACCCAACTTCGAGGCTTTCTAAGCACCAGTCTCGAGCTCCTCGACTCTTCTCTACCTACCACATTTAAGACGTCACTCACTCAGCCCAGCCATAATCAACAAATCCTACTCCGATCTTCGTTCAAATTCGCGCGCATCCCCGGAGCAAACTTCATCTTCATTATCAACAAGTATGGCCTCGACAGTCGAACAAGCCTGGGCGCTACCAGTCGGAATCGCCAAGCTAGGTGCGCACTTGACGGTCTACGTCAACCTAGGCCCGACGATCGATACGCTCCGCCTTTGTAACCAGTTTGGACGTGGTGGTCAAGGAATCACAAGGCTCCCAATCGAATTGATCAAACGCGTCGAGGAGTACCTTTTCCAAGCTGAGTGTGAACAGGAGAGCAAAGTATGGACATCAAACCAGGAGTGCGCCGAGGGGTCATGTAGACAGTTCAATCGCCTTAACGACGACGCCATCCATCGATCCTACCACGAATTGCAGCGTTGTGGCATTGTCGAGTATTCTGCTGAGGATCGGCTATGTGTGGTTCGGGAGCGCCATCTATCCGACGCTCACGAGGAATGCTTCACTTGCCGCGCACTAGGACCAAGCGAGCCACACTCCCAAGAAGACATCGCAAACCAGCGCGCCGTGGTGGCAGATTATTTGGACCAGGTCCAGAAAACCTCGCRAAACCTAGGCGAGCAATTCCATAGACTTGGAGAATCCGTGAATCGCTATGACGACACCTGCTTTGATTCGCTTCTGGCATGGAGTGCTCAGGTAGGTGGCCTCATCCACCGTGGCAGAACTCCCACAGCCATGCAAGGATTGTCAAAGGTTCTTCGAAAGGACTTTGGCCTTGAGATTCGCATTGCTCACGAACCATGGACTTCATACCAGGATGGTATGCAAAGCGTCTACGAGAGACCCACTACGGCGTACCTGCGACTCCCAGTCGAAGATTCCGCCAAAAGGTCGAGGTAATCTGCGACCAGCTACACCAGCGCGCCTCGCTCGATTTGCTCGAGCAGTCCGGATTCTGGGACTCGAAGTCGTAGCGGGAGCAGAAGAGCTCGATGTGAATGAACAGGATGTCTCACACATAAACGGCAAAGATATCCTCATCGACCAAGAAGACTTCAGCACAGAGCCACGAGTGACGACCTTTGCCGAGTACGCAGACGCTGGCGGTGAAAATTTCGTATGGGCAGATGATTACTTTCGCGATCCGGATAAGGAGGTTGCTTGGAATCATTACGTCGAGGAGGGAGATTGGTTGTGGGCTGTGGTGAAGAATTGAAGCGCCGCCACGCTGCGAAGCAGGCGGGAACTGGCCCGCTTAGAATGTCAACGTGAATGGGGAGTGGAATGTTGGGCAGAGCTACGGATTTCAATTGATGGGCGTATGGTAGCAGGCTCCATTCCTTTTTGTATGGCGTTAAGTTCTGGGGCGGTGGAGATGAATATGGAATGGCACTTTTGCGCGAAAGATTCAACGTCTTTTCCTTGCGTGATGAATGAACGGTCTCGATCGCAACTCACTATATCCGAGGACTTGTCTGACTTGATAGGAGCACCAGCATTACAGATTTACAGGAGTCGCGAGATGTCGACATGGTAGCATAGGCGTTCTATGCTACTGCTCTCAAGGCGTTATATCATTCGAATTGGAAAAATGCATGTATACATTGTCAAGCATACTTGAGCTTTCCCAAATCTTGTCTCCCAGTAGTATATATCTCAACGGAATTTCTTTCTTTCTTTCTTCCTTCCTTTATCCCTCCTTCTTCTCAAAAGGCTTAACATCAACCCCCCGCTCCACAGGAAAAACAGTGAAATTAAACTTAGCCATCGTCAAACCAAATTTATCCACGATTCTAGGCTGCCAATGATCCGAGAACCGCTCCTCCTTTAACATGGGCGTGAGATCATCGATTCGGCCGCCGAAGATTGTTAACATGGTTGAGGAACTAAAGGTAAAACATGGTGGTCAGTAGTGAACACATCTCCTTGTTGATAGAATGTAGAAAGAAAAGGWAGAACGTACTTTGCGCTCCCAAAAGTATTATGAAAAAAACTCTCCGAATACTCCTCATTACTCCTCCTACACTCCGCCCTCCGCTTCGAAAGCGCACGGGAAAGATCCTCAATCGTCAATAACCGTTCCCCCTCCCCATCCTCCCCTCCATCCGTAGTAGTATTTTTTTTCCCCGTAGCTTCCGCAAGTAAAGCATCCACAAGTTCCTGGTCTGGTTTTCCTTGATCGGGTTCAAGAGCCATATCTTGACGTGTCAAACTCGCATCGTGCTCGATTGCATTGCTGGCATGCAGGGACAAATCTTCGAGGTCAAAGGTATCTTTCCAGTAGGATCGCTCGAGGAAGTCGGCGGCGAATTTGGGGACGAAGAAGCAGAAGGATGGGGCGAAGTTGAAGGTTTGGCGGACTTTTTGGTTGAGGGTTTTGAAGGGGATGTTTTTGCCGTCGTGGGCTGTATAATTAATAGTCAGCTTTCCTTTTCCCATCTCTCAAGATATGTTTTTCCATCTTATTGGGCTGGCTGGCACACGTACGTAGAATCCCATGATTGGCCATGGCGTTCAACATGGGACATGCTGATCGCGAATCGCCTTCCTGGGGAGGGATAAATTCCGGCCAGACTCCGTGATGTCCAGGAGCGCCCTCCGGTACGACGTTATCAGCTTTGAGCTTTGGAGTGACGAGGTTCGCCACAGCTATCACATTGTCCCAAGCAATCACCCCCAGGCTGATCAGCGGACTCGCAATCTTCCCAGCGAGACCCATCGTGCTAGTCCTTCTCGTCGTAAAAATAAGAAAAGTAGATGAAAATTCTTCCACACGCCTTCTTCCCTTCAAAGAGTAGAACTGTAGCACGCGAAAACGTGGAAAACAAAAAAAAAAAAAACCTAGCAGACGGCCACGCCTGCATACTTAACCCGCCGCCCCTCAGTCAGTAGTCAGTCCCCAACACAACACCGATCAACATGCCAGCTGCAAGCCATGGCAGAAAAGTGTGGTCGCAGAGTTCAAATGGCCTTGTCGTTCTCATGCAGTGGTGACAATTCCACGGGCACCATTGGTTGGGGAAGAACGCAGTGTGCAGATCGTTACGCCAAGCGAGCATCTATCTTAGAGCTGCATGTCCCAAACCAGGCATTGCAGTAGCGGCCGCCCTTTTTCACGATCCGGTCCTCCGCACGCGGGACGGGGATCGTGGCGAGGGTGAGAGTTGGTTGGGTCGGAGGGTTTTCTCTCTCTCTCTCTCTTCTCTTGGGTGGGATGTTTTGATGCCGAGGATTTGGGAGGTCTGGTCACACCGTACCGTACTCGTCGACATTCATTGGAGCCCGTGGTTGTTGTCGAATGCTTTGATAAAAGCATGCCAGTGAGCACAGCGTGGGATTGCATGTCTTCGTCACTCGGTCGATGCACATTGATTCGAACCACAGAGCTGCGATAATYGATTCGAACCACAGAGCTGCGAGGCGACCGGGAGTCTTCGCCGTGTCTTGCATGTCAGTCAATGAATGGCCTCTTGTAGGTAATCCCTTCGCCGCCGTTGAAGCTGCAGATACATCAAGACGTCTTTGTAGTTTAGTTCGGCAAGTAACGTCGAGATGATGATGTCCCGATCTTCCCCAGGATCACAACATGCTCAAAGTTGCCACGCAGTGCTCCACCCTTGGTGCAGCCATAGGGAAGGTCGCACTGCTGTGCAARGAACAGCCGACAAACACCATGCCAGGAACCATCATGAGCTATAATGTAGCATGAGAGAACCTACATGTAGTCACATTCTGCCGCCAGTCAAAAGATGATACAGAATGCACAGCACTTACCCCACGCTGAGCCACTTCCCACGGTGAATACCATGTCGCCAGGCCATGTACATGTACCCACCAACACCAATCATACTTACTCCCTATAGCCGCCGCACCAGCTACCTAAGGTATTCTCCAAGCACTGCGACCGACGGATTGTGCTCTCATCCCTACTGCTGTGTCTACAACCGTCCCAATTTGTCCGTCAAGACTGTCGCAGCCACCACCCATCGGCCTGTCAGGTGTAGCGACGCAGCCGAGGATGGGGACTACTTCTTTGCGGACATTGGCGGAATGTCTCGTATGCGTACTGACCAGCTGTGCGAGCGTGGCGCCTGTTTGGAAGCCACGATGCAGAATGTGGGATTAGAGGATCGTGTGAGCGTAGGGTCKATTCTCGCCTGAAGTGTATACCGCTGCTATTCTGGAGTGTGAGTGTGAGCTGTACCACCCCAATCACTGGACTGGACTGGACTGGACAGACGGGAGGGAGGTGTCAAGAAATGTGTTGCGGCGCATCCTTCCGCAATGGGATAGGTAAGGCTTGATCTCGCCCGCGGGTTCATCTGGCTGGACATCGGCTTATAAGAACAGTCCTATCGCACTCAGGATATCTTCATCTGTGAGGGCACAAGCATTCTGCTTCACGAGTGATCAAAGGTGGAAGCCGCGCAATAGCTTGTCATATCTTTTTCCCAGAAGTTTTGTGCTGATGTAATAGACACGCGCGTAGTATAAACATCGCGTCACTCCCTCCCTCCTAGTCCTCCTTTCAATTTCACCTCGCCATTCACATCCACAATACAATCCATCGTCGGACACTACTAGTTAGAATCGTACGAAGCCAAGTTCGTCTTGCGCCAGGATATAACAAGCATTCATTACCTAGCTTCTCCTCGTCCATAAGTTCGCTTCCTACCTACCTACCTACTGCCACTGTTCTCTTCACATCTACTACAAACCGCTCCGCTGTGTTTACTACCGCCAAGTGTATGACAATCTATAGGTAAGGTATCGATCCGAGCACGGCGTCATTTTCTGCGAGGCGGTGATGACAAATTAACGAGCTTCCTGGAAATGGCTGTCAGCCGAGGGGTCATGACGATACGGTTTCAGGTATGCTGAATATAAATGAAGTATACCTAAGCACGTTCTTCTTCACTTTGCTGCATTGAACATTATTCGATCCTCCACGACGACATCGACTCCCGACTCAAGACATTCTGCAAGCTTCCCGCCCTCTTCCTCTTCCACAATAATGACCCAAAACATCCCCCTCCCCCCCAAAGGCGCCAAATCCGCCAACGGAAGAGCTACTGCATCCTGCTATTGCAGTGCCATTCAGCTTGAATTCGTGCGTAAAATAAATTCCTGGAGATGAAGACCAGAAGAATATGTAAAGTAACTAATGGGTATCTACTACCACCCAGCCAACTGAAGGCAAAGACCTTGTAGACACCTTCCTCTGCAACTGCACAGATTGTACGTCCAAGAAACTTCTACCCCAAAATTCTAGACATTTGCTAACTATCCCTCCCCTTTCCCCCTATAGGCCGCAAGATCACAGCCTCAATGTTCGCATCAAATTTCATCGTCAACGACTCTGCTCTCACGCATCTCCGTGGCCAGGACAAACTCACCAAGTTCTCCCAGGATAAGACGATTGAAAGTGGCAATAACATGGCCAATTACTTTTGCTCCAAGTGCGGTACTTTGATGTATCGCGTGAGCAGCGGATTTCCGGGCAAGTCCATCATGCGAATTGGTACCATCGATGACTTTACTCTGCATGAGACGTTGTTGAAGCCGAGAATTGAACAGTTCACCAAGGACCGTGTAAGCTGGCTTGCTGGCGCAAAGGGCGTTGAGCAGCATGAGAAGGCTTACTTTTAGAAAGATCGATCGGTAGAGATCATGTCTGATGATATGCAATCATCTATCTCCCTGATAACTTCCCTAGATCGTTCATAAGTTTGGCCAGGTTCTCGACGAGAGGTGGCAGACCATCTTGACTCTCCGGAAAGTTGTGCTTGAGTATGTATTCGGCCACTTTCATGACCCCTTTGTGATTACGCAACGAGCAGAATGCGTAGTTATTGTCGGATGTTGAGTGTGGTGATATCAGGGACTTCAATCCTGGAGTACCCTGGCCCAATAGCTTGAAGGACTTTGCGGCCCTAGGATTCGTGTCGTCTAGAAATACTCGGGTGCTGGCGCCGATGAGATGGTCGCTAGGAAGCAGAGTGGCTTCGTCCGGAGTCTGAATACCGCTCTTCCGTGCGGCGTGAGAGTTTACAATCCCGTATACCCAGAGCGTGAGAGTGCTTTGATATACTGCAATGGCATACCAGTCGCGGAGTCTTGTCATCTCGAACGTGCGTGCTAAGCGCAGAACCTGGCCTGCGCTCCAGACGGCGGCTCTAGATTCCGCATCTTTGCTCCAAGCGCAGATGCGTGGAAAGACCCTCCTAGCCTCTTCCTCCCCGGACTTGCCGGAGAATAGGAGGATGTCTTCCAAAGAGACGTGCAGAATCATCGTGAGAAATTCAGTCGTGAACAGCACTTCCACTGGCGTTGCATCATTCAGCTCGCAGTAGTCACTGATCGTGGCCAGATCATCGAGCAAATCCTTCTTCCGATTCAAGTGTCCCAGCCATCGATCCTGCCGTCCCTGCGCCTGCCAGCCGGACAAGGACTGGGACTGTTGTCGAAAGTGCCATACCTCGTGCGCAATTGCATGACATGATGCTAGCAGACATAGATTCCGATCCACCGCATCACCCAGCCCGTTGAGAGATGGCGGGTTTGCAAAGAGCTCCTTCATCGATGGCAGTGTCACCGAAGACGTGTTGCTTTTGGTGAGCAACGCGTCTCGCCAGGCATGTGCATCCGGTGCTTCAAATACATCACGAGATGCAGGTACCGGTAGCATCATCTGTGCGGGGGATATGAGTCTGTTTTGTTCCAGATGATAGAAGGCTGCCTGGGAGTCGTAGATGAAGGTTTGTATCACCAGCCTTTTCAAACTCTCTTGTGCAGCCCAAGCCTTCCATTTGGTCGTGAGTTGTTCGTCCGTATCTTCTGCAGCTGGCACCACCTCATGATATCGAGATCGCACAAAAGCGTTCGAGGCAAATAGCATCGTGACTAGCGGTTGTAAGAAGGAGATTGCAATCTCAACTTTGCGGTGAATACCAGAAAACACGCCTACTGCGAGCCACATTGCGTAAGCCTGAACAGCTTGTAGCTCGCGTGTGGTGCTGTTATCTTCTTCGTAGACTTGCGCAAGTGCAAGACGAGCAACCTCCTGCAGGATCAGACCCATCTTCCAGACGGGCGCTAGTGCTACGTATCTTGATCCTCTTGATACCATGGCGAGCAAAAGCTCGGTCCTCATTTCTCGGCTATTGAACGAAGGCGCGTGCAGGTAGCTTCCGATTGAAATGCTATCCTGAAGCATGCATATGTTGACGAGATCTTCCAAGAGCTGGAGGGGGGGAAATGAAGCGATGGAAAGCCTGGAGTCTGCGACCTTGGTCACCACTCGGATCATGCGATCTCGAGCTTCTTGCTCCAGACTATAATGGACTGATTGTTTGATCCCGGGGCTGACGTGCTGATCCGAGGCATTGACGCGATGTTCCCGAACATCAATTTCACTTTGCCCTTCCCAAACGCCTTGGTTACACTGCGGTATCCAAGACCAAGGCCGCTTTTTGAAGATTGCAGAGCGTGCTTCTGGATCGGAATGTAGCGTTGAAACGGTTACACCAGAYTCGCTCACCGCATTGTGGCCGTTGTCAGGTGGATGGTTCTCCAGACCACTTGCTAAAAAGGTGAAATCAAAGTCGAGGGCATCGGTGGGCCAGTCTAAAGAGAACGGGTCAGCGTACTGCAGGTGATGCTCATAGTCTATAGCGTCTTCCACATCGGAGCTACAGTCTCAGGAAGCAGCCATGATTTCTCCAGGCTGTAAAGTCTCGCAGTGCCCAAACGCCACGAGAAGCATAGAATATGGAGACTGTCCTTTGCTGAGTTGTAACTCCGATGCGATAGCACGCTGCACCACAAGTTTCGGAGATTACAAAGAAGCYACTCCACTCGKAATGATCAAAGACCAACTGACCTTGCGTTGTGAAGTCGGCTACGTTTGGAGGCATTGAGAAGGGAATGTGATCGCCAACGTTGCCAACATCAGGCATCATGRTTTGCTCAAAGAAATCCGGGAAGCCAAAGTCTGGTGCTGCGATACTCGAACCAAAAGCATCATCGCCATTGAATTGGTATGTGGTCACATCCATCAGGTCATTTTGAGGGCTGAAATGATCTAGTTGCACTGGCCTAGGGGGCATCTGCCCAGGATGAGACGAGCACTCTGCTTGATTAGCCCCAGGAGACTCTGGCATGGAGTTCTTGCGGCCATCAGTTTCCTGGCAGCTTAGATCCCGGGTTTTGCATCGCTTGCACGGTCTCTCGTCGTCGCAGCGCGTCTTGGCTTTGATACATGGCTCGCACGCCCGTGGAGTCCTCTTACGAAAGGCCTCATCGGCAGATGTCTTCGCATGGGCGGCGCGGTGACGATTGAGCAGGTCGGCTCGGTTGAAGCCTTTGCCACATTGCACACACTTGTACTGCCGATCATTCTCGTGGGATTTGAGATGGCGGTTGAGGTGATCATGTCTCTCGTACGATCTACTGCACAGATGGCATTTGTGTCGCGCATTGCTGTTGTTGATGTTGTTGTTGTTGATGTTGTTGTTGATGTTGTTGTTGATGTTGTTGTTGTTGGCAGGCGATGGCGACTTGGTACTAGTCTCCATCCCTCCCGGCTTCCGGTTCGAGCCGTCTTCGGTAAGTAAGGTAAGGTAGGGTAAGGGTATTGTCGTCGGATAGGTGGATGCTAGGTAGCCACGACCACCACCATCAGATTCTCGCGGAGCCTCGAAATCTTCCTCTGCATGCGTCAGGATGCTGTTGACCTCCACCAAAATGCGCAGTGGACGAGACGGAAGGCTGTGAAGGATGCAGGACTTCACCCATTCAAAGCGGACCGCGGCGTTTGACGGTCGGCACCTAGCAAAGGCGGAGAAGTGGGGGTTCGCAAGGGAAAAATTGGGCCTCGTTCTAGGTAGTCTACGTATTCGCCGCATACCTTCACAGGCAAGTCCTGTGTGTTTCCCAGAAGCCGACAACAACACCACTTCTCCCGCTCTATTGGCATTGGACTGGGAAGCAACAACCACATTGTCGTCTGACACGAGAATAGCTCCTCAAATCCATCAAACTTGAGCACGACTAGGTACGAGGCGCTATTCACGATTTATGCTTGGATCGCCCCCATAATCAGCCCCCAAGACCTCGCCCTCAACCTTCAATGGCTCGCTTGGCTGAAGCACATACAACATCCTGGCCCACTTGGTGTCGCTCAAATTTCTCCACGCGTGCATAGTTCCCCGCTGAATGGCGATGTCTCCTGGAACCATTCGCCGTTTCTCGCCGCTGTCGAGGACTAGCTCAATCTCTCCTTCAATGACGATCCCATAGTCCAGAGATACTGTGCGATGCATGGGAGACACCAGGCCCGGGCCTATGTCGACATGTCGCAAGACCGTACCTGTTTTAATGACGAGGCCAGGTGGGTCGGCGGCGTACTTTTGATACGCAGCAATGTCCTTGTCGTCGTTCATGTCGACGGGATACTGATCTGTTGCATATGAAAGATAGAAGCAAGCATCTCCGTTGGAAACCGTTTGCGAGGTTGGTTGCTCTGGTATGGCCGTGGCAATGATGGCTTTGCCTTCGGAATTGTGCGTGGTGATGATCCTGGTCGGTGGCTTCATATGGTTGGGTATCGCCATGGTGATTCAAGTTGATCGAGGCAATGCTTTGCAAACAGAGATGATAGGGAGTCACCTGCTATCTACAACGATATATGAACTCGTTCATTCCGGACAATCGGCTATCGAATGGCCCGAACGGCAATGGCTTTCTGGTCTTCGGATGATGTGGACAAGCCTTGCAATTGATCGATGCAAATCAAAGGTTGACAAACAGCAGATCCAGATACATCTACGCTCAATCAAGGACCAAGACAACCAAAGGCAACCTGTTTTACCCACCCGTAACCATGACCTCGCCACTCCTTGGTTACAGCTCTCACTTTGGACTTGACAATATCCCCTTTGGAGTTGCGTCCTCCCAAAGCAACATCGTCCCATCGTGTGTCACGCGATACCAGGACAATGTGATATTTTTGAAAGCGTTGCCGGGGTTATACGATGAGATCCCAGAACTTCCGCTAGGAATCTTGGATCGCTCGACTTTGGACGACTTTGCAGCTCTTCCGCGGCATATTCACACAAGAGTTCGCGAACGCATCCAGCATGTGATTCGCCAAGATACACCCTTGCAAAATCTCCCGCCCGCAGCAGTTTCTCATATCTCGGACGTTGAAATGCACCTGCCAGTTAATGTTGGAGACTTCACCGACTTCTCTTGCAGCCATGACCATGTGCAAAATGCTAGCGAGGCGATGACTGGACAACGATCAACCCCACCAGCCTTTTTTCACATGCCCATCGGATATGCCGGACGCTGTTCGAGCATCGACATCTCAGGAGTACCAGTCGAGCGTCCTCTTGGGCTTCACTGGAAAGGCAAACCCATGCAGAGTGAAGTCATCTTCGGCCCGTCTGAGAAGATGGACTACGAGCTCGAAGTCGGGTGCATCATTGGCCAGCCTATAGCACGCAGGGAACGTGTGCTAGCAAGTCAGGCCGAAAAGCACATATTCGGCTATGTGTTGATCAACGATTGGAGTGCTCGAGATATTCAAGCCCTGGAGATGATGCCGCTGGGACCCTTGAACGGCAAGAATGCTGGAACTACCATGTCTCCTTGGGTGATAACCCCAGATGCCCTCGCGCCGTTCAAAGCGTCTGCACCGCCCCGGACACAAAGCGTGAGTCCCTACCTGGAAGAGAGCGGAGATGCCGCCGTGAGCATCAGCTTGCAAGTCGACGTCAAGTCAAGCAGTCAAGGTGATCAATCTCGTACACTGTGTCGTAGCAACAGCTCTTGGATGTACTGGAGTCTGGCTCAGTGTGTCGCTCATCAAACGATCGGAGGCTGCGGATTGAGGACTGGCGACTTGCTAGCGACTGGTACAGTCAGTGGCGGTGGTGATGATGAGCACGGCTGTCTCATGGAGTATATGAAACTTGATGCAACTCCTCCCCGCGGCTATCTAGAAGACGGTGAAACGGTCACACTTTCTGGATTCTGCGGCGAAGGTGTTGGATTTGGAGAATGTGTCGCCACTCTACAGCCAGCTAAAGAACTCTGAGTATCAGAATGACAATGAGCAGATTGACACGTCCTAAACGCTAAACATCACCACTCTCCTCCAACCTTGATCCTGAACACCCTGTCTGACAATTTCCCACCAGTGGCTCGCCACAATGAGCTTACAGTCTACGTTTGGTTAGCAGTGTCTACACGATATAGATGTGGGATCTCCTACAGCTTGCAAATAAACCCCTGAAAACATCACCCTAATGAAGTTCCGTTCAATGGCATTACTGGCCTGATTCCTGTCACCATTGAGCAGAGTAGGGTCGACTGGCCTATGAGCCGGTACTCTCCTCCATTGCGTTTCCCACCCAGGAGGGTTGTTCGAAGTGATTGCAGTTTCTTGTGGATTTGGCTCTGGTGCTCCTCTCGACTCCGAGTCCAAAGGTTGGTCATGATGCAAGTCGTAGTCCGCGAGGACGTGGCGCAAGGCGTTGACACGCGCATTGTCTGTTGTAGTCACTGACATAGTCTTGGCAGAAAAGGGAAGGATGAATGGTTCAATGATGTGTCCTTTGCTGGTACTCTTGCTACTTTGCGATGGTTGTTAATGTCAGCATGTCGTTTGTTAGGACGCCTCAGTTCACTCCACACTTCCGGTGTGTTTGTGTCCACATTTCCGTCGAAGCCGCGAAACTCCGCGCATCCCTGGCTCGGAGGGCCCGGGTACCGTCCACATGCAGTCGACAGGGGAGCTCTCATCGATTCAAATGCAAGCGGCGTGGAGTTGTCCGCTCCTGGATGATCGATAGCACAATCACCKGTGGTATGGTATTCGTCCAACTCAAACCTCACAACTCAACTAACCTTTGGCGATTCAGACAAAAATGGCCCCCTCTTTCCCACGAATTCAGGCTGCATCTACAGACGGTCGACTGCACAATGTCTACCATCGACAAGTTCAGCTCGAGAAGCTCTGCAAAGCCTTAATCGACAACGTCCAGGAAATCAAAACCGCCATCTCAACAGATTATGACTATTCTGCAGCAGAGATAGCGACGGAGTATCATCTCACACTAAATGAGATCAAACGCGTCTACTCGGATCTCAAGCCAAAGGACTTTCATGAGGATGAGTACCTCATTGCCAACAATAAGGATGCTTCAATGGCCAAGAAGCCTGTGGGAATTGTTTATATTGAACCCACTCAATACAATCTGTTCTATTCGAGTTTGGTCCCGTTGAGTACAGCTTTTGCTGCTGGGAATTGTGTGATTATACTGGTAATATGTCTCACAAACTCCCCTGAAACCTAAGGTACTGATCACCCTCATAGCTCGAAAACAACCTCAGGGCAGTCACAAGTCTTCTGCGAAGGATCCTGCAGGCCGCTCTCGACGCAGACACGTTTGCTGTTGCATCCTCACCAATCACGGACTCTCTACTATTAAGCAAAGCACTTTGCGTATTTCAAAATGGTGCCCCGGGCTCATCACAAAGCAACCAACTGACCTCTTATCCAACCGCACTTACCGTGGCTGTGGTCGATCGTACTGCGGATGTACACCTTGCTGCACGAGAACTAGTATCCGCTAGATTCGCCTTCGAAGGCCACAGTCCGTATGCTCCAGACTATGTGCTCGTCAATGAGTTTGTCAAGCAGGAATTCCTCCAAGCAGTCAAATCGCAATGCGACCAGCTTGCCAGTAAAAGCAACAAAGCCAATACCGGCTCTGGCATCGACGACAAACTTTCAAACTTGCGTAAAGTTGACAGCAGCATACGGACGATCGTTCAAGAGGCCAACTTTGCAGTCGTCGACATTTCCTCGAGAGCGGCGGCAGTCGACGGCAAGATTCATCATTCAATCCTCAGAGTACACGGGATCAAATCCGCTGATGATGCCATTGATCTCGCAAATGAATCCAGTTCCAACATACCACATCTCGCCGCCTATCACTTCGGAAGTCTAGCCATGGGAAAATATCTCAGCCAGTTCATCGATGCCGAAGTTTCATTCGTCAACCATGTGCCGCGAGAGATTCTCGTCGGCCCAGCAGCGCCTTCTGGACATACTTTCCAGCCTTCAGTCAGATATCCCGTCGACCTCTTCAGTGCGCCTAGGCCCGCTTATGTTCATTGTTCAGACGCCTCAAAACGCCTTGCAGACATCTTGAGTGCGGATGGTGGCGTATCTTCTCAGCAGTTGCTAAATGATGCAGCTATGCCTTTGGCGGAGTTCAAGCGGAATCCTGGCGGTGGAGTTGGGTTCTTCGAGCAAGGCTTCTTGATCAGTGCTGGGATTATTGTGCTGACTACACTTACTGCTTCTGCAACGGGGATGCTTTGGCTGTGGAGATGGTCGAGACCAATTTGAGGCGTATGTAGTTATTGTCAATCTTAGATGCGGAGATACCATCAGATAGTCGATACATTGAGACCTCACACGTACTCRTCTTTTTCCTAAACTTGGCCCTGCTCTTCCACTACAGCGAAAGAGCACACCAGAGGCTGAGTCTAGTGGTCCCGAGGGGTCGTCCGCCACCGGAAGGCAGGGTTGTATGATTTGGGCGAGACTAGACATGGTTCTGAAGGTTTATTCCAACATGGTATATACTTCAGACTATATTGGATCGCTTCACGACGTAAATCAGCAACTCTCAAGCAGTGCTCGCAATCCATCATGAGTACGTGCAGGAAAAGCCCATCCATTCCAACCCCCCTGAAACTGACTAACAAAAAGCAGGTCTCACACCAGTACATTTCTTCTCTCATGGCTCGACAATGATGCTAGGTGAGGAATCCGATTCAGCCACCTACTGGAAGAAATGCGGCGACGAAGCTCTCGAACAAAACATCAAAGGAGTCATCATGATGGTAAGTCTTTTTTTCAATCCAATCTCCCGCCAAGACTTTCTTTCTGTCTCCTGACGATACCTTACTTACTAGGGAGCTCACTGGGACGCCCTTGGAGATAAGCTAGAAGTAGCCATGAACCCAACCCCTGGAAAGTCCCCCGTAGCATACGTCCACCCATCCAAATACGCCGACTACAAATTAGAGCCCGACCTCCCAACCGGTAAACGCTGCATGGAACTTCTGCAATCCGAAAAATTCAACGTCAAACCCAATGATAAATTCGAATGGATCCACGACACCTATCTCATTCTCATCAGAATGTTTCCTAAGAAATGTCCACCAACGACTATAATCTCCATGAACGCTCGCTTTGACCCGCATTTCCACCTCCGAGTCGGCAGTGCCCTGCGTCCACTTCGTAAAGAAGGCTATCTCATCATCGGAACGGGAGGTGCTGTTCACAATCTTTTCCGAAATAAGTGGGCTCCTATGCTCAAGTACCGGGACAATTTCGCACAGGAGACGCCTCCGGAAAGTTGGGCGTTGGAATTCCGGCAGAGTGTTGAAGATTGCTTCAGTAATAACMGGGGACCGGCTTTACGTCGAGCTATTACGAGGTTGATGAAGCATCCGATGTATCGGGATGCTCATGCTACGGATGATCATTTTATGGCTGCGTGTTTTGTTGCGGGAGCTGCTGGGGATTGGGAGGATGAGGGGGAAGAGAAGGGGAGGTTGGAGGCTGAGACTTGGGAGTTGACGAATATGTGTGAGTATGTTCCGAATTTTCTTTCTATTCCTATCGCTGATGATGTTTCTTGCACAGGTAACAGTCAGTTTACGATCGGTTCCTGGAAGAAAGGGAGGACTGTGGGAAGCGTTCATTGAGTCGTTGTGAAATGTGTATATCCATTGCTATGCTATGCTATATCGCTACTTTCAGTCTTTATTGCTAGAGCTTTGCTGCCAGATGTTTCTTCAAAGCTGATGAAGAATGCTCATGCTCGTCGTGGTCGAAGCTGTATGCCTGAAACTCGGTAACTAGAAAGACCATGTTGGTTAGCTACTTCTGATAGATGGATGTTGCGGGATGAACTTACAGTCTAGCTTTTTGCCCTCAGCAGCTAGTTCGGAAGCATCTCTACCAACCAATCGAGTGAAGTCTTGGATTGTATGAACACGTTCATATCGACACTGCTCGTAGATCTGCAATCGCTCCGAAACCGCGGAGCTTGGGGTTCCTCGTGGGAGCACAGCTGCTAATGATACTGCATCCTCGATAGCTTGACCACCACCCTGTCCCTGGTAAGGCAGAAAGGGATGGGCAGCATCACCAATGACGGCAAGTCGCTGGTTGACAAAGTTAGGCATTCGCTTCATGTCCAGCAGATTCCATGCTTTGAGCTTCGTATCGTCTGCTTTCTCCAGGATCGCTTGTGCAGAGGGCGCGAAGTCTTTGAAGATCTCCAGCATCTTCGTTTTGCTACCGTTTTCAAGCCAACCTGGGACGGGTCAGTGAGGGCCAAGAGGTATTCATCAATTCAATCGATTGCTCACCATCACCAGCCACATCTCTCGCAGACTCCCGACTTGGATGAATCGCCACAAGATTCAAAGAAGTGCCATCATCACATGGATACATGATGATACGTCTGTCATCGTCAATCCACATGGTCATAAGTCCCGACTGCAAAGTCTCTTGAGATACCAATGGATCAGACGCCAATACCTCGGTGGGGACAAGAAATCGATAGGCGCTTTTCCCGGAGTCAAAGGGCAACAAGTCTCCCCCAGCGATATTCTTGCGAAGTTGAGAGTGAACGCCATCSGCCCCTATCAACACATCGCCCTCCAAGACGGTCCCATCTTCGAGAGTGATTCGTGCGAACTCCGGATCAGCCATCTTGACACGACTAGAGAGATGTAGACGTGCAGGCGGGCCTTCTCCTTCCTCGGATAAAGCCAGCTCCTTCAAAGCGGTATGGAATTGGGCTCGATGGGCCAGACAGTAGCGACTCTTGTGAACATGACCAGAAAAGTCGGCTTTGAACATTCGATGTCCGCTGGCGGTGAGAGTCTGATGTCCAATGCAGTCGACCGCGCCGATTTTCGCCAGGTCAATACCGAGATCTCCCAAAAGACCTGTACAGTTGGGAGCGAGGTTCATAGCCGCGCCAGTCTCCTGAGCAAGCTTGGATTGCTCCAGAATGTCGACAATGTGTCCTTGTCGCCTTAAGGCAATCGCTGTAGTCAGTCCGCCGATTCCGGCACCAGCTATGAGGATGCGTAGAGGAGCAGCAGCAGCAGGGGCTTCTCCGCCATTGGAGGMCGTACTGCTGTGTGACATTCCCATGATTGTCTAGTTAGGTGAGTAGGATGTCGACGTTGTTGGCAAGAGACGCTCGCGTATGCTTTGCGTTCGTTTGCCTGCCATCGTGACCACCCACACCTCTTAAGAAAAAAATCATAAGACCCACCATATTTGTGGACTCTCCGGAACTACAGTATGCATGATGGACTCGATTCATCATTGTAGTTAGGAGTGGGAGTGGGGAGACTTTCCCGGAGGCGGCGCGGGTGGACTGCTGGTGTGGGGCGGGATGATTCAGCATGCATGATTTAAAGGGGCTCCATAAGGTATTGCTGACTGTGCGCTTCCGGTGGAGGTGGGGAAAGAGTCTCAACGTCAACGTCCACATCCGCATCCGCAGCGGAAAATTGTTAACGGGGGTGGRGTGCAGCAGTTGCCATATACACTAACGGGTAAGCCAATGCATGAGATCTCAAGGTGGTACAGATGTCATAATTTCTCCTTTGAGTAACTTACCTGCTGTCGCTTCTGAACATCAAAATGCCTAATCAACTTCGTGATCTTCACACAGTCGACCAAGAGTCGTTTCCTTACATCTTCGAGCAAAATGCATCGGTACCGCTCAAGAGCTCTGAAGGATGTGTTCGTGTCAACGTGTACCGTCCAAAGACCGATGAGAAAGTGCCAGTCCTGGTAACTTATGGTCCATATGGGAAAGATATTCACTACAAAGAGTTGGGAATCCTGACTGAAACCCTTCCGCCAATTACTGATAGTCTCCAGCTTTCATCCCAAATCATTCTCCGAGGTCAATCCCCAGCAAAAATCCGATCATTCCGCCTGGGAGACTCCCGATCCAGGCTTCTGGACCAAAAACGGCTATGCAGTAGTTCGAGCGGACGAGAGAGGTACTGGCCAGAGTCCCGGCAAACTAGACACCATGTCCAAAGGAACATCGGAAGCCTTTTTCGAAGTCGTGGAATGGTGTGCCGAGCAATCATGGTCTTCCGGCAAGGTCGGCCTTCTTGGGATCTCCTACTATGCCGGAACTCAATGGCGTGTTGCGGCTCGTCAACCAAAAGGTCTGGCTTGCATGATTCCTTGGGAGGGCATGAGTGATTACTACCGTGATCGATGCCGACATGGTGGAATTCTCAGCAATGCTTTCATCTCCTTCTGGTGGAATCGTCAGGTCGTCACGAACCAATACGGCCGTCCGGGTCGCGCAGCAGCAAAATGGGGAATCGACACTATCGAAGGCGACTTGAGCGAAGAGGAGCGGGAGAGGAATCGACAGGATCAGACTGTTGATAATGAGCAGTTCAAGTTCCGGGATGAGGACTATTATGCCAGTAAGGAGTTCAACTTGTCAGATGTGAAAGTCCCTCTCCTCTCCGTGGCGAACTGGGGTGGAATTCTCCTTCATTTGCGTGGGAATGTACAGGGATATCTGAATGCGGGCAGTGAGCTGAAATACCTTCGATTCATCACTGGCCGGCACGATCTCCCATTCTACTATGAAGAAGAGGTAGAGATCCAGCGTAGCTTCTTGGATGCTTTTTTGAAAGACGATGACCGCCAAGGTTGGTCGATCAAGGGCAAGCTTCCTCCTGTTGATGTCGTTCTTCGAAAAGGCGATGTCGGATTCAACGATGCTGCGGCCGAGAAAATCTACCCCAGACGTAGCGAGAACGAGTGGCCCATTGCACGAACACAGTACACCCGCTTCTATCTTCAACCCGACCAGAGCCTATCTACGAGCCCTCCTGAGATTACAGAGCAGAAGAAGACGGTCTCATACAAAGCTTTGGGAACGCTCGAATCACCGCAATCAGTCCARTTCACCACCCCAGCGTTCGAAGAAGAAACAGAAATCACCGGCCACATCGTAGCTCGACTAGCAATTTCCGCCTCCAGTGCTACCCCCAACCAACCGCCTCCATCAGACATCGACATCTTTGTCACTCTGCGACACATCTCTCCTCAAGGAACCGAAGTCTTTTACACCGGAACAGCCGGCGACGCAGTACCTCTCACCAAAGGCTGGTTACGAGCCAGCCTTCGCAAAGTCGAGGAAAATCACCCTCAAAACCACGAATGGCTACCTCATCGCGAATATCGCAGTACAGATGTCMAAGAGGTCAAACCTAACACCATCTATGCTGTTGATGTGGAGCTTTGGCCTACTAATGTAGTGGTTGATAAAGGTGGTAGAATTGTCTTTGAGGTTTCCAGTGGCGATACACAGGGCTCTGGGATCTTTCAACACAATTCGTCTGAGGATAGGTATGTTTCAGTGCTTGCTTAGTATACATACACTTTGATGTGCTGACATTTGTAGGTCTGAGAAAGTCTTCGCTGGACTGAATAATTTGCACTTTGGTGATGGGCACCAGAGCTATGTTACACTTCCAGTTATACCAGCCAAGCCTTGAGAGAAGTGTCGGGAGTTGCGAATTGAGTTGTTGTGGAGCTATCGATATGGGGGGGCTATTCATCGGAATTCGACATGCTCGGTGATACCTATAGTATGTGAGGACCTCACTCTCCGCAGAGTCGACAAGCTCGTTGGAACCGTTACTACTAGCAGAGTGGCCAGTTAAYCAATCGAGAGAGCAGTTCAAGACGCTATTTTGGTTGACGGTGTCCCATATCGAGAGCACTGATTCGTTGGGTATCTATCTAATAAAACCACCTAAACTCCGGCGAGGCAGGACCATCCTTCATTCTCTCAGTCGGTATATCAATAGCTCTCATCCTCCTCCCTTCTTTACGATCCCGTCGTTTATTATCCATAATCATCCAACCTCCCAGCAGCAACGTCAAGCAGATGCCCATTCCACCAAAAGCCGCAGTCGTCGCAAGAGCAGGAATATAATTCGGAGCGTCCTGTGTGCGGAAGATATTACTGCTAACAACTCCCATCATATTGGCGGCTGGAACACCAATAGATGTAAGGAATAACCGACGATTCTCATCCGCGATGTTGTTGTTGTACCAGACGTCGAGGATGACACTAGGTGCTGAGGTTCCCCATGTCTATGATTGCTGYTAGCTGTGTGTAAGAGAGCTGGAAAAGTCTGCGATTTTCATTACCATCATGAAACAAGCAAAGTATGCAACTCGCAATGAGTTCTCGACGTCGATGGATGCGTAGATGACGAAGCCGCAGAAGGTGAAGAAGAATCCCAGAGCGATGAAAGGGAAGCGCCAGCGCGTGTAATCGCTTGCATATGCCAGGATGAGTAGCATCACTGCACCGGTGCAGTTCGGAGCGCTAGAACATGCTAATCAGCGTTGTATTCGTGTTTCCTTTCAAACACCACTCACACAGTGTAAAGATTCGTCTTGATTGTAGAGTATCCCAGTCTCCCCACAATCTGAGGCAGAAACAGCGAAACCGACTGCAATGGAATTCCCAAACATATCTGAATCAACAAGATCACCCACGAAGTCGGATGCTTCAGGATCTTGACTGCCTCTCTTAGATTGAACTTTTCTTCAACCACTGCTGAGCTATCCACTTGGRTTCGGTAGAATGCGAGCTTCTTCTGATCCTCAGTCAAAAATCGAGCTTTGGCAGCTGATCGTGGAAGGAAAATCCATGCAATGATGGCTCCACAGATTGTGAGACCGCCTTCAATGGCAAAGAGGTATCTGCAGCATCATATTAGCATGCTCTAGCTCTATCGAGTACAACAAGGGCTTTATAAACATACTTCCATCTCGGTAATGTACCGCCTTCCAGCTGGAATGTGCCATACGCGAGCAAGCCTCCAAAAGCTCCTGCTATATTGGAAGCAGCATAAAAGATTGCCAGCCGCCTGGCGAGTTCTCCTCGACGGTAGAATTGCGTCTGGTAGTAGATTACCAGCGGGAAGAAGGCGCTCTCGGCCATTCCTAGAAACCATCGTAGAGCAACGAGACCAGCCCAATTATAAGCCGCGACAACGAGCAATGTCATGCTTCCAAATGTTGCCATCATCAAAGGGAGTACGCRGGAAGGCCCGTAGATCTTTCCAAGGATACCGAGGWACGGCGCGGTAAGGACGTAGGGAACGAAGAAGATCGATAGGAGGATGTTGTCTGGGCATGTTAGCTACTGGTTGAGTTCACCGATAGTGTTGCTCACTAGATCATAAATCGTCAGCAATTTGTCTCCAACACACGGCCTCTCCAATGATCTTACCATTTGTTTGTCCCAGCAAATCCCAAGTCCTTCTCAAGTCCGGCGGTCTTCGCATTGCCCAAATTGGCCTTGTCCAGGGAGTTGAAGAGGTACATCATCGTTCTACATTCTCCTGTCAATTTGAACAATCCTCATACAAGCAGCCTCTTGAAGACTCACAGCAATGGTAATATCCTGAGATCGAATTGCCACAACAAAGCTCTTTCGGCCTTTTGATCAATGACGAAAGTCTCCCCATCCTCGTCGGTAACGATCGTATTTCCTTTCCCGTCAGAAGTAATGGACCTCGTCCGCTCTAGAACTCCCTTCCCATCCTCGATGTCAGTCTTGGCCGCCTCGATGATAGAGGGCGATTTATCCGGCATGTCGTCGTCTCGAAGTCCAGATTCCAGCAGGCATAGAAATCTTCAAGGTGACAAACAACAGGAAACCGCGCGTCTAAAGAAATTCCTACACACCAACCTTATCTTTTTCGCCGCCGGCAGATACGAGGGCGGCGCGTATCTTTCGTGATCGCCATTTGATAGACACAACGTGTATCAATGTATCAAGTAAAGATTGTTGCACTGCAGACCATCCCTGCTTGCTGTGCTGATAAGCCCCGGCACGGCGATATCGGCGGGCCGGTCAGATCGGGGCAATGCGGAGGAACCTAGGGCACGTGTCGAGGGACCAATTGCCGATGCGCTGGTAACATTCGAATCGAGTAGTTCTTGTACAAATCCCTGCCTGTCCATGCCATGCTGGTGATGCCTGTGCACTATTACTATTACCTGTCCAATCCCTCAAAGGCTACGCTGCCACTTCTTCGACTTTAGCACAGTTGTAATCGCATGCCGGATGACGATTCCGGCCTTTTCTGTCTCCTTCTTCGACAGACCTGTTGTAACGCAAACCTTCAAAGCAGGTCTCGGTTGCCACTCGACCTCGATGTCTCGAGGTGTAGAGCCGAGAGCGAGGGGAGGACACTTAAGACGAGTGATCATCACCGAGTTGGTTAGACACTGCGAGCAATATCAGTACAGTGCAATAGATGTACAACACGACACCTGGATACTCACCTCGTCAACACAATCCTGCAGAACGCYCTCCTGCTCAGCCCGCGTGAAACCTCTGTCTTTCAAGACTTGGTCCTTCAACACGAGCAGCATAATCGGGTTCTCAGGCGCGCTGGAACAACGAATCCAGTCGCTTCTCGGATCTAGTTGTGTTCTCATGACTTTGATGTTTTCCCGCAGTGTTTGAATGATGGCAGGCTCCTCTTGAAGGATCGTGACAGTTTCGGAGGCAGTCGTGGCCAAAAGCGCGGGGAGAGCAGCAGAGAAGGTATACGCCGATGCCGACAGACGCTGGTGCTCGACGATTTCTGACGTACCAGCGCAGAAACCGCCTCCCGAGGACAAACATCCAGCGAGTCCACCAATGATCATGTCGATGTGAGTAGGATCGACATTTTGATGCTCAGTAACTCCCTTTCCAGAGCGTCCCAATACACCATATGACCATGTCTCATCGAGGATCAGACGAAACTTGTACTTCATCTTCAACTCAATCAGCTTGGGTAGATTCACAACGTCTCCCACATTTTCGAAAAGCCCCTCAGTCACGATGAATCTCCTAGTCAACTGCTTGCCTTGACCCTCCTTGACCACCTTTGCCAGTACGCGTTCCAAATCCTCCATGTCGTTGTGCTCGAACCAGCGTACTGTACTTCGTGAGATTTGAAGACCTTTACGGATGGGATAGTTGACGGCCTTGTCGGCCACGATGATGTCGCCACGCTTGCTAAAGGCTGGGATGACGGAGCTGATGGTGGAGAAGGATTGTGCATAGATGATGCACGCTGCCACACCCAGATGGGCCGCAATATCCGCCTCGCTCTTCATGTGTACGTCTTGAGTGCCGTAGAATCCGGGGGGAGAACAGGGACCGACGCCATATGTGCGAACGGTGTTGATGGCCTTGGCTGTGAGCTCCGCATTCGCGGCAAAGTTGTAGTGGTTGTAGGATGCGAGGTTGGTGACTGTGCGGCCATTCTGCAGCTTCGTCTTGGGACCCGCGGGACCAACAATCACCGGCCGTTTCTCATTTTCCAATCGCTCAAAGTCTGTCTCCTCGCTGRCCAGAGGCTCGGGTGTCCAGTCCTCCACCAGTTCGTCGATCTCATCTTCCGTCAACGGCACATTCTTCGTCTTCTTGGTGCTGTATGATGGCGCCAGCAAGWAGCGCACGGCGAAGATGACGAGGAATAGCTCGACGGCGCTGCGCACGGGATCGTTTTGGTAAGAGGAGCGGATGTAGCGCAAGAAGATGGCGGAGCCGGGAATCTTGTGAAAGGACGAGACGGCGTTGTCAATGAAGGCGAGCGCCGACGAGGGCAGCTCGCGCTGGAGGTTGGCAAATGTGGCATTCATCGTGTCATATCATGTCGTGTCGTGTTCTCCGTTGATGGAGGAGAGAACACTTGCCCTCGAAAACGTCGCGTCAGCGATCGCGAAACCAACAACGCACCAGCGCGTTAGGGGAAGCGGCGGAAGCGGGTACCCTGCATTAGCGGCCGAACCAGCGCCTGGAGACCGCTTTGCTGGGCTCGATGAAGWGAAGTCTGAAATGAACATCACTACACCCTCCACATCTTATACACTGAACTCGGACATTTTTATCGGTTTACCGTTATGGCCAGCATAGCAGATCAGCAGTCCTGTCCAGCACGACGCTCTCGAAGCTGGACAAACTCGGAAGATGGAGACGAGGTTACTATGCTACAACCTGTAAAGGATCGCCATGTCATTCGGAACCCGTAGCCAAGGCATGTACACGAGGTGTAGTCTACAAAGCTATACACTATCAAGTGTCCTGCTGCACAGAGTCATCTTAGCCGGGCTGCCATTGTCGCAGAAAACACGACATCTTTGAAATCGCTGCAGGGAGAGCAGCAGCCCTGAGTTTCCACCGGGCCTTGGTCATGGGGTATATCTAAACTCAGCAAGCCCCTCCAGAACCGTCTTTCCCTGCTCCGCCAAGCTATTCTGTCGTCTCAAAATCAAAGTTGTGATGATCGCCAATGCAATAGCCAGAATATTGGCAGCCATGATGGCTATGACTCCGGGAACGTAATCAGGGGCATCCTACAAGAAGCATCGTTAGCCGGAGGTCAGATCCTGTGAATATATTGTAG
Organism: Ramularia collo-cygni; assembly: GCF_900074925.1. Taxonomy (NCBI): domain Eukaryota; kingdom Fungi; phylum Ascomycota; class Dothideomycetes; order Mycosphaerellales; family Mycosphaerellaceae; genus Ramularia; species Ramularia collo-cygni. Next base: position 119,670 of record NW_019716260.1, read on the forward strand.
AGAGCACTTTACCTGCTGCCGAAACACCAAGCTCGAGTAGATACCTCCAATTCCACTGATACTGATCATAATAGCAGTTGCAATGGCCCGCTTCCCATCGCCACGGAGATTGTTTGCCATCCATGACATGGAAGTCACGACAAGTCCAATGGCTCCGGCGTATCCCAAGAAGGTTCCTGAAAGTGTTTAGCATCCAATGCGAGTTGTTGATACCAGCCAGTCGAGCTGAACGAACATACCGATGTACCTGGGAATAGGATCATCCAAGAAACCCGTCATGCAAAGCCCAATCACACCCAACACGCCCTGGAAGATGGTAGGAATCCYGCGTTGATGGTATTTATCCGMCAACCACGATATCGGCATAACGACCAAAATCGCAAAAACGGGCGGGAATGCAGACAGCACGAAAGAGAGCTCCAGGGAGAAGTCCAGACTATTGCGTAGAATGATGGGTAGGAACAGCGCGAATGCATACACGCCGCTGATCATCATCATCATTAGCACAGATAAAACAATCTAAGAGATGTGAGATGAACATACCCGGCGCCAGCAAAGTACATCATAGAAAACGACCAAATCTTCCAATCAAGAAAAGTATGCAGGATAACCGACCAAGTGACCTTTGCCTTATCGTCTCCAGCACCACGATCTTGAGCCAATCGCGCAACGACGAATCTCTTCTCTTCATCGGTCAGAAATTTGTTCTTCTTCGAAGTGGGAAAGTCTACGATGATGAAGAAGGCGAGAATGGCGACTACCATGGTGATTGCGCCTTCGATGATGTAGATCCATCGCCAGCCCTTATAAGTTGTAACTCGTTCGAGCTGGACGAGACCGAGAGCGAAGATGTTGGCGAAGCCGGAGATTGCGGTCGCTGTGAGGAAGAACGCTGAGATGCGTTTCTGAAGCTCGTAGCGCTGGTACCATGAGGCGATGAGGTAGATGCATCCGGGGTAGTAGCCCTATGCGAATGCGGATAGTTAGCAGGAATGAAGCATGTGATTATTTGAAGGATTCTTCGGCATGGTTTGGAACCCCAGTCCAAGGTGCAGACGCCTTGCTCCTCTGAAGGTCTCTCGACTGCTCCATCCGTGAGATTCCAACGAGACATCCAAGACGAGTACCTGATAATGGAAGGTAATAAAGCTCACCGCCTCCAGAATCCCCAAGATAGCTCTCAAAACAGCCAACTGCTCCCACGTATCAATAAACCCCAACCCCAAACTCACAGCGCCCCAAGCCAGCGCAATACTCGACAACAACACAGCAGGTCCAATTCTTCGAATCAGAATATTACTCGGAATCTCAAACAAAACATATCCGATGAAAAACACCTGTACCATAACTCAATTAGACGGCCCACCTTTCACCAGTCCTGTCCTATTGAGTGACTTACAAGCAAAGCAACCGAAGCTCGATCCCCAACCTTCAACTCCAAATCCTCATCCAATCCAGATATCCGCGCCACAGAAATGTTGGTTCGGTCTATGAGCGCGATGCAATAGAGTGCTCCAAGAATGGGTAATAATCGCAGATCAATCTTTCTAAGAACACGTTTCTTCAGAACGACATTTTCAACGAGATCCGCCTCCTCGATCTCCATCTCGTACTCTCCCGGATCTTTTTCATCGGGCATGGTGGATCCTCTTGTCATTGATCATATCATGTGTGAGGGAAAGAATTCGGGAAAGGAGGATGTAGAATTGGATGGGATGGGGCTCTTTGGTGTAGGTCTGCACAGCATGACGAAGATGGCTGATGCGGTCCAAGTACGCGAGATGTGGGGGATGAACGGTGAGGAGAAGTTGGGATTGCCTAAAAGATGGGTGGATCTGCAATGCACGCTTCTTCGGTTGAGTGATGACCGAGAATRCGTGTGCATTCGGCATCCAAAGTTCTCTTCTTGAATCGGTAGACGAATGCTGTCGTGAAGTTGAGGGTTTGGAGTATGGAATCACAGCAATATGGAATTTTCCAAAGCCTTCGAACTTGCCTCTATCCAACCACGTGGGCAACCACACCTATCTGTCATGCGCTAGAGTGGCACAGTGATGGGAGTCGCCCCGGGCGCCATCGATGCCAAATAGTACTTCACACACTGAAGCCGGTCATAGCAATGCAGCATTATGCATTCAGATTCATCACATCATCTATTCAAACCTCACTTGCTAGCTCCAGCCTGCAACCTCAGAGCATCGAGCTCGGCCTGAAAGGCGGCCATGTCTGCCAATACGTCTGGCTTTGCAGACTCAGCTGAAGGTGGAGAAGTACTCTCAAGACTCTGTTTGCTGGCTCGACGCTGACTCTCCACCCCGCTGAACTTTCTCAATGAGCTCGGTCGGCCATCTATACTACTTCGCTGGCTGGAACTTCCGCCGCCCGCGGCTCGCCTTGGTGGTGGAGGTGGCGGCACGTTTCCTCCTGAAGGAAGCGAAGTTGATGTATCTCTTCTCAGACTGTTTGCTGGACTTGCTGTCCTTATCGATCCAGATGTGGAGGGATGCCGTCGGGGCGGCGGAGGTGGAACAAGAGGTTTCGTGTCTACAGGTGCTTGAGAGGGCGCGTCTGCTAATGCTGGTGAGGGAGCGACCGAATTCACTTTCCGCGCTGGAGGCGGCGGAGGTGGCTGAGACTGCTTACTGCTCGGAGGCTCCTCGACTTTGACCTGGGGCGGTGCGTTGGTGGAGCTTTTGGGTTCGGGAATATCATCAATGGATTCTTGCACACTCAAATTCGAGGCGCTCCTCGGTCGACCAAGCGTAGCAGCTTGCCGTCTGGATACGGGTGGAGGAGGCGGAACTTTTTTCGGGGTTGACTGTTCGCCATCAAGGATTGGCGTTGATTCCGTCTGCTCTTGCGGCTTTGGGAGGTCCTTATCGGGCACCGTCGGCGGCAGCGACATGTCTGATGACTGACGTTCCGGAGGCGGTGGTAGTGGCTTATTAAGATCGCTGCTGGACCTCTGTATTGCTGGTCTTAGAATACCTCTATGCTGGTTATTCAATGGAGGAGTTCCCCTTCCTCCCGGAGCCTGGAAGTCGGGCGGTATTGACTGGTCAAAGTCGGCGAATGATACAGTCTGTGGCCCTCGCGTAGATTTGGGTTTGGGCGGCGCTGGTGGTGCTAAATCGTCCAGCCTGCCCTGGCCCATCAAGTTTGTCCTTTCATTCTCATTATGGGTGTCGTCTTCCGCATCCTCAYCGGAGTCCGAGGGAAAGTCGTAATGATCCACGCGTGGAGACTCTGGATGTAGTGTGTAGGCGTGTTCGAATATGCAGGACGTTCCCGCACTGCTGATGCTGTCATTTGGTCTTCTGACGGCCGAAGAAGGTCCTCCGTCCAGGCTCGATGTGGTGGATTCCTTGATTATCGCACTTCCAGTCAAGAGAATGTTCTTGAACGCATCCACATCCATCGCGGGCCTCTGTCTTTGCCCATTTGCCGGGTCATTATTCTGCTGCAAGCCGAAACTTGCTTCGCTCGTTGCCAATGTCCTAGCAAAGGGATTGTAAGGTGCCTTCATCCCGCTCCCCATGGCCAGAGGAGGGGGAAGTGATCCCGAATTCCTCCTTGCATTCAGAGATGCCCGATCCAGACCCGAGTCTGCAGACGTGTAAGAATCTGATCCGGCCACCTCGTTGTTGTTGTCGTCGCCGACGTCGGTTTGGTGTGGTGGAGGAGGAGGGGACGGCGCACGCGTTGCCGAGTCCGAGGCCGACAATCGCCGTCCTCCGTGCCACTGCGTCGGGTGCGGTGGACTCTCGATCCTGACTCGCTTCGTCTTTGTCGCTGCGCCGAGTCAATCAATCAGTTTCACCCCGCCGGCGCCAAGTCAAGTCAAGTCGTGGTTCGCTGCTTACTGGGCGCATCGGCGGTGGTGGACAAGGTCGATGGCGGTGCGGCATCTGCAGAATGGCCCACCACCATGGAGCGGCGGAATGGATTGCCGGCCATTGATGTAGTGTAGGTGATGTAGGTATCGTATTGCTGGGTATTCAGGTCGAAGCTCTCGCTCGCAACAGAATGCGCTCAGTGCATGACAAGGCGGGATCTATGTGCACGAGGTGGATGGAAGATAGCTTCCCGCCATGAATCAAGGTACGCGCTGCCGTCCAGGCGCAAGGTGGAATGGAAGAAAAKGACAATCAATCGATAGAGGTACTGTAAGGTAAGGTAATGCAATGATCGTCGTCGTCAGCGCAAAAGGTGAGCCCCACCTCGAACAAGCGCATCCAACCCCGGCTAGAGTTGCCCCGGATCTGGACATCATCGCCATCTTTCATCGTCTTCGGCATCCGGACCTTCCACTCCCGGCGACAATCATTATCACATCAGGATGGCCCATGGGAGAAGCAACCTCATCTCACATGCGACATCAGATCCGCGCCCTTCTGACTCTTGACTCTTCGTTTCTTGGTTGAAAGCCTACACAAGGTACCTACGAATTRGCTGCTCGTAACCATGGAAGAACACTAGCACTGCGCTCTGCTTTAACGATTCTTTCCATCCATGGTGAGCATGGATGAAGCGGTTATGTATGAGTTGACACGAACCAGACACGTCGCGTCTGACCATGAGGCTCCATTCTGCTCTGCTGTAGGCCCCGATATACATGATTATGTCTGACTAGTCGTCAGAACTGCTTTCTGCCTCCATATTGACCTAGAAAAGAAAAGCATTGGCAATAAAAAGGGTGCAAGTATGGAACCACGGTTGAAGCAATCCGAATTGCGCAAACGTCCCGCTCGATTCGATCTCACGATTGGTTGAAGCCTACGACCGAAATCGACTCCTCCGATTAAACAAGCCGGCGTACTCTCGATGGGTACTATGGCAAGCGTTTGAAGTTCTCCAAAGAAGTGTGTCAGACAATAGAGCCAAGTAAGAGCTAAACTGACGACAATGAGAAGAATCTTCACTATGTCAGTTCATCTACGAAGTAGTCCACGAACAGCTAGAGCCGGCGGGTTTCATCCTGTAGCTGGGAACTTCGCATTGATATACCTCGTCGACTGTCCAGTCCGGACTGCTCCCCGTCGCTCCAAGAGCTCGGCAAAGATACATGCTGAGATCGACGCGTCTTCGTCTTCAACTCAAAGAGTGTTTGTAGACTCGCTCTTCATCGCCCGCAATTGCAGTACGAAAAAGCACGATCTCGCAATTCTCAAAGCGTAAGATCACTAGCAGCCCCGCAAACGAATGGAAGAAGTTCAGAGAGACATGTCGTCCTCCTAAACTCCGTGCAATGATAGTTCCCTCACATGTGATGTAGGACCCACTTTTCTCCGCACTTGTTCCGGAAAAGGGCTAGCTTCTCGGAGAGTTTGCACAGTGATGTTGCCTTTCTCTTCCTGCGCTCTCAACCAACGAACACCATTGATATGCGAGGACCTGCAGATTACTGCAGTGTCCCTGCAGACGCCATCTCTCTCACTGGCTATGGCTTATCCGCAGGCGAATATGGGGTGCAGTGGGATCCATCAGCGCAGGTCGAGATCGCGTAGCATTCTCAGCGTTACTGCCGCCCGCGGTTGCACGTGAGGTCAACAGCACATTGCGGACCTGTGCAACCTCGCATACTGCTGAGCAGCCTCCAGCCGCCTGAAATTGTTTGTTTGCTTGTTATTTTCAACATCTGACCCCACTCTTCTGTACCGATATATCAGCAGCATGGTCAGGACAGATGTGTCCAGCTGTGTGCTATCGATCTTGGCTGCGTTCTCGAGTGCTATCGATGTGGTCAAGGGAATCGAGCAGACGAGACGGAAGTCCAGGAAATCAAAAACGCGGACAGCCGGTGAAGCAGATGATGAGGAAACAAAATTGGTCGCCAGTCTGACGCATGGATCCACGAGTATCGTCCAAGAGTATCAGCGAAGTCTCGAAGCTGCTGGAGAAGGTTTTGTGGTTGGAGACGGTAAGCATCTGTAATCATGTATTGCCCAACCCAGACTGATACAGTTTAGCTATCGCGCATACTGCACTTGCAGAGGTCCTGTTCAGACTCAATGCGAGTCTTGTGACCATCATAAATCAGTTTCTACGTCGAGGAGAGGTCTGGGTCGACTATGGCTCCCTGATTGATACCTCGGAGTGCGCTCGCAAGGACACCTGCGACGCCCTCCGGCAGCTCAGCCGCCGTCTGGTGCTTCTAGCTTCGCCCAAGGAGTTATATTCGGGTGGTCTGCATGCTGAGACCAAGGCGCCTGATGGCCGAAAAAAGAAGACGCACATATCGACAAATGATAAGCATTCCAAGATCCGCCGTCCGACACTAGCTCAAGTGGTAATCGCGGACTCCTCCAAGGCCGGCCGCATCGCGATGGTTAGACCTGGTGGAAGGGCCAAGCAAACCAAGCAGAGTAAATCTCGCGTCAAGACTTCGTCACTGGTGCGGCATACACCTCAGCAAAACACAACTCAACCGGTCTGCTATCCTTTGCCCATCTCGTCTGATCCCTCGGTATCACSGCGAAAATCATCCGCAGTGGAGCTTCGCCAACCTCGCTTGGCACCTGTACCGGATGTGCTGCGTGAGACCGCTTCCGTAACAGACCTTGGAGCAGGGCCTTGTAGGTCCTCTCGACGAGTTCCATCAACGCCACTTCTCAACAATCGTAGTCGCAGACCAACACCTACGTACTACTCTATCGAGTCCGACAGCACCAAGCTCGGCGAAATCCCCATGCACAAGTGGCATAAGCCATACGATTTCGAAGCAATGTCCATGTTGAACAAAGAGGCCATAGAGAATGGATGGCCGCTTGACAACGGTCAGATAGACCAGCAGAAGAAGAACAGGAGATTCGGATTCTTCCGACTATTTGGAAGTAAGAAGCCTAGCTGAGGTCTTCCAATACGTTTGAGAGGCGATATGAGACAGTTGTCGTCCGAGTAGGTGGTGGGTTTCGCGACTCGGATGCAATTTGTCGACCAGATGCAGACGATTTGAATCGCAGCTGTCAGAATGAAAGTTTCCTCACACAGCTGAAGAGGCGATATCAAAACTTGCAGGTGTACGCGCCTGAGGATCCTTTATCGATAGAGGGTAATACTGACGGTTCGYTGAGCGAGCAGTGTCACGAGAATAAGAGATCTTTGGTTTATATTGGAGATCGGTACGGAGTTCCACTCCATGCGTCGATCGATCATTACTTATCGAGACGGACCCACATTACAACGACCAAATGATGCAAAACCGGAGAATTTTGTGCCAGGCTTCACGGACTGTCTTCGGAGCCGCTCTTGTTTGCAGGATGATGCTGGACATAATCCCTGTCTGGAGTACGACTATCGCCACATCTTCGCCACATCTTCCCCTATAGCTTTTCAACGTCATCAGTGTAGCATCATGGTATTGATATATGCCAGGATTATAAGTGTGTCGAGTTCCTCAGTGGCGAGTATTCTCCAGACCGTTCTTTCTTCCACCCTTCTTGGTTCGCTCTCTTCACTCCTAGAAGATGTCAGCTAGACCTGCAAACCCGCAGAGGGCATCGACCACTGCAAGATCAAAAACTGCACGACCTACAAATCAGCAACGACATTCAACTTTCAGAACGATTGGGACAATGGGAACATCGCAAACTGCTAGACTTAACGGAGATGTCGAATATAACATGGCCGGTCCGCCTCAACAAACGCAAACAAATCYCGACCCTCATAGAACGTACTTTGAAGAAGGCTATCACCGACTCAACCCTCAGATGAACACGGAGAACCCCCGCGAGAACTTTTCCCTCGCAGGCACTTTTCCGCATAAAATTCGATGGGGGAAGAGAGAACCAAAAGACGGCGAGCCCAGGGCTGTAGAGGCCGCGGAAAAGATTGGCACGGAGCCGGCCCCGATGGTGAATGAAGCGAACGATCAAGGAACTCGACAGGTCGATCATACGGATGATGCAGGAGATGATGGTAAGCCAATCTACTGACTCACTCCTGACGAACGTATTCTAAACTTGTAGGAAAGATACCGATACGACAAAGCTAGGAGAACAAGAAGAAGATCCCTCCGACACACATGTCCAGCGACGTGCCATTGACGCCTACAATTCCAACGGCGAAAACGTGGGGAACGTGGCAGAGGAAGCAACTGTCGATCCAGATGAAGATGACTTGCCATACAATCATTGGGCGCTTTTCCGCAGGAGATTTCAACTTCCGCTCGCGGAGTGGCTTGGAACGACCTTACTCATGTATGTCTGACCTGAAAAATTCTCGCAACCGCCATGGCTAATATGGTATACAGATTCCTTGGCGTTTGCAGTAATCTGAGCGTCATAACATCCGGCCAATCAACAGGTAGCCTAAGCAGTCTACAAGCTCCATGCTGGGGTTTCGCAGTCATGCTTTCCATCTACACAGCAGGTGGCTCAAGTGGAGCATTCCTGAACCGTGAGTCCAAAGGACCCATTACGAAAATCTTGAATATCCCTACTGACATATATATCTCTCCAGCCGGTCTGACGATTATGCTATCCGTCTTCAGAGGATTTCCCGCCCGTAGAATTCCCATCTACATCCTCTCCCAAATCCTAGGCGCTTTCACCGGAGCGCTCCTCGCCTATACAATTTATCGAGATGGAATCTTACATTTAGATGGCGCATTACTTCCAGAATCGACAGGAATAGCTTTCTACACACAACCCAAAGCCTGGATTTCCAATTCCACGGCTTTCTTCACGGAATTTCTCGGATCGGCAGTTATTGGCTGCTCCATCCTCGCCTTGGGAGATTCGGGGAATAGTCCTCCGGGAGCGGGTATGCATGCTTTCATCATCGGGTTGCTGTACACTACAGTTACCATGTCGTTTGGTTATAGTACTGGTGGTACATTCAACCCTGTTAGAGATTTTGGACCGCGATTGGCGACTTTGGCTGTGGGGTATCCTAGGGAGATTTTCACGGCTCGGCAGAATTGGTGGCTTTGGGGTCCTTGGTGTGCTACTATTACTGGAACGCTGGTTGGGGCTTTGGTGTATGATTTGTGTATTTTCAAGGGCGGGGAGAGTCCTGTCAATTACTCGTCGAAACGATGGAAGCTTGAGACTTTGAAGGAGTCAAGGGATGTTACGAGAGCTTTGGGGTTTGAGCAGGCTGCTGATGATATTGAGAGGAAGTTGGAGGATGGGGATTTGTATGACGATTCTCCTTGAACCACGAGCGGACAATGGGATCGCTACACAAGGATACAGATTTTTGGCGTTCTGGACGATATACACGATTTGATGAGCCGCGAATATCTCTAGGAAAATAGGATGGAATGATATTGCGTATCCTGGAACTAGCGGGAAGTCTGATCATCTGGGTATGTACCCTTTTGTGGTTCGTTTATGGTCTCTCTGTGGGTGCAGCCATGAATCAATGAATGCGAGGACGAAGAAACATAGCAGAATTGGTATCGAAAGCCACCGACCGGCTCGCTGTAAACAAGACTTGAGATCAGTGACTATATTCACCGATGCAAAGGCGTGATCGGATGACTTACCGCAGAGTCACAGACACTGGTCAATTCCGAGAAGTAAGACTTGAACTGACAACTCCAAGCCTCAGGAGCAAATCTCCCCACCGTAGAATTGGTATCGCTGAATTGCCATCTGGAACTCCTGGATTCCTCGACGCATGCATATATAAAAATGCCCAAGATTACCAATATCGATGGGTATAGAATTCCACGATAAATCATATGCCATTGWTTAGGAAGTGAGCCCTGTGTGTGGGTGGGTCATCAGTGACCGCCCGCGGATACTTGAATTCGTAGACTCACGGGATAAAGAACGTTGTTGATTGCTTGCAACACTGCAGAGATACTTGCAACGATGGCAATGGCTCCAGCGGCCAACAGACCGTCAATGACGCCCCGTGCCAAATTTGAAGGTACGCTTGCCAGCTCGTCGCTCCCGAATATCGGAGCCGGCGGCCACTGCATCAGCGTAACATCGCGGCTTGCATGCTGCACCGAGGACTGGACAGAATCTACCTGGGCGATGCCGAATATTAGGCTGGCGACTGGGACGAGGACGATAAGGAGCTCTGAGGTAGATGGACGACGCATGCCTGTGTCGAATGTTGAGGGGAGAGATGGGAGCGTTTTGTATAGATGAATATTCCCTTGATCACCGTTATTTCTGTTCCTGGGCTCAGGGCAGAACAGTTCATCATCACTCACTGTGGATACCAGTGGCGCTTAGAATGCCTTAGCTGCATATTGCTTTAGCTGTGCCTCCCCCTTCACCAGAATAGACTTACACACCCTTGGCGATTTTTCTGCTTTGGCTCATCGCTTGCACAATCGAGACATTCTCTAGGCAATCCAGCGCGATTCGAAACACCAACACCAACAACACCTACAGCGCTTGCATACACAGCATGCGAGCTGCGAATGCGGGACGCACCGATTGTAAGTATTTCGAGATCACACATGCATCGAAGACCCACCGGAGTCTCAATCAGCAGTTCGTTTTGGAGCGGGCCAAGATGGAAGATATGAGTCTGCGTGGTTGTTGTGGTCTGTTATAAGTACGAGACGATCGCGGCCAGAGAGCAAAACAATCAGAAACTCGATATCCCACCAACTGATATCCACTCACACTCATCACCATGCTTCCAGCTCGTTCAACCTTCCATTCATTGCTTCCTATCCTCGTACTTTCCTTTGCTTTCTTCAATGCATCCGTTGCCGAAGAAAGCTCAACGCCAACAGCGCAGACCTCAATGGGATTTCTCGAAGATGGGGCGGAGCGAGTCACCGGCACAATAGCAATTGGTGAAGAGATCTTCGGAGCAGTATCATTTTTTCATCAATCTATTGGCACCATCCAATGCGGCCGGGACGAAAGCTCAGATCGGGCTAAATGCACAGCGGGATAAGGATGAGGATCAGGTATGTCCGTCGCTGCTGTCATTGAAGGCCAGCCGCTAATCACAAAATAGGAGGGAACGGTCGGAATAGTGTGGGCCTTTGATGTCTTTAACCACGTTCTTGGAAGCTCTGACGTTGGTAAGTTGTCCGCGTTCTAGGATTGGAGACCCAGAGCTGATGAGTTCCTAGATCCTGATGAGACCAAAGCTGGGGCGCAGAGTAAGATCACAGTGCACCAAGAGATGGGAGAGAGTCTTCAAGCACAGTACCTGGACGTTATCACCAGCGATGACGAAGTGTGTATCTCATGGATCAGTAAGAACACTCCGCGCCGCTCTGTTTTTTATCGATATTCTGACTCGCAACTTCAGTGGCATACGAGGCATCCGGGGATAAGAAGCCCTACACCTGGCTCGGGGACGTCGGAGCAGCTTGCGGCCAAGCCTGGCAATATGGCCTCTACACCATCAACGGAGGTAACAGCCAGCTGTACGCTCCGCGATGCACATGGCTAGACGCAGACCACGGCGAAGATATCGACAAGAACCCAGTAGCCATCACCAACCGACAGATGAAAATCAACATGTGGGCCTACGCAGATCAAGGTGGTAGAATCATGGACCTGGACTATTACTGCGGATCCACAATTTTCAGCCACGATATGGATGACCCTATCCCTGGAAGAACACCTCGTGGTCCTCAGGAAATCGATGGCCAGCTTGTTGTGGATACTGGAGCGCCAAATGTACCACGCTCGACCAGTTCGCAAAATGGAACAGTAGGACCTATACGCAAGCGAAGCCCAAAGTCCGCTAGCGAGCTCGTCGTTAATTCTAGGCCATACCAGTCAGCCGTGAAGCTGTGCAACTCGCCGACATCGCGAGGCTCGGACTTCGTGTCTGTTGATGAAGGACTCTTCTGTGTGACATGGAGACCAAGACGTTGCATCCACTTTGCAGTTTGGATAGGAAGATTGGGTGCTTTGATCTTGAAGCCGATAAGTTGCAGCTGAGAAGAAGAGATGGCGTCAAAATGAGGTCAAGATCTCCGGCGACAAAGCAGTATAAGAAGATTCTGTACGCAGATGATTGATCCGGCTGTTATGGTTGATGCATTGTGTGGAAGCTGGCTTTCGACTGCATCGTTTGCTATTTGTTTGATGATAGCGTTTGTTTCGTGTACATTTTCCTCTGGCATAAGGGTTGCAAGCTGCATTTGTCCATGCAATTTCTGGGGATCCTTTCTTGGAAAGTCGGTGGGATGGGAACATGCGCACATGGGTGGAAACCAATGTCTTCGAACGCATGTGGGTATCTCCAAGACAAACTTTTTACGCCTTCGCTATGCAATGCATGGAATCTCGAAACACCGCTGCATATGTCGACAGTCGTTGCCTGAGTCGAGACCAAAAAACAGTGCGACTACCGCTTCCCCTTCCCCTTCTTCCCCTTCCCCCCAACAGCAGATTTAAGCGCAGCATGATTCTTATCCTTAACATGCTGAAAAAGCTTAGTCCTAGAAGCAAAGCTTTCCTTACAAACTTCACACGTCGCGCTTGCATCAGCTGCAGACTGTTCACCCGGTTCTGCCGCCGCCGCAGCTGCCGCAGCTCTTTTCGCTCTCTTCTGTGCTGCCTTTCCCATTTTCGGTTCGACTTTGGTAGTGGGTTCGCTTTCGGAAAGCTCGGTGGAGTTCTCTAGAGCTACGGACTGCATGCGAGCTTGGATTGATTCGATCGGGGCGTAGTCTGAGTCTTCGGATTCTGCGTCTTCGGGAGAGTTGGTGGGTTTATTTTGGGGTACTGGCGTGTTTTCTGCTTCGACTTCTTCCGGAGCAGCACTGCCATTGGTATGCTCGTTGATATCATCATGATCTTGCGTCTCCTCATCTTGACGATGAGAATGGCCGTTCGCAGTTGGATCTGGATCTTGCTCCTCACCATCCACGTCGTCAATCAGTTCGAAATCCTCCTCATCCACGACACCATTCTCTTCATCACTCCCGGGAAGATCGAGATGAGCATTTTCTTTCCGCATCCTGTGCTGAAGAGATCGGACAGCTTTCTGATGCTTCTTACTCTTCTCATGCGCTTGCCACGACTTTTCACTCTTGAAAGTTTTCGAACATGCGACGCACTCAATGACCTCTTCATCAACTTCTTCCTCTTCGCTCTCCTCCAACTCTTCCGGATCTCGGATTTTCGTCCATTCGGGTACTTCATCGTTCATCTTGGCGGCGTTCGCAGCTCTTGCTCTCGCCGCCTGCGCCGCTGTGGCTTCTCGGAGAGTCTTCTGGCGCTCCTCTTCAGTCTGAGTGTTGGGTACATAGCGAGGATCTCGCTTTCGAACAAACGCCACGAGCGATCGCACGGCATCATTGAATTCCTGCTTAGCATCCTTTCTCAATCGTAGGTTTTCCTGCTCCATACGCCTTCGAACGAATCGATCCGGTGCCTCTGACGTTCTGTATCTGTCCTCCCAGGAGAATGACTTGGAAGTGGAGAAGCTCGACCATGCAGCGTAAAAGCTCTTGACAACATCTCCATAATCGTCATCCTTGTGGCCAAATGTAGGATACTCGACTGCATCTCCATTCTCCCATGCAGCGGCCATTTCTTCCTTTGCAAGCTGTTCGAAAGTTTCACGAATGAAGCCGAAGAATCCAGAAGGTGAATCGGTAAACTCCACATTACGATTGAACTTTCTCACAAGTCTTGTGAGATCGTCTGCAGTTGTCACGCCGGACGGAGCAGCGAATGCTCCGGAGTCGTCTTGACGGCCATCGTCGCCGCGCAAGATCGATTGCTCATGGCTATCATACCAACTTCGCTCTTGGGGATCTGAGAGGATTTCATACACGGATTGAATCTCGGCAAAAGTTTTGGTGGCAGACTCTTCATTTCCATAGTTTCTGTCGGGATGTAATTCGAGTGCTTTTCTGCGATATGCTTTCTTGATTTCGTCTTCAGTTGCTTGCTTTTCAATCCCGAGAAGTTCGTAGTAACTGGTCTTCGTCTCGACGTCAGCGGCTCCTCCGCCAGTATTTGCGGATTGACTGGCACCCATGCGTGCGAGTTCTTAGTGAAGCAGATCCGGAGGGTATGTTTTGAGGCGAGAGGTGGACGGAAAGTTTGATGTTTGTCGGCGGAAGGTTTGCCGGACTTGAGTCATCCTTGAAGATCACGTGTCAATAGGAGTGGGCGACGACGAAGTGAAATGCAAATCGAAATGTTGATCGAATGGAACGGAAGAGATACAGCGACATACAAAGGACAGTTGCGTTTATCATTGTGAACTGAGACTTCACTCACACATCCACTTTCGTGAACTTTCGAATTGGTAATATTTCTGGCTATACCGGGGAAGCTCTTCCACCACGCTCAGCTCTACCTCCTAGGCAAGTAATCCGAAGCATAGTCTGTCGCAGAATCCTATCCTCGAAGCGAAGTTTCTACCTCTCCTTGGACCACAAAAAGTTGGTAAGACTCTCACTCACTGCGACCTACACTGTCAATCCAGCCAAAGGCACCAGTCATCGTCTCCTCAAGTCCAGAATCCTAGATCTGGTAGACCTCCCTGAATTAGAGCCTATCGTTCCTGGTATGTGAATCCAAAGTGTCGAAGCCGGGCAATGTAGCATCACCCAGGCCCGTGAGTCTAGTTGTCAAGAAACGGAATATCGCAACATGCAATTTTCTCTATAGCGATGATTACTAGCGGCTTGACAATACCGTTCTGTTGTAAGATTTGCAGAGTCGATGCAAGTAAGACGAATATAGATATGTCTCGCGATTGGTTCGTCGACTCTACGCAACCTATCCACGCAATTCCGAAAGTATCGATTCTCGTGTTCCCAAGTGCAGGCATTATAAGGCGTAGCAGTCGAGAAGCAACCTGCCAAGTTTTCGCAAGGCGAAAGTGTATTGCTGATGCAAAATGTATGAGGATCTCGAGGGATAGTAGGAGATTGGAGAGGGAAGTTGGGAAATTCGAACTGTGGAACAGATGTCCGCAATGAAAAGTAGTGCTTACAGACTAGCGAATGCCGCACATTACTTCTTACTGCAAATCGTGCTGCGCATGGCTACAGGTGAAGAGTAGCCTGACATTCTTGACTGTTTGCCTATTGTTCCTCATGGCTCGCGGCGTCGCCTTCTCTTGTTCGTTCTCCGTGAATAGGTCAGGGTTTCAGATGGGGTATCGACGTGATCTTGACCTTGATGAATCGAAGCTAAAACAATTAGCCGGGACAATCATTCCCCAAGCTTCCATTCATCAGCATAAGGTACTTGCATGCAGCAACAAGAAAAGGGAAAGTCAGCAGGCTGCATGAGATAAGATACATGTAAGATAGTTCCTCGCCACTTTCAAGAAGAACCCGATATGTAAAGATCTACTACAGTCATGTGATGGAAATATGATCATTCACTCCACCCATCATCATCCAGCAGCTATACAATTCACAGCGAACATGCGCCGTCCAATCCTTCATCTCACAAATCCAGGAAGTAAGTAACTTAGCCATAAAAAGCGCCCTCACGTCGCGGACGCAACCAACCAAAAGATAAGATATAAAAAAAAATCCCCTTTCCTCCCTCTCACTCCGGCCGATGCTCAGACTGGGTATAAAAACAACAAAACCCTCCCCCCGCCCCTTGAAAAAAAACGCCTCGCCAATCCCCCGTGCCCTAGTCTGTGTGTGTGTGTGTGTGTGTGTGTGGGTATTTGTAGAAATTCTTTTCCTTGACTGGCCGTCTCCTGGGATGACAAACTATGCTCTCAAATCAATTAAAACTGATATTTCTTCATTGTCGTAAAAATTTCCGCCTCCCCCATGGACATGCAGAAATTTCGGGGCAACTTGGTCGCGATGGGCTTGCTTCCACCCGCACTGCTGCTATGCAAGATCTGGACTGCATCAATTTCCGTTGATACTTTCAGGACTTATCATAGTCGCGCCGTCCTTCTCTGGGTCCATCGCCTCTTGCGGCTCCGGCATTTGCAACCTCAGGGGTTGGATCTTCCCAAGGCCCTTTGATTTCTCGCCGCTCCCACCCTGTTCCTCCATTTTCCTCTTTTTCTTGGCAATTTGCTGCTGTTCTCGCAAAGGCCGCTTTCTAGGACTCGAAATCTTGCCTGTGGGTGGCAGTCTGGGCTTGGGGAATCTCTGTTTTTGAGGCAGATCCTCGTCTTCGACCAAGGGATCGTCATGATTGTTCCTCAGCTTCGCCTTGAAGAAGTCTTGCACTATACCAATTTGGTCCCCAACAGTTTGCACAGTGATGGGGTCGTATGGCGGCGGAGGCTCAAAGATCAGGCCAGTGCTGCTGACAGGACCCTGGTTCTGTGCTTGGTAGTGGCTGTGCATACGATTCTGAAGCAGATGAAGTGGCACGCTTAGCGACTCCAGTCCAAATTCTGCCATCAAGCCCAGCTCGCGGAAGCCGAAGAAGTCCTCGTCCATGTCTTCAGCAAAGTCTCCGCCGACGAATTGATCGCTGCCGTCGTTGAAAGCACCAGCTCCATCCGCACCGGCATGGTCGCCCAAGGCAGGCCGCTGAATGATATTAGCAAGGTACGAATTGAGAAAGTTTGAACGCAAAGTAAGCTTACCAAGAGGTCCGCCAAGTGCGATCTCATCCGTTCGTGGACGACGCCGAGTTTCGTATTGAGTCGCTCCACGTCATCGCGGATGTAAGACTCCAACGCCTCAAKATCCATGCCGTTCTCGTCCAGCGTGTGAAGAACTTGCTCCTCAAATGTGAATMGAGGCGCTGTGGGATCAATCATCGGCTGCTCATTATACAGCTTCAAGCTCGCGCCGACTTTGGCAATGAAGTCCGTGGCAACGTCTGTTATGGTATCCATAGCAGAAGGCTGAAAATCTTCAAACCCAGCATGGTAGAAGATCTTCCCGATGGATCTTTGCAACGCAGCGCGGTTGACCCAGGGCGCCATAAGAGGGCCCTCTTCTGACACAACCACGGCGCCCACATCGTGCTCGACAAAGGGTTCTGGCTCGTACTTTTGGAACTGATTCTGATAGGTCTGTTCACATGTTAGTATCATCACATCTGTGCGATTCCTCGTGCACTCGTACCTGCGCTTGTATTTGCATCTGTTTGACAATGCCAATCTTTGCGCAAACCTTACGTGTATCCTGCATTTGCCGAATGTTGCCTTCGAGTTTCTTGTTCAAGTCGCCTGGATGTGACAAATATCGCCCTTTAGGGTACATGCGCATGTACTCGTCAGTATGCGGCACTGCATTGCCTTCCGAGTCTGTCGTCCATTTCAGCCTGTCGTCCAAATCAGGAATCGCAGACACGGGGTTGTAATAGTCAGGGAGAGTTGAATCTTCATCCYTCTCAATGCCTTCAGCAAGCGTCTCGCCTCCAGCGGAAGGCTCGGTGCCTTCCATCCCTTCTTGCGTGTCCGCATCAATCGATGGCTTGGATGATAGCATTTTCTGTTGCCGGGTCCATCTTCTCATCATGGCTTTGCTGCGGAGCAATGCCGGCTCATCAGCGTTCAGATGCTCCCCTCGAAAGAGACGATTTCTTTCAGCTGCGGCCTGCGCACGGTCCTTCTTCGTCACTTGCTTCCAGGTCTTGAAGTCAGCGTCGTCTTCGTCAAGGTCCACCTCGGTAGTAGGCATGATGGTGTTTCCAACTCCATCCACTTCCATCACGTCTGCCTGACTGCCAGCCGCACCATTGCCGTGAGCCCCATTGACCTGAGGAGTAGCAAAGCCCGGCGGTGGCGGAGTGTTAAACCCTGCTGAATTGACATCAGGTGCATCTGATTCAGCTCGGAGAAATTCGCCTCGCAGGTTGCTGGCCGAAGCATGCAGCGCCGGTTTCTGATCAGGAGCTGGTGTTGTCTTGTCGTCCACGGATGCCAGGGGCGCTTTCCTTGCAGATGACGATACACCCTTCTTGGGTGCTTTGCGACCCCGTGAGGCCATGATGGGCGCATCATCGTCGTCGCTGTCGTCCGCGTCGCCTAGCTGAAGTCGGCGCTCCTCGGCCTCAATTTCAGCGCGGTCTCGAATTACGATTTCCGGTATCAGAGGTGTGATCTTATCTGTTTCGTTGCGCATGTACAGGGCTTTCTTGCGCAGGGGGTGTCCGGGGTCCTGGTTGTACCTCAAGCAGTTCGTCCAAATCAGAGTGATATCGTCGACAAACTCCTTCTTACTCTTGTAAGCGTACTGCTTGAGCTTTTTGATCATCGTGCCGATATCCATCGGTGTTTTGATCACATTGAAGTAATCTGGAGCCTCTCGCTTGCTGACGCGCTGCAAGAACGGTTGCGCGTACTCGGTCATGGCCTTGAGTTCCATGAGCACCTTCTCGGCCGCTTCGTACAGCTCCTCCTGCCCAACTCTGTCTTCGCTAGCCCACTTACTTCGTCCTTTTCTGACTTCCGAAATGAGGGTCCGCAGCTGATTGTCCGAGGCTTTGACCATGTCACGCTTCTTATCGATTCTAGCAATAAGATGTTTGAGGGTCAAACTCGAGGCACCCAGATCAGTGCTGCCCAGAGATCCCTGCGTTGCACCCACAGGAAGTCCAGGGTTGGGAGCGGCAGCGGGAGCATTCGGTCCACCAGATATCTCATCTTCCACTTCGCGATCCAACTCGTCCAATTTCTGCTGCTCAATCATGGCGTCACGGTCGCTCTCCAGGGTGTAAAACATGTTCTGGAAGCTTTGTCGAGCAGCCTCGGCCGCGGCCTTCTTGTCTTGCTCGAGCTGCTTACGTACATCCTCAGAGGTTTGCCCAGATTCAGAGGTGCTTGAAGTACCAGGCCGAGCAGCACCAGTAGCAGCTCCCAGCGGCTTGCCTGGTGGAACTCCAGTACGTACCGGCGTCGACAACCCGGACGCGGTGGATGTGCCGTTGATCTGGCTGGTTTTGCCCTTCGCCTTGAGTGGGCTTTGCTTCTCCACATCCTCCTCATCCTCSTCGTCGTCGTCATCTCCATAATCGTCGTCAATCTGGCGCGCAGCTTTCTTCGGCAGAGCGGTGGTTTTGGCACCTTCTTCCGCGCTGCTTTCGTGCACCACAATATCAGCAACCTTTGAGGACGCGCGTCGCGATACGCTGTGCTTATCCTCGCCGCTGAACAGCACAGCAATGTGTTTCTCAGCAAGCTTCCATCGCGCCTGTAGCGCATCGTGTGTCGGGYCCTCCTCCGGCGGCCCCTCCTCCGGCGCAAGCCCGGGTGCGGAGGAGCCATCACGAGTCATGCTTGGAGCGCGGCGGGCGCTGTTGAGGGCTCCATTGGCGGGACGGTGGAAGCCGTTGACTGCAGGCCGCGAGGGTGTCGAGCTCATCGCCTGCGCGTGGTGCACAGGGTGTGCGCCTCCAGTGCGCCGATCGCCAGGTTCGTGACGGGCTGGGCTGATATGGGTACCATGTGAAAGATCTCGGCGCGCGGAGCACGGTGGTGTGGTTTGGTTGACAATACGTGGTGCGGGGCKGTGGTGGGTGATGAAAAGGCCCCCGGGTCACGACGTGAGGTGTCGCGGGTGAGGTGAGGGCTTGCAGGTGGTCTTGTCTGGACGAGGAGTACCCGTGGACCTCAGAACGTCAAGATTCAAACGTAAATGCGTGTGCAGAATCCGAAGAAAACACCAATTACTCGTAGGCGACGCGGAATTCGATTGCTTATTTAAAATGCTCGTGGAATCGATGTGAAGTCGATGGATGTTTGAGCCTCCTCTCCTACGATCTTTCGTCGCAAGCCTTCACACGGGATATCTCTCTCCAAGCTCCGAGGGCCCCAAGCTTTGCCCAAACACACGCTCCGCGCATTCTGCTGCTTGTTGTGCTGCGCACAGCATGGGATACGATGAATTGATGTCTTCCTTGCACATTCGCWAGCCGATTGCAGGTACGTATACGTCCAATCAGCCCCAACATATCGCTCGCTAACAGAGCCGCTCATAGCTTCCTTTGCTGTTCTGGTCCTCGCTTCGGCGTACTTGGGTCTGTCGACTCAAAAGCTGCCACAATATGGACAAAGCGACAAGGGGCTACATCTGATCACCTTCTTCCTGCTGACAGTAAGTTCCCTGACTTCGGCCAGACGATAGTCCCGGCCTTCGTCGAATACCAAGCTGCATCTCGCTGGCCTTCCCAGCTAACAAATGTGTGTGTCTTGCAGCTTTCCTTCTACTGGATCTTTGAACTACCACGCCGTCGTTGCATTCATCTGACCCTCATAGCCTGCACCGCCGGTCTAGGGATTGGCTCAGAAGTTGTCCAAGGACTACTGCCAAATGGCCGGGATTTCGACCCATTTGACATTCTCGCCAACGTCGTCGGGTCTGCATTATCCCTGTCGCTGTGCTCTTGGTATCATCGACGAATGCTAGAGCGGAAACGCAAGAACAAGCATTACGATATCGTCCCTGGCGATGAGCTGCCTGAGGGGGACGAAGAAAGGGATGTAGAATTGGGCGAAGTCGGTGTTGGGCCGCAGGAGACTGGTGTTGTGCGTGATCAGGCTATTGCCGGGGCGACTACAACGGTTGATGTTACGAGGGAGCTTGACGAATGGGACGAAAACGCCGAGGACTGGGAAGAAGAGGGCGCAGAGAGCACCAAGGTGGTTGCTAGTCTTCCAGTGGAGGATGATACGAAGAAACGGACTGATTGATGTTGACATGATATGGCGGTGGGCATGATGACACGATAACGAATACGATCATACGTCTACCACAGTTGAAGGGTCAGGGTTCCGATATCTTGACTGGCAGATCCGGTCGGAATGGTAGCTTTCTGTCTTCAGCATCGCTTCACATTCTCTGCAATGTATAGACGCCCATCGCAACGTGGATGACAGGCAATTACGACAAACTTCCAACTGGGAACAGCTTTGCCTGTCATCGGCCAATCGAGTCAGGCCTCTCCCACATTGGTCTGGTCTCTAGATGTTCAGAGAGGTCAGGGGAAGAGGTGTGCATCTAAATCGCGTGAGTGTACGTGCTCTTCCACGTGCATGCCATCTTCCCACATTCACACTGCGACATATCCTCGTCCCTTCCACTGAGAATGCCCATGCTTTCAACAGTGTGCTCATGATTCGTGCTTGAACGTGGTTCATTTCGAAGCTATTCGTAACTCCAGTAGACAGACTTCGGCGCCTGCTCTGGCCAGCTGCTGTTCATTCCGACATCTTTTAAGCTGCCCTTAGACARCCGGCTGCAGAACGCCATCACCAAGTCAATGCGTGTCCCTTGAACTCCCGTAACGTGCACCTCGCCGAATCCATGCTCTCCCTTATGCCTGAGCGCCGACACCAGCAGCACCTGGGGCCTTGGCAGCCTGGACTGGGTTCACCTTCTTGCCATCCTTGTTGTATCGCACACGTGGTGGGGGAGCACGGTTGCGACGACCCTCGCGCGATCGGACACTACTCTTCGCATTAGTATATAGGTTCGAGGCCAGGGTATTGCCGTTCATTCGAGGAGGTCGTACCGGACAATCTTTCCGTGGATGGCGCAGGAGACGCAGTACTGAAGCTTCAAGTACATCTTGGGGACGGAGTATTCAGCGAAGACGGAGGCATCCGAGATATCACCTGCAGCACGAATTTCTGTCTTAGCAACTGGTCGACATGCGCAATCAACAATCTGGGAGGGTATTCCGTACGGATGGCAGCCGACTCGACCATGTTGCGGATCGTGAATCTCTTGATGGCCTTGTCCTTGGGTGTGCAGCGCGAGCAGTTTGAGCATCTGATCGGCTTGACGTGGCCACGGCCCTTCTTGTTGCGTCCGTTGGATGCGCGCTTCTTGACCATGATTGCGGTGGGTGGGTGTGCGAGGGTCCGGTTCGAGGTGCGAAGTCGACGTCGTCGTTGAAGGCGGGTGAAATGTTACTAGCAGCGTGCATTTCGGACAGTGGATTTCTTGGCGCGGAAGGTACGCCGACGATCGGTACCTCCTCGGGAGAAGGCACGCTTCACTCCAGGGATTGTTTACTTTACGACTTGACCTCACCGTTGTTCTCCCACTGCGAACGCAAATCGTTCTCGCGCCCTTCCTGCTTGAAAGTCGGGCATCTGGTGAAGCGCTTTTGCTTCTGGATTTTACGCGTCTACTGCTGCTCTCTCCAACATGTCTACCGCCGGCGGGACTCAACGAGGCACGCCCAAGACTGCTCGCCCTCAGATGAGCTTCCCTGAAAGCAGCTCATCCAGCATCCCTCGCCCGAAGCTCGAGTCGACCGTCAGCGATGTCAATTCGTCCTTGATGACTAGCCGTGCGAAACAGTCAAAACGCGATGAGGTACATGCCTGCCGTCCTCCCCTTGCCATCTCGTACTGATTGCATGCATACAGGCCATACGAAGCAAGATAGAAAAGGACCTCAACAAGAAGAGAGGTCCCGCGAACCGATCTCGTCAGACTCGCAAAGCACCGCCTGGGACCGTCCTAGCCCTTCGACCAAACCAAGCTCTGCAGATCAAACCAACCATGACCGTCACGGAGGCCGCGCAATTGATGGCTGCGAAGCGGGAGGATTGTGTACTTGTCACCGACGACGACGACAGGATTGCCGGCATCTTTACCGCGAAGGATCTTGCGTTTCGAGTAGTTGGTGCTGGTCTGAAGGCTCAGAATGTGACCGTTGCCGAGATCATGACGAAGAATCCCCTATGCGCGAAGACAGACACCAGTGGTACCGATGCATTGGACCTTATGGTACGGAAAGGTTTCAGGCATCTGCCTGTCATGGACGAGAATCACGATATATCGGGCATCTTGGATATCACCAAATGCTTCTACGATGCGATGGAGAAATTGGAACGCTCGTACACTTCATCCAAGAAGCTCTACGATGCGTTGGAAGGTGTGCAGGCTGAACTTGGCTCTAGTCAACCCCGGCAGGTTATTGACTATGTCGAGGCTGTGAGACAGCGCATGTCTAGCCCGACACTTGAGTCTGTGTTGAATGGTCTCCCCCCAGTCACCGTCTCCGTCCGAACGAGTGTCAAGGAAGCCGCACAAATGATGAAAGAGAATCACACAACTGCAGTCCTGGTGCAGGATCAGGGCCAAATCACTGGAATCTTCACGTCCAAGGATGTGGTTTTGCGTGTCATCGCAGCCGGTCTCGATCCTGCCAACTGCAGTGTCATTAGAGTCATGACGCCACATCCCGACTTTGCCCCAATGGATATGAGCATACAACAGGCATTGCGGAAGATGCACGATGGGCATTACCTCAACCTACCAGTCATGAACAAAGAGAACGACGAAATCGTAGGAATGGTGGACGTCCTGAAGCTCACATATGCCACTCTCGATCAGATCAACAGCATGTCAACGGGAGACAACGAAGGTCCTGCTTGGAACAAGTTCTGGATGTCAATGGAGGCTGAAACGGAATCTATGATGTCTGGCGACAACAGCCATGCACCTCACACTCCCGATGCTCGCTCACACATGATGTCGCCCGACGCTAGCCACCGTATCAGCCACCTTGAGAGAGGTGAGAGCGTCATGCCAGGTGACTCGGCGTCCCATCTAGGGGCCCACGAAGCTGAGGAAAAGTCCGTGCTCGCTGGAGCTATCGAGGACACGCCGTTTACATTTAAATTCAAAGCACCGAGCGGCCGCATCCACCGTCTCCAAGTTGTAGCGGCGGCAGGCCTATCCGAGCTGATCACAGACGTCGGCGAAAAGCTTGGTAACGAGGCTGAAGGTATCGGTGGCGTTCCGACCTTTGAAAACGGCAAGCTCGGCCACGCCGGGTTTGCGTTGAGCTACATGGACAATGAAGGCGACACTGTCTCCATCACTACCGATCACGATCTTTTAGAGTCCATCACCCTTGCTCGGCGGGCCAACAAGGACAAGGTCGATCTATTCGTCCACGATCCGGAAAAGCCAGCAATGACGGCCACCGTCGATCCGCAGCCCGCGATTCTGCCTCCGATCCAACCTCCAGAGTCAATTCGTCGCCGCAAGCAGTATTCCGACTCGGAGGAGGAGGAAGAGGAAGCGCAAAGCAGTGTTCGCCGAAGAGAGCGAAAGGCCGCGTCGGCTCAGCCTCCACAGCAGGCGGAGCAGTTGATTCCTGGCGTACCAAACGAACTACTCCTACCAGGTGCGATTGCTGCTCTTGGTGCTGTGGCAGTCATCACATTCGTGGTCGGCCGATCAAGTAGATGAGCTAATTGCTTGCTCTGGAAATTTGCATCTGCCTTTGTGTTGTGTCGTTTTGAGCATTTGGAGGAACCTTTAGTCTTGGTTCACCTCGCCGCATCTTTTCACTGCCAGTCTTAACACGAATACCACTCTGCCTTTATATCTGATTCATGCTCTCGAGCGGTGTGGGGCCGCAGAACCTGAAGCAAGGGAGCGAAGCGTTGCTAGACAACCTAGATTGTGAAGAATGATGAATAGACCACCGTGTTCCCAACTTGAACCTGAATTGCATTTTCACATGCTTCCTTTCTACATTTTCATGAACTGTCCTACTATTCTCACCGTTCCGTTGCGCAGTTGTAAAGTACTGCTTGTTGCTTGGTCCTGATCGTCATTCGCTCACACTGAAGTGGCTCGTKCACCGGACGGAACCCTGGCYTCTTGAAATAAATTGTTGTCCCCTCCATCGACAGACACGCGCCCAGCCTTTTTATCCTCATCACAGCACGCAACACCACCGACACCTGCCCAAGGCACCTCACCGACGAGCACGACATAGTCTGCGTCTAGAAACGCGAGTCTCGCCGCATGGGCAGGCAGTGGGCAGGAATATCAACATTTCATACTAGAAGCTAAGGCCTCTCCCCACACTATGGCCAGCATCCCGACCGAAGTACACAATGCTCTCGCGCAACTCCTGGGCGGGCTGCAGTCCACAGACAACGCCATACGAGGTACTGCGGAAGAGCAGCTGAACACAGAATGGGTCGCGCAGCGGCCCGACCTGCTGCTCATGGGTCTGGGCGAGCAGATGGCAGGCTCCACCGATGATGGGGTGAGTGAGAAAACGATCGTCTGAAGTTCAAGATGAAGCCCTTTGAGGCTTCACCCTTCATTGCTTGGGATCGAAATCTGACGCCTCCACTCTCAGACGCGCTCGTTCGCTGCCGTCATCTTCCGCCGCATAGCCACACGCACCACCAAGGCTGCGTCTGGCGACAACAAGGAGATTTTTCTCCAGCTCGACATCCCTACCCAGGTTGCTGTTCGTAGCAAGCTGCTCGAATGCTACGCCCGCGAGACGTCGAAGCCTGTTCGTTCCAAGATCGCCGACGCCGTAGCTGAGATCGCACGCCAATACACCGACGAATTCATCTACAATGCGGACCGCACGCGCGATACTTGGCCTGACCTGCTCAGTGGTCTCTACCAAGCTAGTCAGTCGCCAGATCCCGCCCTGCGCGAGTCGGCGTTCCGCATCTTCGAGACGACGCCTGGCATCATCGAGAAGCAACATGAGGAAGTCATAACTGCTGTTTTCCAGAAAGRCATCAAGGACGACGACATGCACGTGCGGATCGCTACCATGACCGCCTTCTCCTCCTTCTTCCAGTCGCTCACTAAGAAGTCGCAAACCAAGTACTACGGCCTCGTACCTGACATCCTTGGAGTGCTTGTGCCGTTGAAGGAGGCTCGCGAGTCGGAAATGCTGACCAAGGCGCTAATGGCGGTGATTGAGCTCGCGGAAGTTGCTTCGAAAGCATTCAAGGGCGTGTTCGGCCCTCTTGTCACCATCACCGTGGAGATGATTGCGGACAAGGAGTTGGATGATCAGGCGCGTCAGAACGCTCTGGAACTAATGGCCACCTTTGCCGACTACAATCCGAAGATGTGCAAGCAGGACAAGAATTACATCGACTCTATGGTAACCCAGTGTCTTTCTATGATGACCGACGTTGGCGCAGACGATCCAGACGCCGAAGAGTGGAATGCTCAGGAGGACGTGGACTTTGACGAGAGCGACTCAAACCACGTTGCTGGAGAGCAGACCATGGATCGGCTTGCCAACAAGATCGGTGGTAAGGATTTACTTCCCCCGACATTCACCTGGCTGCCGAGAATGTTACAATCGGGGTCGTGGAACGATAAGCACGCTGCGCTGATGTGCATTTCTGCCATTTCGGAAGGATGCGCTGAGATTATGGAGAACGAGCTGGACCAGGTCTTGAGCCTCCTCATGCCTACATTACGTGATGTACACCCACGAGTTCGATGGGCTGCTTGCAACGCACTGGGACAGATGAGCACTGATTTCAAGGGTACCATGCAGACCAAGTACCACGCTCTGGTCTTGMCAGCGCTCATCGAGACTTTGGCTGCCCCTGAGCCGCGAGTGCAGTCGCATGCGGCTGCGGCACTGGTCAACTTCTGCGAGGAGGCTGAAAAGGAGATTTTGGAACCATACCTGGACCGACTACWCACGAACCTAATGCAGTTGCTACGTAACGAGAAACGATTCGTCCAGGAACAGGCGCTGTCGACCATCGCAACCGTTGCTGACTCTGCCGAGAGCACTTTCGGCAAGTGGTACCCAGAGCTCATGCCGGCCTTGTTCTCTGTCCTGCAGGAGCCAAATGACCGTGACAAGAGACTGCTACGAGCAAAGGCGATGGAGTGTGCCACACTCATCGCTCTGGCAGTCGGTAAGGAACGAATGCAAAAGGATGCGCTTGACCTCGTTCAGCTCCTCGCCAATGTCCAGGCCGGCATTGTCGATGAAGATGATCCGCAGGAGAGCTATCTCTTGCACTGCTGGGGCAGAATGTGCCGCGTTCTCGGCCAGGACTTTGTCCCCTACCTCGAGACTGTTATGCCACCTTTGATGAAGCTCGCTCAGGCCAAAGCCGATATCCARCTGCTGGACGATGAGGAGAACGTGGCCCAAATTGAGCAGGAAGAGGGCTGGGAACTTGTTCCTCTGAAGGGCAAATACATTGGTATCAAGACCAGCACACTCGATGACAAGTTCATGGCCATTGAACTCATCACCGTCTACGCTCAGAACTTGGAGGCCGGATTCGCGCCATATGTCATCGACATCATGGACAAGGTCGCAATCCCAGGACTTGCATTCTTCTTTCACGACCCCGTCCGTGTCGCATCTGCAAAGGCCGTTCCGCAACTTCTCAACGCATACAAGGTCGCCTATGGTGTCAGCTCGCAACAGTACCTCACCTTGTGGAAAGGCACGATCGAGAAAGTCCTCGAAGTGCTCGAGACCGAGCCCGCAATTGAGACCCTGGCTGAAATGTACCAGTGCTTCTACGAGTCCGTGGAAGTCTCGGGCAAGGACTGCCTCTCGAATGATCACATGGGCACTTTTATCACCTCGGCTGAGAGTGTACTCAAGGATTRCCAGCAGCGTGTCGCAGAGCGAGCAGAGGAGGCCGCCGAACGCGAAGAGGGCGAGGAGCCTGGCGAGGAGTGGGAGTTTGCCGTTGAAGACGATCAAACTCTGCTCTCTGACATGAACAAGGCATTCCACACAATCTTCAAGCACCAAGGCCAGACATTCCTTCCGCACTGGGAGCGTCTGCTCAATTACTACGACCTCTTTGTGTCCAACCAAGATCCTACTCAACGCCAATGGGCGCTCTGCATTCTCGATGATGTGCTAGAATTCTGCGGACCAGCGTCGTGGAATTATTACTCCCATATCGCTCAGCCTCTTGTTACCGGCATGCGAGACGACCAAGCAGCGAACCGCCAAGCTGCATGCTACGGAGTCGGTGTTGCGGCACACAAGGGAGGTCAGCAGTGGGCCGAATTCGCCGCCGGCAGCTTGCCCATGCTGTTTGATGTCACACAGCGGCCAAACGCGAGGAGCGATGACGATGCATTTGCAACCGAGAATGCGTGTGCTGCCATTGCCAAGGTTCTGCACTTCAACAACCAAAAGGTGCAGAACATTCCCGAGATTGTGGCCGCATGGGTTGAGACTTTGCCAGTAGTCAACGACGAGGAGGCAGCGCCGTTCGCCTACTCCTTCTTGGCGCAACTGATCGATGAGTGAGTTATCATGCAATCATTCTGCTTCCGTAAATCATTACTGACATGTGAGTACAGACAAGCTCCTGCCGTCATGACCAAAGCAGCACAATGTTTTACGTACATTGCGCAGGCTCTTGAAGCCGAGACATTGCAGGGGCAAATGGCTCAGCGGATAGTCGGGGCTGGCAGCAAACTTATACGTACTGCCGGGCTCGATTCGACTCAGCTTTTGGCTGGACTGCCTCCTGAGACGCAAAACACCGTACGAACGATGTTTGGGTAGGTGTGGATGATACGGTCGGTGGTTTTTGGAGCGTTGCAGGGCACTTGCAGGAGTCAATGTCATGATGAGCATGCGCTCGCTGGAGTATTCGCATTCTAGAGTCGTATGGGTGGAGGTGGGAGGATGATAAATAATGTCATGCACGAAACGATTCTTCATGGGTTCTCGCAATCAATGCGGCATTGATATGTTGTTTAGTGTGGCCCATCACACATGGCATTGCCGAYGACAAACTGGTTGTGATTTACATGTAGCTTGAGAAAGCCGGGGTTCCTTCCTCCCTTCTACTTTCCGGCTGTGCTGTGGCCCCACGCGACATGCACGAGGATGATCACGGCATGCTCGTTGTAACCTTGTATGTACACCCAAGACCGTTCTCTTGAGTCTTGACGGTCCGTTCTAAAAACCACGGTCCGGGGGTACCTCAGCAAGAAAGAGTCTTTCGCGGAAGCCGGGAGTGATAAGCTCCACAAGGCGGGAGCTTATTTTTCAATCATCCTCCGTCATCATGCCTCCAACCTCCTCCTAAGCTGCATACACGCGCGACATGCTTCCCGAGAGTGCATGAATGCAGACCGCTTCAAGAGACTCCAGGACTCCGGGCCTTTCACGATGACCATTCTCAAGGCTGTGTCCGCGAGTGGCAAAAATGAGGGCACACACGGTCTTCGTGATCGACAGGTCCATCGATGCAGTAGCCCGCATGCCCAGAGATCCTCCGCGATTCTCCTTCCTGTCCGAGCGAAGCGCGAGCGGTGGTTATTCCCAACGAGATGATGGCGTGGCATCCCCATGATAGCGCGATGCTACCTAGGTAAGGCTTGGTCCGGCAAAGAAAATGTAGGCGGTACCTACTTGCCTATCTATGGGAGTACGAAAGGTAAACTTATAGCCGCCCATCTCCGCTCTTCCACGTCTCTGTTGTGAATTCCCAATTCGCATGTAGGATTACACAGTGTCTAAAGACAGCAACCACTTTTCAAAAAAAGACTGTCTGTCGCTAGGATGAAGGACCTCATCCTTCTGGGTTCGCTGCTTGCCGGCATTGTTCATGCTTCGCCACCACAATATCCTTCCAAGTACAAGAGTCAAACATATGTGTTGTAAGTGGCGGTGAATATGCTATCCGAGACGAGATTTGCTAACACTCCCGTGCAAGAACGAAGCCGAGTGTGTACACTCCAGCGCAGCCCACGGCATCTTTACCGCCTGCATGGCATGGAAGCAACGTTACGACAACTATCACAGCCACTACGATCACGACCTTGACTTCCACTGCGTCGTATGGAACTCCATCAATTCCTTCAACTTATCCGAGCGGATCACCAAGTTCCAGTACTGTGGTTCCCGGCAATGCTTGTGCCAGCATTCGTGAGCTTGCATTGTCCTCTGTGTGTTCGAATAATCCATCTCTAGAAGATTACGGTTCATCGCTGGTTTCGAGCTCTCGCTGATGGGCTCTTAGATTGGCTCTGCTATACCAGATGCGACCCCGACGGCTACAGCAACGGTGCCAGCCAAGCTTGCATATGAATGCATCAACAGTGTCCCATTCAACGCCTCCGCAGCGGGTAAGCAACTCATGTTTTCTGCACAATCATTCATGATGGAAAGCTGATCGGATCGCTCAGTCGCGCTCATGGACTCGATCAGACCTTACCTAAACTGGCAAACTACCATCCAATACATCAAGGACCCTCCAGCTGAATATGCCGAAAAGGTACAAGAGCCTTACGACTTCGCCTCCGAGTACGAGAGGATCTACGAGCAGGCTAAAAGCGGCTCTTATGTTAACGAGTACGCCTTTGGCTACGAGCTCTACCGTGCTTTCCAGAGGACTCATGATGGTCACTTTGTGAGTATACCAGGATGTGTCTGATTTCGATTTTGTTAACCTTGGTTCGTTCACTTTAGGTAATATACCCGGACAGCGTACAGGGAATCTTCTCATTCGGAAGAACTACCCCCCTTGTCTCGGTCTCGATTGATGGAAAGAGCATACCAGAGGTCTATCTCTATTCCGATATTATGGCTGCAACTGTGGGCAATGCCACATTCGAGCCATCTCCAATTACACTCATTGACGGCCGCGACTCCACCGAATACCTCCTCGAATGGTCTCAGTATGGCAGTCTGCAAGATCGCGACGCTCTATGGAACAACATGTTCTATCTGCTGCAGACTGTATCGCTGGGCTCTGCCGGTTCCGGTATGGGCACGTTCTCCGGAGGTGGCAGAGGACGCTGGATCTACCCAGGTCCGGATACGACCTTGACCTTTAAAAATGGATCTTCCATTACCAACGAGAACTTTGCGCGAGTTCTTGTGCCTTTCGACAACATCACGAGCGGCGCTGACATCTATTCGGAGTACTTCACTCCTGAGGAGATCAACTCGGCACTTGAGCTTGCTACATCGTCGTCATCCTCCATGACCTCTGCAACAGCCACATCGACCAGCTCTACTACAAGCTCGTCTACCGCCACGTCAATTCCAGCTCCGGGCTTCCCATCTCCCATCGCACGTACAGGCAACAATCTCAACTCTGGCTATTTCTTAGAGGGCGAAGGTTACGACGACGTGGCCGTTCTTTCGCTCGCTTCTTTCGGCCAATCGACTCCAGATCCCGGTGATTTCCAAGCCGTCAACACCTATCTGATCGACCAAGCTGTTGCGAATAACAAGACAAAGTTGATTCTTGATCTGTCGGCCAACGGTGGTGGAATCATTCTGCAGGGCTATGACCTCTTCAAATTACTCTTCCCATCCAAGCTGCCATACGGTGCCACTCGCTTCCGTGCACACGAAGCATTCGACTACATTGGACAGGAGAGCAGCTACTTCAGCGGGCTAGTGCCAAGAGAWCTCAAAGCAAACGAATCGACTCGCGCAATTGTCAGCTCATTCGCCAATTACCGGACCGATGTGGATGTCAACTACGAGAACTTTGACTCGTGGGCCGACAAGTACGGGCCTGAGCATCTCCTCAGCACCCCGGGAGACGATAACTTCACAAACATCATTCGATGGAACATGAGCGATGTCTTGACTCCCGAGAACTCTGGTGGAATTTACATCTCGGGCTACAACAATCGCACCAACATCACTCAGCAACCGTTCGCCGCTGAAAACATTGTGATTGTGACCGATGGCTACTGCGCGTCCACATGCACTATCTTCAGCGAGCTGATGAAGCAGCAAGCGGGTGTAAAGAGCATCGCCCTTGGAGGACGACCCAATACCGATATCATCCAGGCGATTGGAGGCGTAAAGGGAACTAACAGCTTCCCCATGGACTTCATCCTCTCAACCGTACTGGTCCCTTTCACGTACGAGTACATTCACTCGCGAGAATTCTACCAGAACACTGAGCTTGGAAAGTACACCGACCTAGTATTGTCGCGAACCATCAGCTCAGTGACCAACGCCAGGGACGGCTATCGCGAGGGCGATGAAGAGAATGTGCCTTTACAATTTGTGTACGAAAAGGCCGACTGCAGAATCTACTACACCCCAGCTATGGCTGTCGATCAAGTGGCAGCATGGAAGACATATGCGGATGCCGCTTTCAATGGTGTGGAACACTGTGTGGCTGGAAGCTTGATGTCCCCTGGAGGATATGGCAATGACAAGCGCGGCTTGCGTACCGCCAAGCCGCATGCGGTGCGGAGATCACTGGATCTTTCGGTGCACCACGATGCCATGTCGAACGTGTGGACTGGGAGGGGCGGAATTACTGTGGGAGGCGATTCGGTTATGATCCCGTAGATGGGAGGGTAGCTCGTGAAGACATCGAGGATGATAGACGAGCCTACCTGAGATATTTAATGTATTCATGTCGAAGATCAGTTCCAATAGTGTTCTGCCAGATTTATGACAACCAAGACTCGCCTGATATTTTCAAAGAAGCGGTATAGACGATGTCAAATTATTCGGACGCCCCTGGTTTTGATACGAAATTAGCAAAGACCAAGAGAAGTGAAGGTCATCGTCTTACATGGCAGTCAGTACGATGAGCTCTCTACAGACTCCCCTCGAGACTCCCTTTCTTTGTGTCCACAGCCTCCTGTCCCCGAGTGTAGACGCCAATCCTCGATAATTCACTACCCCAACCCTAACCCTAGTCTCGCCATGTGCGCTCCACCACAAGGCCAGCTTACAAGGCAGTCAACTCCGTCGTCTCAACGATACAAACAATGATAAGCAAACAGCCTGTCATACTATCTACCGCTAGATAGTATTATAGCGAAATATCACACATGATGAAATTACCGAGACGCGTCGCGATTATTTTGCGAGGGAGAGGCAAACAAGGTCGGCAGCCGCGGGAATGACGGAGAGGTCAAGAATCGGCTATATCGCGAGGGGGGAAAGAACATATAAGGCTCATGTCCCCCAAACAAGATAAGACCAGGCCAGAGGCGTAGAGCAGACGAAATATTCAAGATTGTTCTGTTGCCGGCGGTGTTTACACTCATCAATCCTCGGAAACGAAACCACTTCTAGCTCGACCGCATCACCCGTCCCATCCGAAGCATACATACACAGCAACTCATCGCAGATTACTGGACGCGTTACACAAGCAATCATCATGGCTTCAGCAGCGGATCGAAATTACGGGACAACAACAGGAACCGGACAGAATGGAACGATTAGTAGACCCGCGGATGAAGAGACTGCAGGACTACTACTACTACAAGGCAAACCAGAACAACAAGGCAGTCTTAGCGCTCGTCTGCACCAGCACTTTACGATTAATGTGAGCAGCACAAGGGGAGATGTCGCTTTGCTGTTTTGTTATGTTATCACTGGACTCTTGGATAGCTCTAGCGTTGCGACGTTTGGATCGTTCGCTAGTATGCAAACTGGTAAGGAAGCAAGAAGAAGAAGAAGTTCCCGCAGCTTCATCTGTTGTCTACCTCATGGCCAAATAATAACTAAACATGCCCGTAATAGGAAACTCCGTGTATGTCGGCGTGGGAATCATAGCTCCCAGAGAGAATGATCGATGGCTCCGAGCTCTGGTATCCATTCTAAGCTTCTTACTAGGCAGCTTCATCTTTGCGAGATACCATCGATACTTCTCCGCGAAGAAACGATGGGTGATTGTCTCATCGTACATCATTCAGCTTGCCATGGTGACGGGAGCAGCGGTGATGGTAACTTTAGGACCAGCGATAACCCCCAAGAGTCCCATATCCGTGTGGATACTGGTACCTATTGCGCTCTTGGCATTCCAATCTGCGGGTCAAGCAGTCATTAGCCGCGTGTTGAAGTATAACAGCCTCACGAKCGTGGTGCTGACAAGCTTATATTGCGATTTGGCTTCCGATGGGAAATTGTTTGCTCCGCTGAAGGATAATGCGGAAAGGAATAGGAGGATTTTGGCACCTACTCTTCTTATTATTGGAGCTATGTTTGGGGGATTGTGGGCACACAGCGAGATTGGCGTGGCGGGTGCTCTGTGGACAGCGGTGGTTCTAAAATTCTGCGTTGTGGTGGCGTGGTGCTTTTGGGCGTCGGAGAAAGAACGGGCATGAACAGATTCATGGATGTAACGACAGAGGACCAGCTTAACTAGGAAGGAAAGGCTTAACAGGACGCGCAAAAGACACTTTCATTGATTCCCACAAGAACTTTCGAAACAACACATCGGCGTCGCCGCCGCGAGATAGACATCGCATCTGTATCAACCGTGCACCTCAACCACAATCTTTCCACATTGACCATGTTCAACGGCCTCCGAACAGACGTTTGAAGAATGAGTCCGCCTCAGTATCATAGGCGTGATAGCGTTCCGTTCCTCCATGTTCATACGCAGTCGTGGGCGGGTAAGCGTACGGAGTGTTGATAGCGTACGGTACCAGTGATGGAGCTGTAGTGATTGTTCCAAACCCAGATGATGGGGTGTAGGTAGTGGTTGTCAACGTCGTGGAATCTGGAATGATGGTCGGAAAGGTCTCGAGATTAGTCACCGTCGATGTGGTAGATCCCGTTCCTGGAAGCCTGGTTTCGCTATTGAAGGTAGGACTGAAAGTGTCCGAGGCCGAGGGGGTGACGGGAGAACCTTCAGTGGTGTTTGCATAAGTCGTCGTGATTGAAGTCGACGTGTTTGAGAGTCCAGATGTGTAATCCGAGCCGACGGGAGTTGCTGCTGGAATAGTAGAGTTCCCTGCCGTCACTGGAGAGCCTTCTCTGCTACCCGTGGATGAAGTGACACCAGTGCTCAGTGTGATAGAGTACGAATATCCTACAGGTGCGGTGCCAGTAGGGAAGATAGAAGTGCGCGATGTGGTGTTCCTGGATGTAGTAACAGGAGAGACGGGCGTCGAGCCGGTGCCGTAGATAGTACTCGATGGCGAGGAGTATGTTCCGTTCCTTGTGGCACTACTGAAAGAAACAGATGGAGTCGAAATGGCTGGGACCGTCACATAGCTAGTGGACGTTAAAGTGAGGGTGGAAGTCGAATTGGTGGACAGTGGAGCGGTTCCGGTCGACCCACCCGTGACGGGACTACCAAGCGAAGATCCAGACGGGACAGGAGTGGTGTACGTCGTCAACGATAAGCCGCTTGAGTTCGTATACACCGAGGATTGCGGGACTGAAGTCGGGTATGTGCTGGTAGTGAGTGGAAGAGACGTCGTGGTGGTGGCGCCCGTGGCGTACGGCACAGAGGAGGTGTTGGAGAAGCCTACGGGTGAACCCAAGCTAGAGTTCGCAGATGGAGTGACAAAGCTGATAGACACAGAGGATGCAGTGGAAAGGTAGACAGTCGTGGTGAGGGCGCTTCCAGTTGCGAAGCTACTTGGGTAGCCGTATGCTGGAGCTGGAGGAAGACCATACGATGGAGGGCCGTATGAGCCCAAAGTGTACGTCTGAGCAGCACGAGGCCCTGATTGTTATCAGTATTGTTCGGCGGAGGTGAATAGCACTGTACGTACCAATGACTGGGCCAGCCCAACCCACAGCAAGTAGCGCAGCAACTGGCGGGATGATTGTCGCCTTCATCTTGACTTTTGCTGAATGGTCGGAAGTGGCAAAGAAAGAGCGAGTGTAAAACTTCCAGAAGTACTCAAGTACACGAGAGTGGCTGGACGGGGATAATCTTTCGAGAGAAAGAGTGAGAAGGACGCCGAGCAGAAGACCAGCATCAGCAGACTCAGACGTTTTATAAGTCGCCAATATGTGCCGCCGGGTTCCTTGCTGGTCCACCTTGTAGTTACACGGTGGCATACAGACCGCAGTTCCCCATAGGCACATCCGATCCACGCGTCCTGGCACACGACTCAGACCAGAAGCGGCCACAAAGTAAACCTCTCACAGTCATCACATGCGATTCCCGCGCGGAAGCCCATCCTTAGTCACCTCTACCGGCATGAAATCTTGTCTCGTTTGTAAACAAGGGATACCGGACCAGGGAGATTGTAAGCCACTGCGTTTGACATCGCACACGACGACGGAAAGAGGAACTTTGAGGCTTAGCCCCACCCAATTGCGACACATATCGAGATGAGTACCTCTCAAGTACGAACTACTCGCCCTTGCCTGCTCCTCTCAGTCGCAGTGGCTGCGGTCCCTGCGAGGCCGATACCTCCTGGTTCTCGCAGTTGACTCCGTTGCATTGAGTGGCAACCATTGCCAGTCTAAGGCGCGAATAAACCCTGCTGTTTGCAAAAAGAGCTTTTCCAGAGATTGGTCTTTCCAAGGTAGGCAGCCGATGGCAATGTACCACAAAAGACACGACCATACACGCCCGTGGTATCTACCGCGCTCTTGACGGAACCAGGTCGACCAGACTCATCATGTCATACCAACAGGTCTGGCCACACCTTGCCGTGACTCAAATTCGACTCCCTTCTCGAGTGGTGATGTGAAGTGAAGTTGTGATGGATCTGCGGTAACACCGTGGAGGGCCGGTACCGCTCTCCCGGTCAGATGCGACGCACAAAACCCTTTGCGCATGTCAAGCGTTTGCTCGCTATTCCAGATTTTGCGGGCGGTAGCATGTGAGGGTTTTGACAGCTGAAACCCACGGGTAGATACATATCTCTGCGTAGCCTTTTCTGATGGCAATAGTTCCGCGAGGTCGCGGCCAGTGGCCCTCCACAATAAGACCCGCGGCAGGCGATGGTGACGACGCACTTGATGTTCTTGACTGGATACAGATTCTGGAGACGCGTTCTGAGGCATGCAAGGTGAAAGTCCGATAGGCCTTGCTGCAGGCACGGTGTAACGTGAAAACGCAGTGTAACCAGTGACTGCACAGCCGGTCAACTCTAAGCTGCCCAAGCTTTCCCATCTTGAGCACGGGTGATTCGGACGTGCTAGCCGGAACGCAGGTTCGCGCCCGCATATGCAAAGACTCGACGTTGTGTTTGCGTGTGACATGCCTCATGCTCGATCTGTGTTCGTTTGTACACCTTGTCGATTGCCACATAATGACACCTCCAGTTTCACGCGAGGGCTTGTAGCGCCAATCCCAACTTGGTCTGTCTGTACATGTTAAGATGGAGGGGAATTAATCCGCCATGGATCGTATCAGACGGTGGCATCCCAAGCGCTGACATGCATCAGAGTGCCAATAGGTGCAGAGCACTGAAGCAGACCTGGAGCCGTTGTCTGCTACCGGTGGCGGCCGGAATCGACCGCTTTTCCAGCCAGACAAGAGCCCTCTGAATGTCGATGCACGATTGGGTGCGTGCTCGTCACAAGTGACAATGAGCGGCCGTGCGTACCGACTACACTCTCGATCAATTGCGCTTTTACACACATATCGGGCCGCTTGCTTGAAGAGAGTTGTATCGTAGGCTACCGGAAGCCTGAGAGTCGTAGAATTTCAGGTCTCCGCATTTTCATCTGAAAAAGGGCTCCTTGTGTCCCCACGGGGTAAGTCAACACCCTTTGGTGGCACTCTCAGTAGATCACCAGTATCCGGACCGTTAGAATTTGATGATTCTCCATTCGCCTTGGAGCCTTGTCGTCGACGCCTAGGTGCAGGTACACTAGGCTTTTCCTTTGCAATTTTGGCCGATACCTCCACCACACTGAGACTGCTCTCTCCTGCATCCGAAAGCGACATGCCGAGAAGCTTCTTGGCCACTTGTGCATCTGTCGGAGCGGCTTCCAACAATTGCTGTTCCATCGCATCATCTTCCTCGTCACCTGCCTCTCTCAGCCACTCAATCTGCTTGATCCTTACAGCGAGTCGGAGGACAGTGGCGTCCACAGGTGCAAAATGTGCCGAAGACTTGTTAACCAGCAGAAACAACAGTCTACGGACCTCTTCGCGTTTATAATGATTACCATCGAGGGAAAGTTGTGTGTTTCGTAACAGCGGGCAAAGAACGCGTAAATACGTGTGTTGCAGTGCCCGTTGTCCGTCTCTGTCTACCCCGTCAGAAAGATGCGGTGAATGGTCGCTGACAGGATCAAGGTCCAGTAAATTCCGGATAATCACATCCACCAGTACATGCAAGTCGTTGGTATAGAAATACTCATAGGTTGATGGCGTCGTGAACAACAGGTAAAGCAACTTGAGGATCAAGAGCTGCGGACCAAGTTTCGATTCTCGGTTCAGCAAAAGGATGAGATTCTCCCCAAACGTCCGATATGCAGGTCCATGCATGGAAAGCAGCTTGAGAATTCTATTTGTTAGGGCAATCGGCCCATCACCTGGCGAACTCGGCGCATTCGCGAGACACATGTATTGTTCGTTCAAGACCAGCAGAACTCGGATTATGGGATAGTGGTAGGGATCATCAGCGTCATCTGAAAGCTCCTCTATGAGTTGGAAAAGGTGCAGAATGAAGGCATCGTCCACGGTCACTGTATTGTGTTAGCGAGGCTTGCGAGGACGGTTCCCGGCTGGCCACTCACTCAGCTCGTCTCTCGACAGCTTTTGGATGCGGGACATCTCAAACAGGAGCTCCAGCAATAGTCGGTGCAGGCCAATCTCGTCGTCTCGTCTCGCYCGTACCAACTCCACCAGTCGCGGAAATGCGCTTTCCGCTTGCATCATTTCAAACGCAGCTTCATTCGCGCGCCCATCGAACAGCAGCACGGCTGCGGTGAGGTGTAGTGTATCTGCATCGTCCTCCTGCCAAAACCTTAGTGCTCGTGCCACCCAATACCACCGTCCAGACCCACCTGTAATAAGCAATACAGTATCTGCCGTCGCACATAGTCCTGGTTGTCCTTGAAGATTGCCGCGTCCAGCAGTCTATAGCAGCACCGTGCAATATCATACTCGGACTGGAGATATTCCTCTTTCGCGCAGGTCAGCGCTTGTCCCACCTTGTATGCAATTCGTTGTCGTCTCTTTGCCTACGTTTGAAGTTCGTCGTGAAAGCCAAGAAAGCGCGCAGCGCGTCGTCAATCAGCTCGGATGTGTCGTATGAAGCCGCAAGGATATCGTCGAGTCCTAGGAGCCAGATCCGAGTCAGCGTCTCATTCACTTCAATGCCGCTTTCACATGCTTTCACATGCGAGATGTCGGAAGGCCATACCCGCCCAGAACTGCGCTTCGTTCTCGACAGCGTATTCGCCATCAGAGTCCATGATAACACGGATACGATCAACGATGGCTCATGCATTGTCCATGCCCGCTGATCATGGTGCTGAGAGAGTGTCGAGAGGCGCATTTAGGTGGGTTATTGTGTTTCGGAGCTGGTGATCGGCTCGGCGGGCCAAGCGGAGTTGAGCCCTGTTCTCGGCTGCACTTGCCTGGCTAATATTGCCGCGACCTATACCCGACTCTAAAATTTACTCCACATCACGAAGAACTTCACTTTCCTCGAGATATTCGGAATCTAGTCCTATAGTAATATAATAGATACTAAGACTTAGAAACATATCTTAGATTATAGAGTAGACTATAAGGAGAGTTTTAAACTATATTTAGTCTTTATATAACAGGTAGAGCCTACGAAAAGTAAGATACTAAGTCGAAAAGCTAGGAACTAACGGAACCAATAGATAGTGATAAGTGGTAKATATAGGCCGCTGGAATATCAGCAGAATACCTCAGAACCTCACTTCGTTCCACCTCCCTTGTTTGTGAAGCGATTGTCATCACCTATCGGTCTATCTACGTTGGTAGGGACTGAGCGACATGAAGCGTGTTGCCCATGCTTTGATAGATTTCATCGAGGATGGATGAAACGTCTCCCAGGACATTTGCTATCATGCCGATGGGACAAGACCTGCAAACACTGGCATCCAGCTCTCCATCCTTCACTAGGCCACATTCATCTGCATCGGTATAGCATATCCTGAGGACCATATCACATCGGGAGACCTGTAATGGAGGCCCACTGCGACTGCTCAATGCGCACACTCTGGAAGTTCAAGAGTACCATGGCACTGTCCTAAAGTATGCCATTGCATCTCACAGATGGAGCCTGGCTCGGAGATCGGGCATATCCAAACCTTACTTAGGTGTCCTCAGAAAGCTCAATACTGATAATTCCGCGTACCAAAAGGTATTGCGGTTCGCCCAATATTTAAGAGATCGCACTGCCATTATTGAATGAGTCTGGATAGATGCGGCCTGTATAGATGAGAAGAGCAGTCAGGAAGTCTCGGGGGCTATTCATTCCATGTTCTGATGGTATTCCAATGGCAAGTGGTCGGAAACAGAGGAGGCGATCGATGTAATGTCCCCACGGAGGTTGCCTGCTCGCTGGAGATCTCCATAGCCTTACTCACCACGATTCCTCCAAAGATCTTACATATTCATTGAGAAAGTCAAGGTATTCGTATAGAGGAGAAGCTTGCATGAGCAGCGAACAGAAAGATCACTCGCGAGGAGGATCTTTCATACTGCCTTTCTGGTATCTTCKTCGTCGCTATCGGTGCAAACTGTGGCGAGGGTGCAGAAAGGGCCAGAGCGCGGCTTCTCGGGGAGGTCAGGGGAGAACGGTTTTCCGAGAAAGGCGCACCACCACCACATCCGATGTCGACCGCAAGACAGACAAAGAAGTCATGGACAGACTCATGCAGAGTCTTTATTTCCCCAAATGAAAGATCGCAGAGACTAAGTCCAGAGTGCGCATGAGGGAACGTATCGCTGGGCACTCCTTTCCAAGAGTGCGAGCAACGTCAGATGGAACAGCATTGTAGCCTGGCTACAAGAGCTCGAGCCTGCTCATCGTCTGTACTGGGTGACTGCCAAACCAGGCGCAGGGGTCTCTGGCTTGATCCGGTTCTTGGAGGAAGCGCTCAAACCCGTGCAGCATATGCAACCTGGAAAGAATCCATGCTCGTATTGCAGTTGAGCTTTTACTTCTGGAACCCGGGACATGCTCTTGAAAAAAAAAAAAAAGAAAAAAAAATTCATGGCGGGCGTCCTACGCACTATCCTGTCTGAGCCTTTTGAAGCAGCGTCAGGAACTCCGCTACCTTGCGTGCCAGATCACCCAGCTGGCACGACATTTGGGCGGACCAGAAACGACCTGGTCCGATGTAGAGCTTCGGCGCTGCTTCCGTAAGGCAATGGCCACTCTCATGCCCGCCGTCAGAATCGTCGTTCTCATCGATGGGGCCTCGATGGGAATGACGATTATGATGATGATACGAGAGACGATCTTGTAGCACTGCTGTGGGAGCTGAGCACTTTTCCAAATGTCAAGCTCTGCGTATCCAGTAGACGATGGCCGCTGTTCCGGACAGAAAGCTTTTGCTCTCTGCCCACAGTTACAGCCGGAAGACGTCAATGCCATGGCATTGAGAAGGTTGCCAGCGCTCRGCTCAAGTCCCATCCTCGCTTCTGCAGTATGCCCAGGAAGAACGTCCTGACTCGCGACATCATCGCGAAAGCGGACGGAGTCTTTCTATGGACTCKGTTGGTCGTCAGGGACCTGATGCGTGGCATCAGAGATGGCGATGGTCTCGATATGCTGCAGCGGAAGCTTGACATCGTGTCAGGTGAACTGAACGACAGTCAGCTGCTGCACTCGATCGAGCCACAGCATAGGCTGGAAGCAGGAATATTCCTGCTGCTAGCGCTGCATGATGAGGGTCACATCCTATCACATCCTCGCGCTCAATCCACTGCGACTGGTAGATATGACATTCGTCAGCCATGCCGGCACAGATTTCGCTCTTTCAGAGGCCCGAGAGGAATACCTGCGACTCTTCGTGGGCGCGGATGATCT
This sequence comes from Ramularia collo-cygni, assembly GCF_900074925.1. Taxonomy (NCBI): domain Eukaryota; kingdom Fungi; phylum Ascomycota; class Dothideomycetes; order Mycosphaerellales; family Mycosphaerellaceae; genus Ramularia; species Ramularia collo-cygni. Next base: position 160,968 of record NW_019716260.1, read on the forward strand.
AGTGTACACGCTTGACTCTGCATTGAGGAGATTGTCCAGTCGCTGCAAAGGACTTGCAGTRCGATCTTCACATCCCTGGTAGTACTTTGCACGCCATCACTGCCATTCCGGCCACTGTGGTCCCTATGATGTGGAAGAACAAACACATGGCATTCCATTTCCAGGTCGAATTCATGCATCGTTCGCTACGCGACTATCTCCTCGAATCTGGATCTCACGAAGTCCATGCTGGGAGTTTCGATGCGAGGAGTTAACTCCGTAATGCTCGGCTTCTGCTCATTCTGGCGAGCACGAACTCCGGCGGCATGTTTGACGTAGGCTCAGCGAGTTACTCTGTCTACTCGTGGATAGTTCCCCCCTTTCGAGGCGGACAATTTTGTGCCCAGTTTGCTACCGCATTCCACCCTGTGATGGAATGTGTGATCAACGGCCTGGGCTATTCTTCTGAACGATACTGGTATATTGGCAGGTCTCTTGACACCTGGGCGGACGGTCAAAGCACTTTTTGAGTCTTGCAATAGGCTTTGGCTTGACAGGTCATGTCGCTCAAATCCTGACCACGCGGGTCGTTCGAGAGAAGGCTGGTCGACCTTTGCTTGACCATGTGCTGTGACCTAGTTTGCACACGGTTTGGAGGCATGCTCCATCGGCAATCACTTCTCCATCCCTGAGCTCTTGCAAAGCTTGTTGTAATTGGGCGCTGACCCGAATCAAGAAGAAAAGGGCGGTGGCGTTTCGGTGGGGACGCTCTTCTTGTGCTTCATGGCCGAGTATGAGTTTGGGTGCATTGATCTCGAAGAGGGCGAGATGGGTTGTATCATGCCCATCAAGCACATGCTTCGTATGTTTCATGGTGGCGCGAGCCTGTCGGTGCCGTGTATCCTTCTTTTGTTGCGGCTCAAGAGTGCTCTTGCGAAAGTCTTTCCCGATGCTGGATATATACCTGCAAACGATTGGAAGCATTGTAGCAAGGTAGCGGCGCCGGTCGAGGTGAAATTCCGGCCGTGAAGATCGGGAGCCAGGAGCGTTTCAGTTGGAGATATCGCCTGCCGATGTTCGACCCTCATGATTTGGAGGTCAGCTGCATGATCCCCGCGGACATGTATGAGGCCGGGAACAGGAGATGGTGTTGATTAACTCACACGGCTCGTTCAGCGTCGTCGGTCGGAGCGAGACCGTGGGGAGCAAAGGAGCAGAGCTGTCGAGAGGAGAGATCAACAAAAAGAGCAGCGCCCTAAACTGCTCTCTCGATTCATCAACGGGCCACTCTGCTAGTAGTAAGGATTCCAGCAGGCCTAGAATCGTCGAGTCTGCAGAGAGCGAGGCCTTGGGACATTGTGGCGATGAATGAGGATGTCGTGTCCCAATGGATAATCCTCATGTCGACAGTTCTGCAAAGGCAAAGAAGCACACACGAGGTTCTGTCCATGCGTTACGAGATGCGCAGTTGCGATGATACCTAGGTATGCTCAGAAAGCCGACCGCCACTTCAGCGAAGGAACAATTCCAAGCATACGTTGCAAGCGCGTGGAGGAAGTCGCGTTGTTGCAGCCGCCGCCAATTTTTCCGAAATCCAAGGGTTAAGGTATTTCTTCGCACTTCAACATCTCTTCGCACTTGACACGGGCCCAGTCTAGACAACCTGCGCAGATCACTTGGGGACATCCGCCTGCAGACCATCACCGTCAACTCATGCATGGTTCATTCACTCGACAGGACACCACTTGTGTAGTACCGGCACTTTGCGGCTTCCTCATTGTCAAAATCTGGCATACGCGCRGAAACGTCCTCAACCCGCGCACTACCACCTGACTTTTCCCACCCGACTTTCCACCACCCGCCTTTCCACTTGCACCGCAGACCCTCGCACTCGCAGTCAACAGACGCCACAGCACAACAGCAATAATCGCTAGAAACCCCACAGACACCCACAGCGGCATCTCAACCATGGCTACACTGCCGCACCACTATTTTGAGATGTCTTCCCCACCACTCAGACACACTCCGGTCAGGACATGGGGAGGGGGCAGCTACCAGCGCCGCGAGCCAAGGGATCCGCAGTACATGGCGACAAATTATAACTTCGATGGCCGGGAATGCTCGCAACGGGTGGATGAGGTTGAGTTCGAGCACAGTGAGCAAGGCCGCGAAGAGCACTATCGGGCTCCTCTCTACGACAGCTTGACTGTCAATGCACCGTGTCCACGCCATCTCGCAGAGATTGAGGCCGAACTCGAAATTGCTATGAACGATTTCTTCCAACGTCAACAAGAAATCGACGACAGAGCTCAGCATGACCGGTCAAACGCAACCACCGCCCGCGGTGCCGACGGAGTGTCTATGCTGCCGCCACCGCCTCAAACTCCGCCCCGACGACAGATACCAGTCGCTGCTGCCGTAAATCCTCCACAAACAGTCGAGAGTGGACACCAGCTATCTTATCCACCCTCGAGGACAGGGAGCAGCTTCTCACCCCTTCAACAGGACATCTTTCCATGTGCGACAATGGCGCACGGAGCCCAGAAGGGCCCCCAATTGCTCACCCCATCTCGAAGTACAGGATCCATCCCGGATTCAACCACAGAAGAACTTACTCCACCCTCCGGCGTGGAGTATGGGCCCCTGCCACAAACATCTTCTCAAGCAGGACAGTACAGACCCCGAAACTACCAACAGCTGTCGACCCCGTCCCCGAACGCAGAAAGGGGCTTTCTGCGCCGATCAGAGGGCATCTCTCCTGCTGGCACAGGCCCACACAGAGCGGCGGATAGCCCTCATCCCTTGGCTCCATCTTCGAGCGCAGGGAAGAACACGTTATCCCGGATAAGACCAGGAACAAACAGAGTCCAGAAATTTCCCCCAAGCGATCAAAGTTTATCGTCACGCGGGGATGGCATGCACAGGCTATTCCAAGACCAGGTTCCATATGATTTGTTGCCCGAGTTGTTGACGCCGTCGCCCAACACATCGGATGCATTTCATGTGCCTCACGTCCCCACCATCCAGCAGCCCAACATACCGGTTTCGCAAGCTCAACCAATACCGCATCAACAGACCACATCCTTTGCGTCACATGTACAACAGCCCTATGTGCAGAACCCGCAAGCGCAACAGATGCACCATCTCCTGAATGCATCCGCCATGCCGCGGGTCCAGCAGTCTAACAGGTGGAATCCGCAGGCGCAACAGATGCATCATCACCAGAATGCGGCAGCTATACCTCAGCTGCCCACCCAGCAGCCCAACATGCAGAACCCGCAAGCGCAATGGATGCATCATC
>NW_019716260.1:164452-302650 GCF_900074925.1 Ramularia collo-cygni
CCAGAATGCGGCAGCTATACCTCAGCTGCCCACCCAGCAGCCCAATATGCAGAACCTGCAAGCGCAACAGATGCAGCATCCTCTGAATGCATCCGCCATGCCACAGGTCCAGCAGTCCGACATGTGGAATCCGCAAGCGCAATATATGCCACATCACCACAACACACTCAGCATGCCCCAGGGGCCTACCCAGCAGGCCAGCTCACAGATTACACAAGCACAAACGATTGCCCAGGTGCCCATCCAACAGCTCAGCTCGTCGAATATACAAGCACAAGGGACCTGGAATTATCGGAACGCGCCCGGTGAGGAGCTGATTTCTGATAGTCGTTTCCCATTTCCAATGACGAGATCGCTACGTGCGTCTTTCCAGACTGAACGTACGAAATTGCTCAATCGGCAGCAGGCAGGGGGCGACAAAGCGGCGTTGCATTGGGGGCTTTCCGAACCGTACATGCAAGATGCACGTTGGCGACAACTTTGCGCCCGCCATGAAAGAGAAAAAGTCTCCATGTGTGACAGCCAGAACGCGCATCTTCAAAATTGGTACCAGTCTCAACATCAGGCCCGCTAGCAATTTTGGTCTACGCAGAATGAGGGACTCATTTAAGTCGAAGTTTAGGGGAGAAGGAGCGGATTGAAGTCGACATTTTGGAGTGGAGGAGCGAATTGAAATTGACATTTTGGAGGAGAGGAGCAAATTGAAATTGACATTTTGGAATGGAGGAGCAAACTGAAGTTGTCATTCTGGAGTGGAGGAGCAAATAAACGATGAGGTCAAGGTGTCATGAAGGAAAGGCTTTGGAAGGATTGGCTTGCTCGCCATACGTCCAACAGAGCTTTGCATTAGAGGATATGCAGGAGGGTTTTCACTGGCATGATACGTGCTTCATCGACGGCACTCGCTTCATTAGAGTAGCTTTTGTAGTTGCAGTGAAAGTATCTGTCACATATATGTATCAGCTCGAGATTTCCACCCTCTTCCCCAGTACACTCCTGGCGTCCGCTTCGCTCATGCAATCTAACCCCAACTGCTCCAGCGCAAGTCTCGCATTTTCATTACTCATAAACACCAGTCTTTCCGCTTGGAACAAGCTCATCTGCGGCCCTTCGGTTTCTTCCTCTCCATCGTCGTTCCCTTCTCCTTTGACAGGCAAACTCAGCARTGTCACGCCATCAATTAGCTTCCTCATACCAAGCTGTGCCTGTCCCGCTCCAATATATCTGTCCACGGCACTGCACAGAGCTCGCAGGTCAGCGGTAAGCTGTGAAGCACCTGCAGTTGAGAATGAATTTCTGCTCGAAAGGAGTACGCCATCCCATATGACACCTTGCATGAGCAAGCAGACCTGTCGCGATATCCTCCGTAGCGTGGTCTTTCCTACCGCCCTCTTCAAGAAAGCGAGGTACTCATTCAAGAGCTGCAGCGTAGCGTCCAACTCTGACGACACGGATTGACTGCTGTTGGACAGAGACGCCCAATTTCCAACACTGATGTAGCTCTTCAAGGCTTGGCGGATGTCATATGTGATCGTATCCGTCAGGACGCCTTCGCTCCGAACGCGCAGACGGTGATAGCTGGCGGCGGTCTCGTCGAAGAGGGCGCCCTTCAGGGCTCCGTTCTCTTCACCAGTGCCCAAAGCAGAGGAGGTTTTGCGCTGCACTTCCTGCCAATTGCCCAAGACTTTGCCTCCACTAGCCGAGCGATATTCCAATTCTGCCCATAAGTCGAGGAAGAAAAGATCATCACTCCAGTCACGCATGGCGCGCTCAAGATACTCTGCCGAGCCGAAGATGCGGCAGATCCGATCTAGGCCCCGAACACCTTGTAGCTCCGCCTGTTGCTCCTTGCTGATGCCGGACAGACGTGCGCCGACAGTGCTTGTCATGCCCAGCCACGACTCCAAGCCCGCCTGCAAACGTCTATGGTAGCGGTCGAAGATTTCTAGTTGAATGTCGATCAAGAAGCGAACCTTGTGACTGAAACTGGAGAGTGAGCGATAGCGCTCTGTAATGGTCTCCAGCAGGTCATTGACCCTGATTGCGGCCCGGGTGGGCTTAGCCGTGGAGGAATCAGAGGCATCGAAGTCTAGCTCTCCAGCAGAGGGTTCTTCAACGATGCTGTGGTAGCGGGTCAAAGCGAAGGATTGCTCAGCGCGAAGCCAGTCAGGGAAGTAGTTTAGACCATCGGCGTCTAGAAGGACGTGGGAAAGACCAGACCAGGGGACTGACGGCGAGGATGGTGTATAAGAGTAAGTGTTGATGATGGCTGTGTCAAAAGCGAGAACCTCCTGAACGAGATGGCTGAGGAGGGAAGGTTGATCGGCAATTTGCGAAGCGAACGATCTCAGTTTGCGATGCAGGAGAGGTAACAGGGCAGTGATTAGCGCCGAGGTCGCATCGATGTACGCCGGCGTGAAAGCAAGGTCAGACCGGCGAAAGCGGTCGAGAAGGACGGGCTGGAGGTTGTCTTGGACAAAGTCGACGTACTTGGAGATGAGATCCAGAACATGGTTGAGAAAGTATTCGGGTTTGTCAAGCCTGTTGGTCGCCTTTTCGCCGGTAAAATGGTAGGTGAAGCGTTGCGACAGCGGCTGGACAAGCACGTCCAATRGCAGAAGAGAGGGTGGGTCATCCGTAGGGTCGCGGCGAGTGTTGCGTTCGCGCTCTTCGAGGTCTTGTCTTTGCAGGTCCAACAATCTTCCAACGTTGGTGGTCCATTCTTTTTGCAGAGCAAGCGGCACGGTGTCCGTCGATTTGGGCCAATTCATCTTCTTGAGCGTCTTCTCCAGGTTTTCGGAAAATGCGTTCTGAATGGTCTGTCGAAGCGTCTGGACGCTGCCAACGACATGGTCCAGTAGATGAGGAGCGGCTCCCTCGGCTGTCTCCTGCAGTGGGCGTAGACTGGCGACTAGCTGCTGCAGTCGAGTATACGGCTCCAGCGCGGCATCATCGGCTTTGCCCAGGTGAGCCATACACTCGGCTCTTAATCCATCCACCTCCTTCAACAGCTCCACATATCCCGCAGCTACATCCAACTTCCCGAGCCGTTGCATGCTGCCTTCGAATCTCTGCACCGCATCGTCGCTCGTCTCGGCTTGGGTCACGATCAGCAAGCGTCTATCGATGTCCTCCTGCTCTTGCTGGAAAGCAACGGCCTTTTGCTGGACCGATTTGATGTGCTGCACGACGCTGCTTTTCGTCTCGGCATTCTCCCTCCTCGCATCGTCCAGCTGCAAATGGTGTCAGTCGACGGAAGAATGCATCCTGTTGAAGCGACCAACCTGCTTCTTCAGCAATTCCTGCTGTTCTCGCACATTCTCCAACAGCGTTTCGAGGCTGTCTAGATCCGCCGCGGACTGCAGCTTGTCATCCAGGTAGTCCTGAACTCGAGAATCCATCACTGCGGTCATGTCGAGGCTGGAATCCGGATATGACGCGCCAGCTGTCGTTGCTCGTCAATGTTGCCAACATTTAAGCTCGCCGTCTGATTGGCCGCTTAGCGAGCTACTACCGAATGCACAGTGATGCATCACCTTTCACGTCTCCCGCCCGACCTTCGAATGTCACTCCCAAGGTTGATACATGTATCGATGGACATGATCATTGGCAGGTTTCAGCCTCTTCAGCTCATTCCACTCCCATCAAAGGTGTCTGATACACTTGCCGTTACTCTCAGCGTGCTTCGACGCGAAGCTTGAGACACGGGTTCATGATGTTCACAAATGGGCAGCAACGCGACAATTGTCGACGCTGTGCAACATCTGCGTCTGCTCTATAGGTACCGCCTCTCTCAAGCGGCCGCAGTACTCGGAGTAGCTAAAGTGAGTCCTCCAAAGGACAGTCTGTCCAGGTTATCGGTATAGTTCGGGCCGCTGCATAGCTCCACGACCGCACCCTTGCATGCTATAGGTTTCTTTCCTTTGCATCTCCTACATCCTCCCCACCGCCAACAGGAAAAATAGAGCTACCGCATTAAAGATTCGCCGTGCTCGCCGGCTACGGCGGGGAGGGATGACGCGTTTGCTGGCGAAGCTCCGCCGCAAGTCAACTTCACTTTTCTCCGCCGCCGCCTTCAACAACAACACCGAGCACGGCTGGAAATAACAGAACACCACTGACCACTTGCAGTCCCCATCTTTGGTGGTTGAATACTCCGGCGCTGCGATCATCGCCGCCGTTTTCTCCGGCCGCGCCTCGCTGTTCTACTCTGCATTGCCGTGGAGTGAAGTGCACGCAAAGCACTAAAACGGCCCGGAAACGCGAGCAGTTGTTTCTCCCGCCCACGTACACTGCCACCCCTCGGAAGAGATGGATCTTTTCATTCGGAATGTGCCAGCGGCGGCTACTAGCAAGCACGTCGAGGAACTCTTCTATCGTCCCCTGGCTGATTACCAAACTCATCATTTTTTCGCGGCCAAACTCGGTGAAGGGTACGTCTGTCGCGGTACTCCCATATCCCACGCAGCAGCTAATCAGTTCAAGACCACTTGCGAAAATCACAATACTCGATGTTTCCGCTGGTATGCGGTTCCTTGCTGACTACGGCACACCGTATCGAGGGAGAGCTCCGAAATCGATACATTGGGCCGGGCGATACCTTGCTATTAGTGAGAGCAAAGAGAAACCTAGCGACCTCGCCATTCGTTCGTTGCAGGAGAAGTCTCAGAACTCAGTGACAATGGCTCGCGCGATTGAGGAGAGGGATTCTTCCAAGACAATCACGCGGTTTGCGGCTGGCCAGCTCGAGTGCGGCAAGTGGGACCATGTCGACGGACGCCTCACCTTTATTTCGCATTTTCAAGACCACCGGAACGGCTTCATAAACATTGGTCGCAAGCAAGCAATTGTAATGCTTGGGCTGGCTGGGTCCGATCAATGCCGAATCGATTTCAACTACCACGACACTGAAGACATCGTCCTCGAATGCTCGTCGATTATACTCAATCTGCGGTACGCGCCCAAGATTTACATGATTGAAAACGGAATGGCAGGCCTCATGCAGCAGTTGAGCCTAGGCCCACAACAGAAAGGCCGCCGCAAAAAGGTCCGACTCCCGGCGATGAGCAACCTCCATGCGACTGTCACCGGTTCATGTTGGACCTATCGCCTCGCATTGAGCAGCTCCGCAGACGTTCCCGTCATCAGGAAGCTCCTGGCAAGAAATGCGCGTCTATGCCCAATCCACTTGATTGAAGCCAGAAGACAACTTCCGAGCCATTCTCTCGAAGAGGACTTCAAGCGTCTTCAGCACCAGCTGACAATGGCTGACAACTTCGGTTCTAAGCCATTCCCCTTGCGCTTTCAGCTCGACCGCCTGGCTCGGAATGGCTACCTTACTCCTTCCAAAGTCTCTTTGCTACTCCCACTTGTCGCAAGGCTTTTCGCTRCGTTTGGCCTACAGCCCGTCCTTGCGGCTCTCCGCCGTTTGTCGCGTGAGCTTCCGTTCGCAGGACCTGGGGTAGATCCCCTCATTCTCTCACTTGGCAAGCTGGAGGAGTCTCTAAACCTGTACTGCACGGAGTATGATGAGACGGCTCCTACCAATCCCTACGAGTTGGCAAAGCGATATGCCCATGTCAACCTCATCCACAAGCTCGTTGTCACACCTTCTGGAGTGCGTCTTGAAGGCCCAGAAGCAGAACCCACCAACCGTGTCTTGCGCAGCTACTCGTATGCCACAGATGCTTTTGTCCGTGTTGAGTTCCGCGATGACGATGGAGCACCAGTGCGCTACGAGGCGCGAACGGACATGACCAAAATATATCATGAACGCTTCAAGGGCGTCCTCGACACCAGTGTGATCATCTGCGGCTACGCATACTCTTTCCTCGGGTTCTCCCATTCCTCGCTACGCAATCAGTCCTGCTGGTTCATGCGTACTTTTGTCGACAGCACTCAACAGCCGGTTTTTGCCGAGCTACTTCTGAAGCGACTTGGCGACTTCGAGAGTATCAGAACGCCAGCCAAGGTATGTAGTTTGTGTCTATTCCGGAGACGCAGTTTCAAAACTAACCCCCGTCGTCACAGTGCGCAGCGCGAATTGGACAGAACTTCACCGATACCAATGCTTCGGTCGACATTCATCCTAGCGAGCTTGTTGATCTGCCGCTCGTACAACGTAATGGCCGCGACTTTGGTGATGGTGTAGGCACTATATCTGCCGAGTTGCTAGACCAAGTACACCGTGTCTACGGTACCAAGAGGATGCTGAAGCCGAGTGCACTACAAATTCGCTTCCAGGGAGCCAAGGGTATGGTCGCTCTCGATRGCAGGTTGAGAGGCAAGAAGTTGTGCTTGAGATCCAACATGATCAAGTTTCCGACTAAGTCGACCTGGAACCTGGAGCTGTGCGGAGCGGCGTTCAAGCCTCTTCCCATGGTATTGAACAGACCGTTCATCAAGCTATTTGAAGACCTTGGCGTATCCATCAGAGCCTTGATGGACTTGCAGAACAAGTTCAAGGAGAAGCTCACAAAGATGACACTCTCTGCCACTAACACAGCCACCTTCTTGGAGGACACCGAGACTCCCAGTGCCACAAAACTCCCTTCGCTCGTTCGGTATCTCGGTCAAGTTGGGCTCGACTATCATGCCGACCCGTTCCTTTACAGTGTTGTAGAGATGACAGTGGTTACGAAGCTTCGCGAGGTCAAATATAAAGGCCGCATCCCGGTCGAAGATGGTGTCACTCTCTACGGCATCATGGACGAAACTGGAATCTTGAAGGAACGCGAAATTTACGTCGTCACCGAGAAAGCACCTCAAGGTGGCAGGCGCGTCATAGTTCACAAGAACGTGGTGGTGACACGTTCGCCGGCGATGCACCCTGGCGATATTCAAGTGGTGGACGCTGTGGACGTCCCCGAAAACTCGCCGCTCGCTAAACTCCGCAACGTTGTCGTATTCTCACAGCATGGAGCCCGCGATCTACCCAGCATGCTGAGTGGTGGAGATCTGGACGGCGATTTGTACAACGTGATCTGGGCACCGCAGCTCGTTCCCTCCGTTACCTACACCGCCGCCGACTACCCAAGGGTCCCCCCAATGGAACTGGATCGTGTCGTCACGAGGAAAGACATGAGTGACTTTTTCGTTACTTTCATGGAGACTGATCAGCTCGGCATGATTTGTTCTGCACATCGTGAGTTTGCATACTGAGTCTCCAGTGCAGCAAAACGCCGCTAACTGTGTACAGTTCAAATCGCCGATCAGAAGGACAAGGGTACTCTCGATGAAGACTGCATCAAGCTTTGCAAAATGGCATCAACAGTCAGTATAGGCTTGGAGCAAATTGTGTTCTARAGATTCAACTGACATCCTCTGACTCTAGGCTGTCGATTTCTCCAAGACTGGTATCGCAATGACCGAGCAGATGCCCAGATACCCTCGAGTTCGGCCAGACTTCATGGCACCGAGCCCAAGAGTCTTCGTTTCTTCGTCTGGCTTCCTGGATTACGAAGACACAGACGAGGAAGAGGACGAAGCTCTCGAAGGCATCGACTCAGAGAAGCCCCGTATGCGGTACTACACCAGCCAGAAAGCTCTTGGCAAACTCTTCCGCAACATCGACGAGCGTAAATTTGTCGCAAACATGCAGCAGAGACAGCGCAGTGCTTCGGGACTCCTAGCTCGAGGAGGCCCGACCGTCATGATGAGCTTGCTGAAATATGCAAAGCACTGGGCGCTCCAGTACGGTGTCATCTACGAGCACCACAAAGTGCTGGCGAGAAAGATCCGCAAGGTGTAAGTCTTCTGTTTATACTGTACCGCGCTTTCCAACTAACCCATCAATTTCTAGCTACGAGGAGAGTCTTGATACCATCCTCCACGACTACGAGCCTATGCCAAATTCTCCCTTATCCGAAACCGAGGTCTTTGCCGGGCAGATTGTAGGCCGCCAAGGAGGTCTCCAGGACAAACCACTCAAGGACCTCGCCAAGACGATGCGAGAGCGATTCAACACTCTGGTCGAACATGCCACCATGCGTATCACCAAGGACGACGAAGCAATGCGTGAGGCCGACGACTTGGACGACCTCTACGACGACACGCACTACGACGAGCGTGAATTGGAAGCACTGCCGAGAGCTCTGGCGTGCTTCGAGGTCGCGGTGTCGGAGAGCGGATACCGGGATCCGAAGCTGGGMGAGCTCAAGAGTTTCGGTTACGTCGCGGTCGGCGTGGTGCTGAGGGAGTTGGATCGATACAGGGTCACTACCTTTGGATCGAGAAGTGGTTTGCCTCGGGCATGATTGCTCGATTGTGATGGTGTCGAAGGATCACGACACGTGGATGTTGCTTCGGTGGAAGAATGTCGAAAGATCAGGACATGTGGATGTGGATATTGACGGAAGCTGGTCGATGAGGCGGACTGCCTGTGTTGTATGCTTCATTCCATCACGGGTCAAGATGCCGAAGGCCATGGAGCAAAGTTTGTTCATGTAGAGGAACACGAAACAACCACTGGTCGAGTAGTGGACCAAAGCTCAATTTGATAGAACTACCGAATGCGACCACAGCATTGAAGCGTTGGTATGTGCCAGGGATCTTTGCGCAACAACCACTTCCTTTCAAAGACTGCAACGGCTGGTACTGCCACTCAAAACCTGCCATGACATGTAACAACACAATCAACTTGCTCGGTCCTCTCCTCGAGTACATTGGCAGGAAGGTATCTCAGATCTGAGCGCTCTAAATCGGCGGATAAGTATCTGGCCTCGCTGCCAAGACGTGAAAGAAAAGGCTTGCAGAAGATTCATCTAGAGCCCGAACTTTAATTCAAGCTCAGCCAAGAGAATAAACTTGGCTGGCAAACTCTAAAGTGGTGATGGCGTCTTTGAGGCGTGGGTCTCGTCCCAACCGGGCCACCACACGGGTCGGAAGGAAATTTGAAGGCCATCAGTCTGCCTTGCTTTGCCTCCTCCGGCAGCGCACGCTATCGCCATCTGAGCAGCTTCGTGCGAATGCGACTCGCCGGACCACCTGCCTATCTTTGAGCCTCGCTCTTGTGGTGCGGCCTTCAACAGTCGAAGCGTCGCAAACGGAACATCGACTTGTAATATGACCAAGATCTGGATGCCAATTCATATGGGGAGTTGCCGCCGAACAGTACTGCTTTCGGAGCTACAACCTTTATGCGCGTGGACATTACCTCCGCGGGCCACATGGTGTCTGCGTGGCGCAGCTAACTTTCCCCATCGGTGGATATGAATCGAATATAGCAAAGCACGTGGCAGGCGGCTTTTCATTCTCCGGCTAGCACTGCAGCTATAGACGCACTACGACTGCTTCTTGCTGCCCATTGGATGCCGGCTCGCTTGTCTGCAAAGCGACTCTGGAGTATGCAGAGAACACGCCGAGCACTTTCTTGGAAATGGCATGTTTACGCATTGATGCGTTTCCCAACCTGGGCACGAGGTAAGGCCAGGCTCTCCTGATTTGGCACGATGAGCCTTAGTACTCCCACAGAAGTCTGGTCTGTCAAATCTGGCCGGAACGATGGCCAAGAGTAATGAGACATGTACTGCTAATGGCCCACCTGAAAGAATGCTCATCCCATTCTGTCCTTTGCTTGACACATCTTTCATCACCCCTGCTGAAGTGATATGACGCGCTCATTTCTATCGAAGCTGGCGGCCTGCCTTGCAGTTTCCTATCTGATCCAGCTCTGCAAATGTCTAGGAGACACTGACACAATCACCTGGGGCGGCGATGTCTCTCGAGCAGGCTATGAGACCAACCACAAGCTGGATCCACGGACGATCGCAAGCGCTGACTTTGGCAATATCTGGACTGCCAAACTTCCTGGCAATTTCAACAACATCGGAGCAGAGCAGGTCTTGTCTCAACCATTGGTATACACAACTGGAGACGGTATTCAGTATGTCTTCATCGCAACCACGCAGAACAACCTCTACAAGATCAATGCCAAGACCGGAGAGATTGTCCAGAAAAGAAATATCGGTGTTCCTTTCTTGGCTGCGGACTTGAACAACTGCAATGATATCGCGCCGGCTATTGGAGTTTCTGGCACTGGAGTTATCGATCCAAGTACAGGGCTGTGGTATTTCACCTCAAAAACATATTCTGAACAGGTCAGCTGGCCCTACGATGACAGAGGTCGATACACTAACACACGTTCAGTTCCAAGGCACAATCTTTGGTCCTCAAAATCCACCAGGTCGAGCAAACGGGCGGTACTACTTTTATGCAATCAACACAGTAGATCTCTCTGATGCACCCAACTTCCCTCGACCAGTTCATGGAACTGTCTTCCGCAATAACAACAGACGCATGCTAATCGCAGGTGACCAACATCAACGACCTGCTCTGCTACATGTCGGGGAATACATTTACACCGGATGGGCCAGTCACTGCATCATGTACAACTACACTGGCGCGATTATCGCTTTTCACAAAACGACTGGTGCTATCGTCGAGGCCTTTGCCACTCAGGGAGGTGCGGAGCCTAACACTGTCCCTGGAGGCGGAATCTGGATGAGTGGTGGTGGTCTGGCCTATGATGGAGCTGGAAGTATGTTCTTCTCGACTGGCAATGGCTACGCCGCTCAACTTCCTGCGAACGGTCACCCTGTCTCGGGACGTAGTCCGCCAACTGCCTTGGATGAGGCTGTTGTTAACATGAAGCTTCATGATGACGGAACCATTGAGCCGGTGGACTTTTTTGTAAGTCAGCCGCAAAGCTCCCCAACTTTTATCGCTTCCGTGCTGCTTGCTGACTCCCCTAAGATGCCTCATGAGAAAACTCAGCTGGACGGTGCAGACAAGGATCTCGGCACGACACCCTTTCAACTTCTGCCGTCAACATTCTCGTGCCCCAACGATCGCAGGATCGGCATGGTCACTGGAAAATCTGGTCAGCAGCGAATGATAGTCGACTGTATTGATAAACCATTCACTGACAGGTGTTCACGCAGGAAAAACATATTGGCTGAATGTTGACAATCTAGGAGGCTACCAAATGGGTCCAAATAGACTGGACGACGCTATACAGGTCTTCCAGCACGAGAACTCGGTCTACTCTGGTGCTGGGATAATGCCGCTGGGTAAATTCATCTACGTGAATGTCATCAACTATTACACCCGGGCTTTTCAATTCAGCTGCACAGCAAATGGAGACGGGGCGTTCACAGAAGTCGCCACAGCGGCCGAGAAGAATGCTCAGAACCTCGGCGTCGGCCACGGTACAACGACCTCTATCGATGGTCGCGAAGGAACTGGACTGTACTGGACCACTGACGTGGAAGGGATAAATCTCCGTATCTATGACGCTACGCCTCCAACCGATGGTAGCCCGATGAAGCTCCTCAGGGCTTTCAATATCCCAGCAGCTGGAAAATTTGCAAAGCCTGTCTTTGGAGATGGCAGAGCGTATGTCGTTGCAGCTGGCGCACTATACGCTTACGGAGCACCTGTCAACCTCGCCCTGAACTGCACTTCACCAATTAGATTTCCGCGGACTTCAATCAACAGCACATCGGACTCCCTCGACATCAACTGTACCGCCAATGTCGCCACGACGGTTACAAGCTTTAACGTCTCGGGGAATCGAAACTTTGTTATGGAAGGCCTTCCTAAGACCCCGCTGGCTCTGAGCCTCGGGAAGCAATTCTCATTCCAGGCTCGCTTTGCTCCCAAACAAGTCGGGTCTCTCTCTAGCGACATTCTTGTATCCACTTCGAATCAAGAAGCAGGGTCGACATCCACCACTCCAGTTACACTTACTGGCCAAGCAAACTCCGCCGCTGCACTCTTCAGCATCAATCCCATCACCATCAATTTCAACAGCACAGTAGGCGCAGGCGAAGTCACAAAGAGCGTCTTCTTCAACAACGAGGGTGACAATGTGTTGAACATTAGCTCTGTTCAATTCTCGGTGGTTTCTGAAACCGGACCATGGCTTGCTCCGAATACCACCGATGATGGCAAATTGCAGGTGGCTCAGTTCTCCTTTTCTGGCCTCCCGAAAAGCATTCCTCCCAATGGTAGACAGCCAGTCAGCGTGGCATACAACCCTCCCGCGGCGGGTAACCACGCTGTCTTCGTGAAGACAACCACAGATGGAGGTGCCAAAGTACTGGACATCTTCGGAGCCACGGGGAGCGACCCGGTAGCACTTTTCGAGTTCGAGAGAGCTGATGGAACGGGCTGGGACCAGTACACGCCTGACAGGAACTTTACTTTTGGCAAAGTCGCTCCGGGGGAAGTCCGTCGCTTAGTCATGCGCATCACAAACAACGGGTCTTCCACAGCATCTCTGCTTGGGTTGACGGTCTCTAAACCTCCTTTCGGCGTTCCTGGATTCGTACGTGCTGCCAACGGTATTGATCTGGCGGAAGGKACCCAAATCGCGGCGGGACAATCGGCCAATGCCACAGTCTTCTGTGCGCCTCCAGAGCGCCAGCTCAACACCCCTGCGACGTTTGCCACGGCCGGGTGGAGAATCAACACCAACAACAACCAAGGAGCTGTCATTCTGAACTTTGACTGCAATGCTGTCTCTCCGCAAGTTGGACCGTTGTTGTCCAATGGAACTGCTCGGGTCGGCTATATTGGCTGTTACCAGGACTACATCGACCGCAGGCAGCTCGCCTATAGTCCATACAACAATGACAACAATACCGCTGAGAATTGTATCAATACATGTKCGCAAGGAGGCTACACTTTCTCTGGTACAGTCTTCCGCAGCGAATGCTGGTGTGGTCACGCTCTACCCCTGAAACGCGGAACAGACGATGATTGCAACTTCCGCTGCAGTGGAGACGACAAGCACGCATGTGGTGGTGATGGAGTTACCCGAGACATGAACATGATATCCCTTTTCGCTGACTCCAAGTCGTGGGATGGAGTTACGCAAGGCCCACCTTTGGAGATGACTTCCAACAGCGGAGCTTATGCCTACGCCGGCTGCTATGCTGAGACGAATGGCAGAACCTTCAACACAAAGAATCAAGTCAGCCAGATCAACACCATCGATAACTGCAGGGCCTTCTGCGGTGGCTCGCAATTTTTCGGTCTGCAATATGCATCTGAGTGCTACTGCGGAGCGTCGATATCGAGGACCTCCTCTCTTTCCCTGGATTCCGAATGCAGTATGACTTGCAAGGGTAACAACAGCCAGTACTGTGGAGGTCCCAATCGGATGCAGGTCTACCAACTCAACTCCACATCAAGCTCGTCCACCTCCTCCGCAGCATCGCCCACTTCAACTTCTGAGCCTGACAATGGAGGAGTGTCGCAACAGATCGGAGCATACCGGTACCAGGGATGTTACAACGAGGTTGCCGGAGCCAGAGCACTTTCTGTCAAACAGAGATACAACGACGAAGATACCACTAACAGGGTATGTGCTGCCTTCTGCGCCGGCTCCACGTATTTCGCTACTGAGTACGCAAGAGAGTGCTATTGCGGCGACGACCTCGACCCAGCTTCACTTCCTGTTATGGATGGGCGTTGTTCCATGCCATGTAAAGGAAATGAGACCGAGATCTGCGGAGGACCCAATGGTCTGACACTATTCAAGCTCCAGACTAACACCACCTCCACCGCTTCCACGAGCTCTACGACGTCGACAAAGACTACTGAGCCTTCATCATCCGCGAATTCAACATCCGATTTGACTTCTACTTCGACTGCATCATCGACATCTACGACTGCCTCGGCCACCCCTTTAACCTGTCCAGAATCGAACGGTACCACCTACATCTCGAGTGCGAAGACCTTCCTGATCGAATGCGGCACAGACTACCAGGGCAATGATTTGAAAGCCGTGGAAGTCGGTCCGAACAATCTCAATCAATGTATTGATGCATGTGCGACTACTCCAGGATGTGTGACTGTAGCATTGTCGGGTGCTGCATGCTACATGAAGAGTGCTGTAGGGAATACAGTATCGAGCGGGGTCTGGGGCGCTAGAATGATCGCTGTCACCCCCTTTTCAACGGCAGTGGATACGACTGCTTCTTCGACCACATCAACCTCGACGGATGCAACTAGTACTTCAACTTCATCAGCCGGAAGTATCTCAACGAGCGAGACTTCTTCTTCGACACTTGATCCGTCTACGAGCACGTCTGAGTCTTCTCTGACAACAGGCTCCAGCACTACAACAAGCAGCACTGCCAAAATTAGTACCACAACCAGCAGCTCAACCACGTCGAATAGCGAGACGAGCACGACCGCGAGCTCTAGTAGCACCCAGAGCAGTTCGACTACATCGAGCGACATTATGACCAGTACATCTAGCAGCACAACAACCACACCAGAGACATCTACCACAAAATCATCATCCAGCACGACTTCTTCATCTGGTCCAACTGTCGCTCSAACCGCCGGAATCTACTACTCACTAGGATGCTACAGCGAAGAGCCCAACGGCCGCGCCCTATCAGAAATCTACCGCAACGACGCCATGACAATCGAAATGTGCGCCAAAGAAGCCACTCGTCGRCAATTCGACTTCTTAGGCCTAGAATTCGGCACGGAATGCTGGATGGGAGATTCCATCGCGGAAGAAGCACAGCCTCTCATGCAAGACCAATGCAAAAAAGCCTGTCCAGGGAACAAGAACAATTGGTGTGGTGGCGATTCGACCTTGCAGATGTATAGACTCAACGCTACGCTTGCGACTCCCAAGACTCCTACTCCAATTGGACCGCTCAGTTGTCCCGAGGCCGATGATACGGTGTGGATGACGGAGGATGGGAAGTCTCGATTCCGGATCGAGTGTGGATGGGATCGTGATGGTGGGTCTCAGGGTCGAGTTACGGCGGCGACTTATGAGGATTGTTTGAACGCTTGTGCAACGACTTCTGGTTGCAAGAGTGTTGCTCTATTGGGGAATAATTGTTATTTGAAGACTGGGAAGTTAGGAACCCCTGAACGTAATTCGGACATCAGGGGTGCGACATTGCTTACGAAGTGAGGCCATGGAAGTGATAGCATGTATACGAACATATAGACAATAGATAAGCGAGAAAGAGACACACGTACTTAGATATTGAGCCTCATTTGTAAAAGCCTGCATCCGATGCTCTCGATGATTCGAAGCTGTCTACGCCGCGACAGCTGGCGACTTCTCCGCTAAGCGGAACATTTTGCCGAACCACCCATATGCTCTGTTCAATCGTCGACCAAGCGTACGACAAACCCTATATGGTATTTTACCACCGGGATGTGGCTCATGGAAATGAATGCTTCTCTCAAAGTCCAGCCCAGAAGGGCTGAAATGCCAAACGGAACCGTACAACTTTCGTGGCCGGAAACCCGTGGCTACCATCGCATGGAGGAAGTCATTCCAAGGAACCTCGCCAGGGGTAGAATTCGTAGATGGTGTCCAGAAGATCGTCCTAAACACTTTGAGAGCTCGGTCATCGACTGCAAACTCTGGCTGGACGTCCTCTGTGGTGATCTCTTCGCCGTGCTCTGGACTAGAACTCTGTGCTGCAAGTCCGCGGGTCTTTTGCTTGACTTTAGGTGTTCTCACAGCTGTTCCAGGGGAGTTCACTGACTTGCTTCGGTGCTCCAGGCTGAAGAGGACCTCTGACAGCGGTCGCAGGTCTATCTTCGTCGACAATGCCGGGACTTCTGCGGTCTTACGAACAGGTTCCGTCCATTCGAGAGTCCTGTGTAGGTCACGCGGCTCGGACAATAGATCGTGAAGGGCGGTTTTTCTCAAATCTCCCGCAGAGCTGCGCATCTTCTCGTCCACTTTCGACCAGAAGAGGTCAAGATTGGCTTCAGCACGTCTCATTGCTTCGGTGGTTTCTCTCGTCTTGCGTTTGTCGACCGGGTAGAAGAACCGCCCTTCGGTCGGTGCCCCATAGCTGGAATAGACGGGATTGAGGCTTCCTAATGAGCTTAATATCCTAGCCGTAGGTTCATTTGTCTTTGCAAACTCCGCTTTAATGTCTATCCCGATCAGCATCGTGTCAGTGGTCGTTATGGAATACTAGATGCAGCTCACCGTCTTGCCGATGAACCATGAGGTGCTCGTAAGTATTGGCCCAAGGCTGAAAGACATCCAGCTGACGAATGCACTCGCAGATAATAGAAAGATCCGAGATCAAGGCCGCAATGTTCGACGTTATCAATGCTTTGATCTTTGGATCTGACTCAACGAGACGTTGAAGCTCATCGACCACGTTTGTGAGGCGAAGGAGGAATAAGTTCCGGCCATCTTCCCAGATTGTACTAACAAGCCAAATAAGCTGCTGTTGAACCTTGCTCATTTTGACGTCCACTTTGGACTGAGCGCGGATTTTCGTTTGATTGGGGTCATCTTCTGGGATCCGGGCAAAGAAAGCACGCATTGGAGGCGAGGCTACAAATGCGTGTTTGAGGACCTCAATGGGATCCTTTGAAGTCTGATCCAAGTAGTGCCTGAACTTCAAGATGGCGTCCATGTATGGCACTGGCAAGTCTTTTTCGGGCGAGATGCTTTCTGAATACTGCTTCTGCATAGCCTTGAGCTGCTCGGATTGCCGATGGAGCTCAGTGTACATCTCGAGCTGCATGTAGGGAGATGCAATCTCGTTATACACAACACGAGCCCAAAGGACATCTTCACGATGAGCAGGAAACAGGGGATGAGGTCCTCCACGGGTGTCATTAATCATCTCCAGTCGATGCTCCCGAGCGTCCCACATGATGTCGGAAAAGTAAGCCGGGTCCTCTCTCATCATCCAGATCTTATCCTTGACGGCGTCGCGTCGGGCCGCGAGCAGTGATTCGWTATGGGCAAAGTCGAGCTTCGCAGGCGGCCTGWACGGCGCTTCTGCTGCCATGATTGACAGTGATCCCAAGCCAGATTCAGCCTCGGACACCGAGGGCGGCGCTGGCAATACGTCACCATCTAACAGATTATCCTCCGGTATGTCGTGCAATATTTGCTTTGCGCATGTTACCAGGAAGCGCATGGTCTTCATCTGAGATTCAAGAATCAGGAGCGCTTCTCCAGGGCTCGAGCCACTCCTACTCATCAGCCAGTCGAATGCATCGGGATGATCCCACCAACTGATGATGGCGCCGTATGTCTCCGGGTTGTCACACCCTGTGAACATAACAGTGTGTTCGTTGAGGAAAGAAGAAACCTGAAAATCCTTAGTATCCTTGTGCTGTTCAAAGTGTGCATAGAACAGAATAGGATACTAACAACGGCATCGGATGTGATGCCAATGTGCATGGCTTCGCCATCAGCAGCGGCGAACTCAGCAGGTGGAGATCTTGCGCGAGCGTTCATGAACAACAGCAGCGTCCTTGGTTTTACCAAGTCCTCCTGATTGATGAACGGCCACATGAAGGCGCCGCGATATTTTGAGCCAGAGAAGCGCTGTTCATTGGTCATGGTGTGCAAATGAGCAAAGTCGGGGCGATGAGTTGCCGGCATGTCCGGCCAGGCGGTAAGTAGGATCTTTCGCTTCTGCTCCTTCGTCTTCTTCATCCAACGCTTTTGTTAAACAGCCTCATGCCGCTCCAGGATGCCTCGCAGGAGATCATAGTCGCGAAAGATGCTTTGCGATCTTTGCTTTGCTGTCTTCCGTGCGTGCTCAGGCGTGATGGTGAAAGCAGCCAATCTTGTTGAAATCCAGTGGTCCATGGATGGCAGCAGAGGTTTGATGGAGTTGGTTGGAGGATGAGAGAGAGAGGTGAGGTTTGACGAAACATCCATGCCTACCTTACCTTGTTCATGCGAGCACACGCGCTAACAGTCTTAGTACGMGCTCAGTCGCGTGACCACGCGCGCTCAAATCGAAGGGTCAATGTAGGGTAGGTACCTTGAGTGGTGTCGATCCGCTCTTGCCGCTGTGACAGTCTCAGCCCGTGGACCTTTGCATCCTCTTCTCACTGCCACGCATCGAGATGCTAAAGTTGAACTGTAGCGAATGTCTGTCAAAAGTGATGAATGCCACTGTCAGGAGTACATTGCGTTCTAAGACAACTCAGGACGACGAATCAGGACGTGGTGGCTGGAGATGAGAAATGAGATACCTTGATAGTTGTGAAGTTGCGAACATTGGACACTGTCGATTCGCAAGAGTCTTGTAGCTTCCTCCTAAAATGGTTTCCAGCATTCCGCCATCATTTCAGCTCTCACCACTATCCAAAGCGCCTACCCAAGAACGCCTCTGTACGCCAATACCAACATCATCTACAATCATGCCTGCAACCTGGATCCATAACTCATGTTCACGCTGATCTGCAGTATCCCAGCCTTGAAATCTATGGTCCCTGGACCTTGTGGTCGCCCACAGCCTGTGCGTATGATGGAGGCACCTCTTCACTTGGGCCAGCCTGCTGTTGTCTTGGCGCTGCTACAGCTTTTGACTTTGGCTGCACAACACCTTGCTGCTGACCAGGAAACTGCTGGTCGACTGTGCTGTTGACCGTACCATAACCGTGGGGRGCTTCTGGTCTCCGTGATGGCTGGGTCTGCACGTAGTAGTGTGTGACATTGCCCCGCTCGGCATCCTGCGGAACCTGGTGATAGGTGGGTTCGGGGTAGGTCGAGATGATGTACCATGCATGTACAAGGCCAGGGAGGAAGCCGAGACAGCAAAGAGCGAGATTGATCAGACTGTCGGCGGAGCAGATCCCACGCTTCACCCAGACGGCGATGGGTGGGAAGAGGATGGCGACGATCGCTAGGAAGACGTCGCTACCGCACATGATGGAGTTGTTCCGGTTGGGTTCGTGAGGTGGTGCAAGAAACGCTGTCCAGGAGTCGAGGCAAGGATGTGGTCGAAGGTGAGGTGGAGAGTGATCGTGTGAAGAGCAGAGTGCCTTCGTGACTGCCTAGAGTTGTGGCGCAGATGACGCAAGCGCGCCACACAGTTCGGTTCGGCAATCTCGGTACAGCCCTAAATAGTCACGCTTTCCTTTCCATCATTTGCAAAACACCAAACACATGACAACCGATTGACTTCAAAATGCAGGCCGACAGACGACGTCTCAATGCTCCAGCAGGTGGTACCGCACCTCCTATTTTTGCTGCATCTCAAGGAGCTAAGATTGAGAAGCCAATTCGGGCGCGACAATCGGACGAACATCGCAAAATCTTCCTCCGGACTGGAGTAGTGCCAACCGCGAGCGGGAGCGCGTATTATGAGATACCGCCCCTCACTCCAACCAGCTCTAACAAAATACTCATTCCTTCTTCATCAAGTTTGAAAATCACATGCACGGTTCACGGACCCAGGCCTTTACCGCGAAATGCTGCCTTCAGTCCCAACATGCTCTTGACATCTCACATCAAATTCGCACCATTCGCCACACGCCAGAGACGAGGCTATGTGCGGGATGCCGCCGAGCGGGATCTGGGAGCCCATTTGGAGACTGCATTACGGGGAGTGGTCATTGGTGAGAGATGGCCGAAGAGTGCCTGTGAGGTCGTAATCACTGTCTTGGAGGGCGAGGAGGACGGTTGGTGGGGAGATGCGGGCGAGGGAGGGAAGGCGGGAGGATGGGGGATGATGAACGTTCTGGCCGGGTGTATCACGGTGGCGAGTGCCGCTCTCGTCGATGCAGGAATTGATTGCGTGGATTTGGTATCTGGAGGTGTCGCGGCTCTTACTGGACCTGCTTCCTCCGACAACAACGACTTTGTGCTTGATCCATGTCCTTCGGAGCATGACATTCGCGCGGCTTGTGTGGTTGGCTACCTGCAGTCAAGGGACGAAGTTACCGAGATGTGGATGAAAGGCGACGCAGGATCGCAAGCCGAAACATTAATCGACAAAGCTGTAAATGCCGCCACATTGACCCGTACTGTCTTGGCCGAAGCCATCAAGGAGGCTACAGAGGCGAAGATTGCTCGATCGGCAGAGCCCGTAGATGATACGCCGGCTGCAGGCAAACGCAAGSCTGATGATGTTGCAATGACTGGATGATCTACTTTGCATTTCTTGCGCCGGCCTTCGTCCAACGACATCTGGAAGTCCATTACGCCTGAGATTTGCAAATGCAACAAGTAAAAGCGGCCGATTCGCGGACAGCCAAAGCATTCGAATGATGCCCGAACAGCGTTGTCCTCTCTCGATACGCATACATACTATGGGACGCCGTACTCACGCAACTTCGCGTCAGAGACGCCGCAGTGGTAGGAGACCATGGCGAAAAGCTGATTTCCCGCACTGCTTCTCGAAATGGCGGTGACAAAGCCAGCAAGCCACTCGTGGGAGATGGTAGCGTTGTAACACGCCGGACGGCATATTTGGGTCTACGAGCTGACTCTGCAACGCACGGTCGACGTTAATCACAAACCATTTCCGAATTTCCATCTCTCACTCCCGTCCCCGTGCCCTTACTGTCGAACAATCTCTTCAAGAGGAGGAGGAGCCCTGGGAGACCGCCGCGACCCTAGGCTATCCCACTCGGAACAGAGGTTGTAGCTCGTCGTTCACAGGATCGCCAAAGTCACTTCCGCCCACGCCCTTCGCCAAATCGCACGAATCTCGTCCTTACTGTAGACCAGGGAAGCTTAGACGTTATGGTCGAGATGCGAGATATAAGCCGAGCGAAACTTGCCGTGCAGAAAGCCTCTCGTCGTGCCTTGGAGCTTTAGACAAGCTCGGATGCCCTGTCAATAGCTTTACCAATGCGTGGCAACGAGTGTCCCAAACCGTGCAGGGCGCAGGGMTCCATGCTTGTGTTGCACGGAGTGCCGCTACTGAAGGTTTGACTTTKGAGAGAAGGTGGATGGGGCGAGTAGAATGCTCTTAAGAGGTGCTACGCTTGCTGTACTCTAAATAGCCCTCGATGTATTCGAGCTGGTCTTTTCACGATTTGGTAGTCATAACGCAAGGAGAGTGGGCAAAACCGCCCTTTTCCTCTCTCTACAACTTTTCACAAATGGAGAAGAGAGCAACAACCGCCCTATGTTTGTACTCCAGCTAGCGCCGGAGCCTACCGAGCCAATTGCAWCAGCTTCACGCGAAGAGAGCTGGCGACAACCGCCCTCGTCATGTTGGTTGTCTCCGTTTCGAAGGAACGTTTGGAGAGGAGGGGGATTTCGTCGTTTCTATACCTGCACCTCAGTTAGCGGCGGTTAGATCCGAGCCAATCGCTGTAGAGAGGAGTGCGCTAGCGATCGGGAGATCCATTTTCCGGAGCTTGTATTGCCTTCACTTCATCTTCTAGATTCTGCATCGAACGGCCACCAACATCACTTGGTTGAAACTGAGATGATCTTTCAGTACGCTCATCTGCTCAAGGGTTCCATCCGTCTGGCCAGATTCCATCCTGATAGCACTCCAGCGAGAATCTCCCTGACTCTCGAGCATGAGCAGCGTTATGCAGACCGCAACGTCCATTTCACCGCTCTTGCATACGAGCCTCAAGCATCAGATGCTGAGATGAGCGAAATTTTGCTACAAGGTCGAACAAGGCGGGTTCCTCAGAGACTGTGGCAAGCTCTCAGTGCGCTGGTCGACCATCATGATACAAGCGGACGTTTCTGGATCGACTATGTCTGCATCAATCAAAACAATGAGGCGGAAAAACATGATCACAAGTCTCGTCTCGCCGATATTCATGCCTCTGCTGATGAAGTGCTTCTTTGGCTGGGAGTGGATCATGATGTTGCTGGAGCAGAGCCAGACATGGCGCCGAATTGCAGTGATGTGCCGTCGTATCGATCGGGGATATCAACTGGATCTCAAACGATCTCTCCACACATCATTGAGCGTCTTCAACTGCAGCAGGCCAAGAAGGTTGTTCTCATCCAAGGCGAAATGCTCGCCGAAGTTTGGAGAAATGATCCTCACAGCGCGCTGTGAAGCGATCGCAAAACTTGGGAAGCTTGAACGGCTTGAAACCTTCGCCACGGGGTAAGGGCTTCAATCTATCTTGGAGGATGGACAGGACAGGAGCAAAATTTATTTCATTCTCATGCCGGAGTGAATCCCAACGCCGTCCATGCTGAAGTCCCAAGTCATGTCGCCCAGCTCTTCGCCACTACGTTTTTAAGCCACGCCTTCATCAACATATTCGATCGAAATCTACTCCATCAAAAGATCGGTCCGACGCTTCCTAATGTACGCCATCTCCGGTCCATTCAACCACACCCAAAGGACATATACGGTCGCGCCAAACACCACGATTGCCAAAATGGAACCCAGGCGTCTCATAGAAGTTCGGACGCCCTCGACTCTTTCCTGGGCTTCTATCAAGTCAGCTTGCGCTTGAGCTAGAAGAGCACGGTTTGCGACCGTGTCTCCCTCGTTCTGTACCAGTCTGTTCTGGAGCGTATGTACCAGAGCAGTGCTTGCTTCGAGATTCACRCGGAGAGCGGAGCGAGATTCACGAAGACCATCTGCTTCAGCCTGGTAGTCTCGGTCTTCGTGATCGCCGCCACCACGAACAGTGTAATGGACGTTATCACTCTCACGGTCGGAGGAGATGGACGCAAAGCGCCGCAGAAAGTCGCTCTCGATCGGTGAGCCGATGAACGGATTTTCCAATTCGGTAGCAAGGCGGACGAACGGAGATTGACGATCTTGGATCTCGATGCCCTCATATGTCGGCTGTTCTGGCAGCGGAGTGTCAGGAACAATTGAAGTGTCGTCGAAAGATTGGTCCTCGTCGAAGATGTTGTTGCTGCTGTTCATGTTACCGGCGACCGGGGTGTTCTCGACCATGACGATATCGTGAAGTTCTGTCTCGGGCGTGTGCTGCGGGCTTCCTTCTGGAGTTGGGAGTTCTCCTCGTGAATCAAGAGGGTATCCTGGACGAGCGGTGAAAGGCGTGCTATCGCCAGATAACCCGGAACTCTGACTGGATGGAGTGGATGTTGCTTTTGCCGGACGACCCCGATGCTTCTTAGTGGCTGACCCGGTTGTGTTTGGAGTTTGCGTAGCTGTCTCTTGTAGCTTACGCTTCCTGCAGTCCTCCAAGGTGGACGATTGCGAAGGTTCGCGGTGTAGTCGAGCGAGCTCACAACGGGATATGCGGATGGATGAGCTTGCAGGGTTTGACATGATATCGAGGGCTTATTTGTGTGTCTTGAGTTGGCGGTGATCGAGTTGCGTTGGTTATTTGCTTGCGAGAGGCTTCGTGATTGCTGGTTTGGTGGTTGGAGGRGAGGATCGAGGCCCTTTTTGTGGTCGYGATGTGGCATCGCTGCGTGAATGCATTATGTGAGACTGTCTTGGGATCGCTAAGGAGAACAAAGAGAGTGGGATTCACT
The DNA here is from genome assembly GCF_900074925.1 of Ramularia collo-cygni. Taxonomy (NCBI): domain Eukaryota; kingdom Fungi; phylum Ascomycota; class Dothideomycetes; order Mycosphaerellales; family Mycosphaerellaceae; genus Ramularia; species Ramularia collo-cygni. The sequence continues at coordinate 187,659 of NW_019716260.1, forward strand.
TCGAAGACATCTGAGACATTGTGGCTGGAATATGTGTCTTATGAGCATCATGGAGCACTACTTGCGACGAGCTTTGTGAGACGATTGACTGGGATTAACGTAAGCTGGGCTGTTCTACCATTTGGATCYGCACGTGTCTCGATGGGCGTACTAGACAACATTTTCGAGAGGGAGTCGCCGGACTAGATCAGTAAACGCCTTTCAAACCTCCTGAACCCTTGACCCTACTGGAATAAAACGTCCGTCCTGCGTTGACGAATGTACGACATCTCAGGCCCCCAATACCAKCACCAATAAAAGTACACGAGCACGCCAATCGCGATGAGACCGAGAAGCACCATCAGACTCCGCATCTTGAGACTGCTGCTTTCTGCATCATGTCTCGCTTTCTCCCACACCGTACTGCGTTCCTCTCGAGCTCTCTGTAGCTCGGCCTCCTGGGCTGTATTTTCCAGTACGTGGGCTTGATTCCGAGTGCGAAGATTATCGACGAGACTGGTGGAGGCTCTCAATTGCTCTCTCAGCCCAGCTACAGATGTGCGAAGACGAGTGCGCTCTGTTGGACGTTCGATTTGTTGTCTCCATGGGAAGTGGGCTTGGTGGTCCGATTCGTTTTCCTGTCTGTGGAGTGGTGTCTCTCGAATGAGAATGGTATCACCATTACTGTCTCTGCTGTTGAAGACAGAAGAAGCGCGCCGTGGAGGGGTGGAGTTGAACATGTCTTCAGCACCATGTCTTGGAAGAGACTCCGATCTCAAGCCAGAGCCACTCTGGTCTTGTATGCCTGTTGTGGTGCTTGAAAGATTGTCGACTGATGCTTGGATATTATCTTCTCCGTAAGAAATACGAATCGTTCTCACTGACGACTCCGGGGGATGTGGCACATGGCTGCTAGATTCAAAACTGGTCAAGGTGGAGATGCCAGAAGATTCAGCACTACTCGAGTGGCCTGATCCGGAAGTATGTAGTCTTCTGGCATGGGAACACCGACGACTTGTTTGAACTCCTTGTAACATCGCTTTTCAATTGAAGAGATCGTTGACTCCCTTGGCGAAAAGGACTTTAAAGCGATCAGATACCAGGATGATGTTCTGGTGCCATCCTGTACTTACGTTACTATAACGATGGTCACGAGCACCACGTAATATTAGGCCATGTCTCAGACAAGCAAACAAGTCTTGTGCTCATTCACTTGCTTCGCCACCAAAACTGTCCAAGTACACAATTGTGGCTGGACATGGCCAAGGGCTGGGGAAATTAGATATTGCCGCCCTACCTATAGCGCTAAAAGATGTCCTCCTCTCTGTGAGGATAATAGTACGGGATAGAAGATGGATTATACAAGAAGTTTGACTCTCCGTAAGGCTACTTCCTGTCTCCTACTCGACCGCTGACGTCTGTCAAGTTTGATCCCTTTCACTTCTGTCTACACTTATTTGTTTCCTATTTTAGCGTTGGACGTAACCCTATAACTGCTTTTTTCTCTCCAAAACTAAACCAGAATTTACTTTGTATATACATAAATAAGACCTAACCTTCTAAACTCCATATTGCGACAAATATAAAAAGAGGGTGCTACCCAAACCCTAACCCTAGACCACGGAGGAGGGCATGAAAAGGAGGCAGGCTACTTCTTTCTATGCTCATATCTACCTATTCGTGAGCAATCATCGTCAATTCACCACAAGCAGAGACGGCAGTCTTCAATTACACCGGCCCTTAGGCCTTGTTTTCATCTGGAGTGAACAGGATAGCGACAGCTTCAAACCCCAGTAAAGATGACCAGATTTCGTTGCAAGTCATCATATAAGCAGTGTGAACGTTATTCAAAAGAATGGCTCCACTCTTCGCACTTGCAAAGACGGTACATACGCAAAAGAACAAATCCTTCTGCAACGAATCCATCGCTTCCGCCAAACACCAACAGACGTCCGTCCATCCACACGCACAAACCAGACCAGACACCAATGTTTCCTATCCAAGACTAGCGCGTCCTTGGCATTCACTCCAAAAATTTCTGAATTTCACACCAAACCCCGCACCACAAAGCTCCGGCCGCAGTACCCAACAATGATATACCCTGTTACCTTGCACAATATCCAATCAAATCCCCTTGCCGGGGTAGCTCAATCGGTAGAGCGTGTGGCTCTTATACAGCAACAACTAGTTGCATATACAGATCACCTCAAGGTCGTGGGTAAGCATACATCGCCAATTCACACATGGTTGGATGTTGTCTAACGTGCAATTCAGGTTCGAGCCCCACCTTCGGCTATTCCTATACAAAGTCAGTGTACAAGATACACAGTGATCTCTTTTTGTTCAGGCAGAGAAACGTTCCCTCAGAGATTTATTTTTTTGTGCGGTTTTTGTTTGTTTTTGATGAGGAATAGTTCCAAGTGGTTCAAGACATGCTTGGAATAACAATAGCAGTAGGACGGACATCCCCGTTCGGTGGATTCATGTATCGATACTCGCATATGCTCGTTGATAGGAMACAATACTGCCATACAGAGAATTCGCGTACCATCTGCAACGGAGAAGGTTGTACCATTATCATACATTCACAAAACCTTAGAAAGCATCGCAACCTTCTTCCTCTGCCCTCTCTTCCAATCCACAATAAAAGTAGCAATACACCTTGCAGCCTTCAACTTCCTCCCAGCCTCCAGCTTCTCAATATCAATCTGCTCCTGCTGGAGATTCCACTTCTCGCGCAACCCATCAATCCACGTATCCCGTGATACCAATTCGTCGCCTAAAATCATCTGGTCGGCATCCATCCTTTCCCACAGATCCTGATTGACGGTTGGGACGTGGAGAAAGTCGTGCGAACTGTCGCAAACTGTAGGCGGGAGCTGTCCATCTTTTAACTTTGTGTGGCACTTTGAACAAAGTTGAACGTCGAGGCAGTTCCTGCAGACGTATGAATTGGAGCTCACGTCGAATTCGTCTCCGCAACCTCCATCGCAGTAGAAACCGTCGAGGTATGGCTCTCGTTTGTTGCTCTGCGTTTCTTGATCGTGGTTATTGACGATTGTCGCCTCCACAGGAACAGTCTCGATGGTGGAACTTTGTGTAGAATGGTCGAGTGGCCTATCCGACACTAAACGGTCGTCATCTGCTCCTGCAATCGCTTGTTCGCTCGAGAGGTCGTCAGTAGCTGCCTGGATACTCGATCTATCATTTACTTTCGGCTTCGTGGCCTGCCAGGCAGCGATTGCATTGATGTCATCGCCAACCACCGTCAACGACGGAGCGACACAAGCATAACGCCCGCGGATCTTGTCCTCATCATCGTCATCCTTGCCCGACCATCCGTCAAATGCATTGCGCAGTCTCTCACGCAGTGTGAGATAGGCTTCTTCTTTGCGACCCTGAATATATTGTATACGAGCAAGTGACAGACGAGGGTCCTTTCCACATTGTCGAAAGACTCGAATGTGATCATGTTCCATGGCCGCCAGTCTGGCGAGACGAGCAGTATGCTTGCACTCAGGTCCCATTTGCGTTTGAGTAGCCATTTCGAACAGCGATCGGAATAGTTTTCGGGCGGAATCGTACGAGACTGACCAGGAATTCATCGCGTCGTTCTGGTTCACTATCAAGTCCTCCCAGATTTCCAATGCTTCGTAATGATCTGTGTCAGATGTTGATCCATAAAAGAGCATGACTCCAAGGACGTAGCGTAGTTGATTCGCTACTTGCTTCGTAACGTCAACGTTTGTGTCGCTTTGTACTGAAGACATTTGGAGTGCCATTCTGTAGGCTTCAATGACCTCTTGATGGCTTGCGGTAGATCGTGCTGCCTCCAAAAGGCAGAGGTGGACGCTGTCCAGCAATAGAATCTTCATAATCCAATGGTACAAGCCTGGCTCGCTGTCGTCTCTCCAGCTCCTGAGAAGGCCCATCACAGAAGCATAGTCCTTCTCCTCGTACCACACCTCAAACATGCTACAGAGAGCTTCCTGATGAGCATCGCCATAGATGTCTTCATGTCGTAGTACGGCCATGTAGCAATCAACAGCAGGCTGAGAGCGCTTGAGATTCTTGTGACATTCGCCCTCTCGCAGAAGCAATCGACCGTGGTACGCTTCGTCGTATGACTCGCGACTGCCATCGTCGTATGCTTCGTCATTGTGGCCACATTCGTCTTTCAGCGCATTGAATTTGCGACAATAGTCGAGAGCAGCTGCATAGTCTTTACGTTCGCAGTACACCTCAGCAAGCTTCAAAGGGAGAGCCCAGTCGGAATAACCATCACGCTCCGCCTGCAGTATGGCAGCGATGCCCTCTTCCGTGAACCCAGATCGGATGTATGTAGCTCCGCGTCGGAATGTCCACTGCGTCGGACTGATGTCGAGATCGGCATTCTCCTGGGCCCACTTGATGAATAAGTCTATCTCTTCGATCGAAGGCAGTGATACACCATCATGGCTTCTGCCATTAGCCTGTATGAAGGATCAGTTACAGTGCGACTCACGTGATTTTGATACTCACTCTCGCTACAATTGCAAATGCAATCGCGAAGTTGTCATCATTGGCCAGATTACGTCCGAACCACCGACCTGCGAGTCTGCTGGCAACTCTAAGCAGTAGTGAATACGCATTGCTTTCGCTCACAGCCTTGTCTCTCAACCAAGCCTCTGCCTCATCCTCGCCCGCGTATCCTTGTGCAACACTGCGATGGCGAACAAACTTCCACAGAGTTTCATGAAATTTTTCATCCCCGAGCAGCCAATCACCTCTGAGCGTTGCCAAGTCGTCGTCGCTCCACCATGCATCGATGGCCACGTTCTCATACAGCAGACTCGCGAATGACGTGCCAATCTCTCGTAGCACGTTCTTCTCATAATCGAAAGTCTCCATATTGTTTAGAACTGTCACAAGATGCTCATAGAACCACACTGCAGCATATCTTCGCAGAGCATAGAATCTCTTGTCATCCTGTCTCTCCGCTAAAGACCTTACGCAGGTTTGGAGGATTGTAAGTTCAAGCACCTCCTCACTGYCGAGACGTATCTTGGACACCTGCCGACCGATATGCCCATTGAAGAAGTCGTCAAATCGGAAGCGCTCGAAATCGTAAGAGCCGCAAGCATTGCGGATGAAGCGGCGACAGAGTTCCACTTCCGCCTCGGCGAGGACCGCTGTGCGATCGATTGAAATGGCATCAGATTCGGCCAAGTCCGCAGACGACAAAATGTCGCGAAGTCCATCCGGTCCAGTTACCACATCCTGGGCGTCTAGTGTAAGTAGGGTGGAGAATCTTGTTCGTATCATTGTTCTCAAGAACAAGGTTTTGCCGAGCGTGAATACCAGTGCACTTTGCAATAGATCTAATTTCGTCCAAGTTCGACAACCTTTCATCCAGCGGAGAAGCTCATTAAGCTGGGCAATGGCTTCTGGGTTTAAAGTCTTGTTAAGTGACTTTATGGTGTTCTGCGTAGTGGATCTGAATCCTTCTCCAGCTCTGGCGATGACTTGTTGTACATCTTCGTAGCAGCTGCATGCACCGATTTGTTTGAGCTTAGATTCCAGATTCTCATAGTGTCCCTTGACACCCGTGACGATGGCTTGAATATCACCCTCCGTGAGCATATTACCAATCTCGGGCTTCAGGTTTCGAAGCTCTTGTACTCGAGCTTGTGCGACAACCATAAGGTCTCCTTGATTGGCGAAGGGTTCAGGGACACCTCCAGCACTAGAGTCGGAGTCAGCATCGCTCGAAGGGTCCGGACCAAGAGAGTAATGATTGACCAGGCTCTCGTCGTCGAATGGGATGCTAGAAATATCGCTCGAGGTCCCTGTAACGAGTATACGCAGAGAGCATCCTTTGGACTCCGACTGTGGCAGGGAAGCCTCCCGTGCCATGCTTGCGAGGATGTCGGAGGGAACGCGATCCTCTCCAGTAGCGAATCCATCAATACACAAGAAGCATCTTCCTTGCTGAATCGTGCTTTGAAGCGTGGCGAGGAAAAGGTCCCACAGACTGGAAGCCGTTGCAATCTTGGCAGACTGCTCACACGCCTCCACAATAGCAGTCGCAAATTTGCCAGTCTCATCAAGGGAGGCAAGCTGATAGATCATGGCGCCAAGACATCTGCGAAGACTGTCCTCCTTCTCGGCCTCACCAAAGTAGTAATAAAGCACATAGGTCCGATCCTGAGTCTTGTTGCGAGGATATCGCTCCTCGAGATTAGTTATAACTTGACTGAAGAGATAAGACTTGCCAAAACCGCTCTCCCCACGCACGACCATGACTTTATTAGAGTGCACACTGAGAGTATCAGCCCAGCTCCGATAGGCAAGATCTTGCTGGAGAAGCCAGAGCGCGGTGCCTTCAGTCCTGTTCCCACAGATTGTGTACTGACGCTTCGACCACGACTCTGAGGTTTCTTCCAATTGGAGTGCATCACGTATCTTCTTGAGGAATGCTTTCAGTTGATCCTTTGAGAATCGCGAGTCCAGACGTTTGCCAAGATTCTGAATGCCCTCAGCGCTGTGCTCCAGGAGTCCCTCGGTGCGTTCAAAATATTCTTTGAGTTCGCCATGCCGGCGCTGAGTCTCCTCCGCGGACTCACGCATATATCTCGCCAGTCCCTTGACATCGACCAAGATTTGGTCTATCTCGGAATTGGWGAAGGTCAGCACCAGAGCTTCCATCTGGCGTAAAGATTCACTGACACCCGCATCGTCATTGAACAAGACTATGTTCAACACAAGCTTGAACTTCTCGCGCTTCCGCGTGGCTAGAACATGAGAAGATTTGAGAAGCTCTAAGAAGTGTCTCAAGATGGCGTATGCGGGACCGCGAAGGTGAGGATCCAGATACGGTCCTGTTTTGTGTTGGTTGAGAAAGAAGTTCAGTCTTTTTAGAAAAGCCAGGGAATATTCCATCAAGGCTTCAAAGCCCTCAAAGACCCCCCGATATGATTGGGCAGCGGTTATAACAAAGCTAATAGCATTCCAACATTGTGTGGATGGCCCAAACACAACACTCGTTGCCTGTGCCACAATATCACCGAATTGCTGGAGACATCTGCCAACATCAGCGATGATCTTCCGAGCTCGCGTACCATTTCTGGACTGGCTCTTCCGGATGTCTAGATCGATTTGCTGAGAGATGGCATCAAAGTTGGCGTTTGGATCGAGTTTCTTTCCAGTGACTTTCTCGAACTCTGCAACGACCTGTGGCCAAGCTTCTTGCAGATCCTGTTCTTCATTGATGTTGAGGGTGGTGGTCATAATGCCGCATCTCGTAAGTTACTGTGAGTCGGGAACGAAACAAGAGCCAAGGAGATGGAAAGCATTATGGCGTTGGAGGATACGTTGAAGGATTCATATTCAGCCGCAGCTGACAGACCAAGCGAGCGGCTGGCGCCTGCCATAGGCGGGCGAAGAGGAACTTATTGGCGGATCCACCGTGCTACCAGGCCTGGCACAAGCATGGCGTCCTGGCGGCTTCTGCGCGCTCTGCACCGCCTCGCATACTGTATGCCTAGCGTCATCTAACGTAAGGTAAGCCGGTCAGCACCTGATCATCAATAMTACCGTGAGGTCAGTTTAAGGAAGGTGTTGTCTGTCCATCAAGGTCGAATTGCGTGATGCTGCCGCTGGAATCTCAGTCGCTGATTGGCTGGATATCTCCTCAAGGTTAGAGCGCCATTATGAGGGCATCTCTCTCGCATCGCCCTCTTCTCCTTCTCATCATCATCATCAATTATATTCATTATCATGATGGTACCCTGGGTCGAACGGAAGCTCGATCACTGTTTCCACACGCCCGAGACAACGATGTGCCGATCCGGCAAGCCCCTCGAAGATCTAGACCTGTCACAGCTCACTGGAGCTTGCATGTTAGTCCGGTTCGAGCAAATTCCCTGGTTGTCACTACGATTTCTTTTGAGGGGTAATGCATGGACAGAAGAGCAAAGCTGACAAAAAATGTGGATTCAAACATAAGTATCAGCTTTTGTACCTTGAATTTCCTTCCCATTCAAATCACTTCATACATTTCATACATTTTCAAGCAAAACCCTCAAACTCTTTTCAATCCCCCAAAAATGCCTTCCGGATCGTGTCTGTGTGGCCAGGTGGGCTACGAATACACTGGAGAGCCAGCCGTCACTGCTCTCTGCCACTGTACGCAAGACCAAGACGCTTAAATGCATTCTCAGAACTCGCTCACACATATAACAGGCACGGATTGCCAAAAGTGGACCGGAGCCGCATACACAAGCAACGCCGTAGTTCCACGCACAAGCTTCAAAGTCACCAAGGGTTCTCCAAAGGACTACGATGCCGTCGGAGCCAGCGGCAAGATCAATAAGCACTGGGTAAATAATAAATCTTCCACTTAGCTTCTTCGTCGGAAGAACCTAGCCAGATAATGCTAACTAACTCCAAATTGACAGTTCTGTGGAACCTGCGGTAGTAGTCTCTACACCGAATTGGAGGTCATGCCAGATATGACTTGTGTCAAGACTGGAAGTCTTGATGGCGGTGCTGCGGATCACAAGATTGCTGTGGAATTCTATAACCGTGATCGTCTGAGTTACACGAAGCCGGTTGAGGGCGCCGATCAGAAGGCGGAATTCTCGTAGAGTTTTGTCAGCTAGCAGGGCTGGCGATGAAGGAAATCACAAGCTTCGTTTGTGTGCTTCCCTCATATTCTGTCTGGGCAGTAACGCATCCTCAATTTTCATCAGTCGCCGCGTTCAATGCGCAAGGGCATCTTAGGTGAATGTGCGAGAGACGGAAACGTTGTACTGACCATGGCAGCCTCCACCATTTGGGAGTCATATATGGCCATCCAGCAACCCTCCACTCGGAAGCCTGAAGGTCACTCACCATTTCGAGAACCAACCACAAACCAACACCTACAAGACTTCACTCAACATCAATTCACCCACCCATTCATGACATTTTCCATTTCCAATGCACTCCATGCAATACCATACATATACACTCATACGATCCCAGCGTAACTTCGATATAATAACCCTCTCTTTACCTCACTTCCTCCCACTAGCAGGCATCTCTCCAYGCCTACCTCTCTCCCTTGTCGTGTCATAAGCCTGCAACACTCTGGCCTGACTCTCGTCTGTCTGCGAGAAAGCGTACCCGCGCTGTTTCCGCATGCGTTGCACTTGTCTGACTTTTCGAATGGCCTTTTGGAATTGTTCCATTCTRTACACCAGTACGTTAGCATAAATCTCTTCCACAGGCAACTCAGTTCACATCGCTCTGCAACATACCTCGGCCTGTAATCCTGAATATTATACTTCTGAATCTCCTGCACATGATGGTAACTCTCCGGTCTAAACATCCTCTTGAAGTACTTCCACGCCAAATCTCTCACCAGACAAATCGCCGGCAGCACAATCATCATGAGCCAGAACTTTGGATCCGTGAGCAAGACTCCCAACAAGTTCGTATACTCTGTTGAGAATCCCAGCTTAGGAGCCACGGTTGCGTAGGCTGGTAGGAAGATGAACCATACAGCCAGTGATCCAGGGATGGCGATGACGGTGTACTTTGTCCATATGTTCGTGATGAGCGCTGCTTTACCAAGGACGGTTACGAGGCCGGCGGTATAGAGTGAGGTACCCCAGACCCAGTGTCCAGACGTCTTACCATCGCTCATCGGGGAATCGTTCCAGTAGATCAGTTCGGAGATCCAGTACAACAGCAGAGAATGGTAGAAACCGTTCCCGACCCAACTCCAGAAATTATGCGTCCGGAAAAAGACGCCTTTCTGAGACAGTTGGTAGAGTTGAGGGTACCGATCTAGCATACGGGCAGAGATGAATTGGTCGAAGATTCCGAGGACAAAGGGAGGCATGGCGGTGAAGACGACGTTGAAGAAGGAGAGTGTCCATGATTCGTAGATGACTTGGCCGGAGAAGGCGTTTTGGAAGGAGTACCTGGTTTTGTCAGTATTTTCAGTGCTTTGGTGGTGTGTTTTAGACGTACCAAAACTGTGTAATGAACAGAGCGGTGTTCTTGTAGTAGAAGTACAGGATGACTTTTGATATTCGCTGGTAACTCCAACTTCCATGCACGAGCAATAGTTTTCGGAGGAAGCGAAACTGGGCGATGCTCACATCTGCGGATCTTGCAGCTTGGAGGCCCTCGACACCTGATATACCGATACCGATGTGAGCGGCTTGGATCATGGAAACGTCATTGGCTCCGTCGCCAATGGCTAGCAAGATACACTTGAGATGCCTCTTGACCAGCTTGACGACCAGGGCTTTCTGGAGAGGCGAGACACGACAGCAGATGACAGCTTTGCACATCACTGCGAGATCAAGAAACTGCTTCTCCAAGTCCTTCTCCAATGCGTATGTGAGAGACTTGCCGTCAATGACCAATGCCAGCGTGTCCATTTCTGCATTTCCAGCGCGCTGGGTTCGAATGGCTTCAAGTTTCTTCTCGATATTCGCTCTTGTAGCTGGGGCATTCTCCTCGTTCACGATAAGCAACGTCATATCTTCAGAGATCAGTTTGCAGGACATTCCAATGTTGATGGCTGTCTCCTGGCGATCTCCCGTCAACACCCAGACTTTGATACCAGCACTCTGCAACGTATGAATTGTGTCTGGAACGCCGTCTTGGAGCTTGTCTTCGATCGCTGTAGCTCCGAGGAGAGTAAAGTCGTGTTCAATTAGTTCGGCTGCCTTGTCCAATTCGTCCGCACGATTGCCAGAGACTGTCGTCTGGGCTGTGTTGAAGACGTCCCACCACTCTCTAAACTCTGCCTCAGGAACCTCGCGGAAAGCGAGGCAGAGAGTTCGTAGACCTTCTGCGGCATACTCTTCCAGATGAAGGAGCGTCCGCTCGACCATTTCACTTCGCTCAGCCAAACGCTCCAGAATCACAGTGTCGGCGCCCTTTGTGAAGCAACGGATCTTGCCATCAGGGCAGCGGTAGATACAGCTCATCCGCTTTCGTGTAGAGTTGAACTCACAGACGGCGAGAAGTTCGTAGTCGTATTGTTCTCCACTGACCTCGATCGTGACAAGCTTGGGTTTACGTGCGACGAATTTGTAGCCCAGCTCCACAGCACCTTCCACAAGGGCGCCCTCATCAGGAGAGGCTGCTTGGTACTTGATGATGCCAGGCTTCTCAGAGTTGACCTCGGGAATGACAGTATGGCAGGTAGACAGCAAGCTGAGGAACTGGTGAATCGCCTCGGCGTTCTGACCACCTCGTCGATGTCTCTCCATAGCCTTGAAGTCGAAGATACCATTTCCACTCTCATCCTCGTCGATGATACGGCGATCTTCGGGGACTTCTCCAGAATACTGCAGACCTCCAATACTAGCCTGACGGAACTCCATCATATTGCAAGTCAGCGTGCCGGTCTTGTCAGAGAAAATGTATTCCACCTGTCCCAGCTCCTCCACGAGAGAACTGGTTCTGCAATTCGCCGGTGTGTCGGTTTCGGGATAGTAGATGTCCAAATCACTGCTGATGAGAAAGGCTTGGTAGTACTTGATGATCTCGACTGTGACKAAGAGTGAGATGGGCACCAAGTTGGAGTACAGGATCCAATATGTGAAGACGTCGCTGAAGAATTGCTGGGCTGCGTTGGATGATTGGTAGTCCAGAAACCATAGACCATCGCCAATGGTGTGTCGGACAACCAGATCTCCGATCGAAGAAATGATGGACAAGGCCACCAGAACAATGCCTAGCATGAGAATTTGGATGTTCACTCTCCGCTCGACGTTGGTTCGTTTGATGGGTGTTGCGGTGGCGTTACGCATGAGCTTTGTTTCGTGGCCGGTGAAGACTACCAGACCGTAGATGAAGGGTGTGTTTCGGAGCGTCGCGCCACGGAGAAGTAGCTGGTCGGGAGCGAGAGGAAGAACACGCTCGCCTCCACCAGATTGCATGGTCAATGTGGCTTCGTAGGTGTAGAGACTGCTGTTGGGCTGTTCACTCTTCACCCTGCCTCCGAGACGAGCCATTTCAGCGGCGGAGACCATATTGCAAGTCTCGGGAATAGCCTGTTTAATTTTGAGATTGGTCTCTCCATCGAGGTTGGCAGTCTCAATATAGCACAGTCCTTCAGGTTCTGAGGATGCCATCAAAACTAGATCGGCCGGGAACGGCTGCTCAGATTCCACCTTCAAGACATCACCCACTTGGACATCAATCCATCTGATATCTTGGAAGGATGTGCCTCGCAGTGCTTGGGCCTTGCTCCTGTTCAATTCATTGTCCTGACTTCTTCGCCGTTGATCTTCAACAATCTCCTTGCCGGCCGATACCAGCAAAACAATTCCCAAAGGTACAATCGTGGTGTATCGATTTGTCGGACTAATGTTTGGAATCTGTTGGAGGATGGCAGTGAACAAGAAGAACAAGTTGGCATATCTGCTAAACTGTTCGAAGAGGAACTTGGGCAGGAAGGTGATGACATTGTACTTTGTGGTGGAGACGTGGTTGTCGCAGTACTTGTTGGCAGCATTCGCGGGTGGGTTGTTGAGATGAATGATGCGAGGGCCGAGCGTAGAGGGATCGACCTTTCCTCGCCCGGGCAGGCCAAACTTGAACTTTGAGCCTGGCGTTTTGCGCTCTGCTGGTTGTGCTTCGGGGAAAGTGTCTGTAGAGCCCACTGCTTGGTGTCCCCGTGTTTCCGTCAGAGGCAGGTCCATTTCACTGTATTCCGGTCCCATGCCCAGCATATTCTTCGCACGGCCCATGATCCCACCACCCAAGCTCATGATGCTGTTGCGATTCCGATGTCTGCTGGATCCATGACGGATGGGAGCGCCCTGGATGTTGTCCTCATCAATTCCACCCCCCGCAGCATAGTAACCACCTTGGATTGAGGCCGTGTCAGAGAAGCGATCGTTGTCCACGTCCGAATAGCGCTGGTAGTTGTTGAGGCCCGAGGTTTGCGAGAGATTCCGTCCAGCATCTCCCAGCACTGGCGGACGTTGGAGGGGATAGCCAGGTCCACCTGGAAGTTGTGATTGTGATTGTGATTGCCCACCAACGAAGTTGTCGTGGGAGACGCTGATTCTCGGTGGAGCAGGAGTATCGGAGCTGTCAATGTCGTAGTCGTGGAGGATGCGGTCGTCGGATACGGGAGGTCTGCTGCCGGAATGGTATTGGTATGAAGATCGGTCATTGTCGTCGTCGAGGTCCACCAAGTCGTGATCATGCCCATTTCCACTCAGGTTCGAAGGCGCTCTGCCCGCCATGGTGGGATTGGCGAGCGGAKCGGATCACTTTCCTTTGCGGCTGGCCACTGCTCACCCTTCACCGCAGGAAATGTGCGACCATTGAGGGGAAGAGGATTGGTGGATTCTTCGAGGGGTTTCGCGATGATTTGTCGCAATCGTGATCGTCGTGAATTGTTATTATTGGTGCTATGTCCGTGGTCGGTGGGGTGAATGTATCTCTTCCTCTCCCTTTCCAACACGTCGCGTGAGTATTTCCAGCTGAATACGAGGCCCGTCCGTCCAATGTCGCGAGGCTGTGTGACCTCCAACGCCAGCCAACTATAACGAAGCGCTGCGGCCATACCCGTTCGTCGTCAGCCTCTCCCGCCAGACCCTGAGCTTTCAGTGGWGCTTTCTCCATGTGCTCGGCCATGGCAGGGCATCACGTCAAGCCGTTTGATCGTCACAGCCAACCTCACCTTGCACATCCACCTACATTAATTCATTATTCACACATACCTACAGCCATGTCGCCCCTCCTCCGTAAGAAAGTGACGTTCCCACGCACGTCATTCGCCCTACATCACCAACATCGTACTTTCCTCGGATTACAGCATACTCCCGCCCCCAAACCTCACATGATGGGATTACTGGTGTTGCAGGGCTTGGCCGTTGTGTTGATTGGAGACTTTGCTTTTGCAACGCTGTTGGGACAGAAGACTGTTGTGAGAGAGGTGGCGCAGAGTGCGGGACTGTGGGCGGACCCAAAGGCGTTTGAGGAGGTGCATGGGCGAGAGTGAGAGACATTCATTCTTGAAGGGGCGACATCAAGAGTGACAAGGTCGCCGGGCTTTGAAAGTATAAGGGAAGATCATGTTGTCAGGGAAGGACGTATTGGCGAATGGATACCATGGAGTCCTGAGGATCCCGACGCTTGACGCCATTGTGAGGCGGTAGGCGGAAGTCGAGGACGATGCTGATACTGGCTGCTCCCTTGTCACAAGATGGATGGTGGAAACGGAGAGCGGAAGGCAGAATGCGGGATGTACCCGTTTGTTATGACCATTCAGAGCTTCGCTTCCAGCTTTGCTTCGCTTCCACCGCACCAACACACCGACCCCGTACATCCACTCACAGATCCGAATGCTCCCTCTAGTCCACATCTTCCCTCAACGGCTCACGTTGGTCAATCGAGGTCATTATCGTCCGTCAGATAAGACCCGAGATCATCACAGCCGCACTTTGCTTCGCGCGCGCGCTACCACCAGCTTCTGACTTTGCGCCCACAATCAGCGGTACCTCGTCGCATCTGCCCACCACCAAGTACAAACCACGCGCCTAACATGGAGGGTTCAATCGAGAATCCTGTGCTCGAAAGCACTGTGCTACTCGAACAGAACGATCCGATAGTGCCGACCAGTGCTTCCTCAAAAGTCCTCAACACCACAGAGCTCCTCGAACATATCATGGCCTACTTGCCCATGAACGGCATCACTGAGGCCCGGCAAGTCAACCGCTTCTTCCGCATTGTTGTCGACACATCGAAGCCGCTACGTCGACCCATGATTCGGGTCTTCGGCCACGGAAAGCTGCTTGAGCATATCTTAAGCCAGAACTTGTCAGCCGCCGAGGTCACTCGCGCTCGCCGTGTGTGCCAATTCTTTGGCGCCACCATCGATTCATCGAGGACCTTGCGTAAAGTCATGTTTCTCGAGCCCGAGAGACTGTCCGAAACGCTCACCTTGGAAATGTTTACAAATCAATTGACAGTCACCAAGCTTCACCCATTCATCAACCGGATGGGTATTACCGAACTTGACCTTCAACACGCAGAGACCTTTGCTATCAGTCCGAACTTCTCGCCTTGGAAGTTGGCAACTTGGCGGTCTATGCTTGTTTGTCAGCCACCTTGCGACGGTTTCAAGGTATACTATCTCGAGACGGGAAGTCACGTGAGTGAGATACGCGAGGTCAAGGGCAACACACTTGGGGCCCTGCTGGAAGACGTTGAATCGCGACCCACAGACACGCGTCTGATCGGGCTATGCATTTCTGGTTTTATACTCGAAAGTCATCCGATGGTCGCGGCCGAACGCCATCGAGCCGCTCAAATGGCGGCGAGGAAGCGTCGAGAGGATCGACGGGCGGCGTGGCAGCTCGCACGAGACGCAAATGAGGCAGGGAGACTGCGCAAGGAGGCGGAGAGGCAGCTCAAGCAAGCTACTCGGGAGGCGAAGAGGCAATACAGAGAGGCTGAGATGAAGCGGATGCAGCACGCACGGGAAACAAACAGAGCGTCTAGGGTATGTGCTAAGGAGCGGAGGCTGGCGAGGAGATTGGCGGCACGCGGCGATGACATGTGCGGTCAATGAGATGTACGGAACGAGATATCAAAGGCCATACGCGTTGCACTGCGCAGGAGTGGAGCGGCCTTTTATGTGGGGAAGCGACGGACCAAGCGACGGCCCACGGAATGGTCGTGYTGAAGAGTGAGCCATCGAGGGACACGGTGTTGTTGACTTAAGATTGCTCACTGCTTGAAAATGGAGAATTTGCGGATTCAATGATTATTTCGGACTCTTTCTGGATCCCGTTGTTCCGGTCTCATTCTCATTCTCATTATGAATCGTCATCCAATGTTAACGCTCTGGAGCAAGTGAAAAAGTTGGAAGCGATGCGATTATTCACCTCCTGCCCAAATCAAACTTTAAACTTGTGGCTCGAGCTCGTTGAGCTTACCGAACAAACACCACTTTCACCGCGAAGCACTCCGACGACGAAATCTCGCATCTCCCTCGCACGCTACCAACACTTCTCACTGCCAACCCTGTACCTCAAAGCTACGGAGGCCATCTCGCTTGCTGACTACATTGACGCGCGCACGAGGGAAAGCGCGTCGTTTATCAATCCGCGCATCAGAATTGCTGCCATCGGCCTGCATGTGTCTCCTCACTTGCTCACCAACAATCCGTTCAGCTGTGACCACTATCCTCGATCACAACTGCTCGACACCGYGCTTGCGAATTTGACTAGTTCAAAGAGCTGCCTTCGACACGATCAGACTCTCATCGGAAGCCATCCCGGTCGGWTCCGCTGTCCTCGCCGCCCCTACAATCACTGCCATCACTGCCATCACTGCCATCTCTCATCACTCCCAACATGACCTCAAGCTGTGACGCTCCGGCTCTCGGCAATGCTGCCAATCTAGGCGGTACCGCTGCCGCTCGAGTTCTAGACACTGTCGAACTCCTCGAAAACATCCTTCTGCAAGATCTTCCTATGAAGAGTATTGCTCGAGCCCGCCAGGTCAATACCTTCTTCTGCGCTGTCATCGACAACTCCAAGCCCTTGCAGCGTGCCCTCTTCTTGATGCCGGAGCTCCCCAAAGAGACTCACGTCGACATGGACGGCACACCCAAATCGGTCACTAGAGTCAATCCAGCCATCATTAAGTTGGACCATCACGGTGAAGTGAAGACAGGGCGTTTCTACATCGACGGCGACATGCTCCGTCGCTGGAACTCTGACCTTGCATGCGAAACTTGGAAATCCATGCTCATTTGTCAGCCGCCTGCTTCTATCAACAAACTGCATTTGTTTGAATTAATCACCAAATCACAAAAGACAGGTGAATTTTATATTACCTTCTTGAGCGGCAGCACACTTGGCGATCTAGTCGCCAAATTACGATTTATAAATAATCTGGGTGCGATGAGATGGGCATCAGATTGGGGATCAGATTCGAAATCTGTGTGCCGCGTTCTAATCAGTGATGCTGGTTAGAGACACGAGGTTGGTAAACGAGGGGGCTACCAAGGATGTGGTGGAGGCGAATGGCGATGATCAAGTCAGAGGATCGAGCGGAAAGGAGGGTGAGAAGGCTAGCGATGCTCAGTACTAGCAGAGAGAAGCGTGGTTGTGCACATTCTGGCCTCCGCCAAGTGCTGCATAGTTGATGGGGATGTAACGATTGAGGGCAAGCGGTACCCAAGGTCGGATATCGATAGCAGCCTGAGAACGAGAGCAGCATGTCTACTTGCCTGCTATCCTCTAGATGTAACGATATGACGGGAGTGATCGAGCAGGTTGGGTTTGAGGTTTGAATCAGGACCTTCGTTGCCGATGTAATTGTGCAGGGTTTTGTGTTACTCCCAGATAAGAAGCGAGAAAGTTTTGGCTGTAATCCAGGATTAGGCACATTCTGTCGGCCATTCCCTTCACCAACGAATAAATGGGTCTGGAAAAGCTGCGAGTAATTACAGCAGACATGGGACATACTATTCAGTTGCACATACCAAATGTATCGTGCGGAACAACCCGATCAAAAAAATCCCCCTTGGACGATACTCGCGCGACAGATTCAAGATGTCGATTATCTCAGTAGAATATGCTGCGCTTCCAAGGTTCTTCTCTAACAGAATCTCTCCACTTCCAGGCTGGCAAGCGTAAAGGCACTGGTGCCGATCAGACTATTCAGCACAGTCGGCCTGGTAACGTAGTACTGCTATCATCAGCAATCTTGTAGACCCACACAACAGCGTAGGGCACTTACCGTATAATCCACATCCCCTGAGAGACTTGCCACCGCACTCGTTCCATTCAAGCTTGTGGTACCGTTCCCGTTATCTATCCAGAACTTGTCTAGAACATTCTTGTAAATCCCGAGTCCAGTCACTTTCGCCCGGCTCTCAAGCTCCTCATCATCGATGAGACCCAATCTGACGGCCTTGAGGAGCGAGTACGAAATCATACAGCTAGCACTAGCTTCGACGAAGTTCCTCTTCCCGGCAAAAGTGGCCCCTGGTTGATCTACAATCTKCCAGACGCCGTAGCTTCCTTCAATGCTAAGACTACGGTCACTGGCTCTCAAGTGCGCCCGCACGAGGTCGTCGAGCATGGCCTTCATAGTGGTTGTCGTAGCATCCGATGCGTTCTGCAATAGTTCCAGACTTTCCAATAATCCAACCGTGTACCACGACAGAGCTCTCGCCCAGACTGCAGGGCTGGCGCCAGTTTTAGGATTTGCCCATTTGTGGTCTTTGCTGGCATCATAGCCATGCACGAGCGTACCGTCCTGTCTTCKGGTGATGTTTCGCAAGATCTCAAGTTGCTTTAGAGCAGCTGTAGGCCCAGAGTCCTCGCCGGCGTGATCGAAAGCTGGATCGGCTGATAGAATCGCAAAAGTCGGGTAAGAGTACATGCCATCAGTGTATGAGAGGTTGAGATATGCCGTAAGGTTACTGGGGTTGGCGTAATACCACAGTCCTCCATTGTCATTTCTTGGCTGCTCGGTTACGGATTCTGAAAGTGCACCGATGGTCGGGAGGAAGGCCTCGTTCCCTGTAGCGTGATATTGGTGAATCATGTTTGCCCCAATGGAGAGTCGATCTAGCGGGAGTCCTGTGTTATTGGAGACGTCCGAGAGGTCGTCGACCACACTCATAAGGCTTTCCTGAAGGTACGCTTCCCACTTGCCCCTCTGGGCTGTATCGTTAGTGTAGGCAATGCTTGCACGGAGTGACTGCTGGAAGATGCCCAGCTCGATGAACTTTGTGACCGCAGCGGTCGTGCCGATTCCTTGCCCTCTAGCGATGTTACTGTCGAGCATGTTCGCTGCAAAGCCATCGATGTTGATGAGACCATTGATGTTGCTCGGACACTCTATCCGCTGTGCGGCGATGATATTAGCTCCGAGTAGGAGCGAAAGCAGTGTCCCCGTGGGTTGTTTCATGTTTCGTCGCTACAAAGAGAGAGGGGGAGAGAGGTGCTTATTTCTTGCCGTTGAATCTCTTGGAGAGGTGACAAGAATCGGGCGAAGTTTCGGCAATGCCAAAGCGATGCAGGGCACATGCAAGGGCCAGTGAAATTGAAGATTGCCGTTCCTTGTAGTGAATCGACGACAACGCTCACGAATAGGTAGCTGCAAGCACAAAGCAGCAGCCTTGCGGAGAGTGAGATGTGGGGGATCGAATGTCCTACCTGTTAATGTCTTCTTGATCGTGCTGCCGTCGTTGTAGGAAACACAAGATCTTTGCCTGCAACCTTCAATTTCACCGGCCCTCGGACGTAAATAGATGCAAATGCCTGCTAGCGTAGAGTCTAAATTTTGGTTACATTGCGTCACCGCAAACATCTCAGCGTTTACCATATTATCGGGAYATCAACTTTCACGACAGCCCATCGAGACGGATGAGAGCCGCGCGCCAAATTGCTCGCTCTGCACAGATACTTAGGCACATCAGCATGTCGTCACAAGCACCCACCATCCGCCGGATCAGTCCGCTCCCTACTGAAGAGGCGAAATGGACGGAGCTGCGCAAGATTGAATGGACTGACCAAGATGGCAAAGATCGCATTTGGGAAGCCGCCGCACGCAAGACCCGTGGCAAAGGCGGAGTTGATGCCGTCGCCATTATCCCCATCCTGCGTCACCCGTCTCGCCCCGCGTCAACCATGATCATTCTTCAGTATCGTCCACCAGTCGAGGCTGTCTGCGTCGAGTTCCCAGCCGGTCTCATCGATGAGGGTGAGACCCCAGAGCAGGCTGCAGTTCGTGAGCTCAAGGAGGAGACTGGTTATGAGGGCAAGGTTTGTAGCCATAGCCCTTCGCTTCCTTGTCAACCCGGGTTGACCAACGCATTTATGCAGGTACTTGATTGCAGCCCGACGATTGTTGCCGACCCTGGCCTGACGAATGCGAACATGCAGGTATGTTTTACAGTTCCTACGACGAGCGAAGGGTACTGCTAACTCTGAAAGATGGTCGTCATCGAGGTCGATCTCAAGGAGGGCGACAAGGAGCCAGAGCAGCACCTGGAAGCCGGCGAACACATCGAGAGGGTCATTGTCCCACTCAGTGAGCTCCACGACAAACTTCAAGGTAAGTCGCTATTTCTGCTATGGTCAGTCTTGTGCCAACGACCACAGGGTACTCGAATGAACAGGGAAAGATTGTCGATGCGAGGTGAGTGCCACGAACGAGCATCATTACGTGACGTCGACTGATCATAACCCTCAGACTGTTCCATTGGGCACATGGCTTGCATTCAAGCACGCGCCTCGGACTCAAGGGCTGACTGCTCACCTGATCAGAATTCGACGCACGAGGATTCACTACCGACATCTATGTTGCCTTCATGGCAAGCGGTTGGTACTGGGGACAGAAGCTGGCATCCGAGCAGTCTAGTGGATCGGTGTCAAGCTAGATTTACTGATGGCACCGAATGCTCGCGAGATGACKAGCAAATTAGAAACGAATTGACGCAGACTTGCCCAGTCGGTACTCGAGGTTCTTCCAAGTCTCACGGCAATAGACAATCGCATTCCACACCTGACGTTGAAATGTCTTTGCACTGCAATCCAGAGTGTCAAAGATCAGGCCCATCGCGGAAGAGAATCGATGGTCATTGGTCTAAATTCTCCTGGCACGATCGATCGGTCACCCATCCCGTGGCTCACTGGGAACGCTGACTTGWACGACATGCTGTATGGAATACAGCGACCTATATCCCGCTCTTAAAAATTCCAGGCCACGGTTTGTACAAAACGTAACACTTTCCATCAACGCAACGCACATCTCCAACATCCTCAAATTCATCGCTCAGACTTCTCTGCACAATTCCCATCGCCGACCATCGTCAGTCATCGATCCCAGTCAGCGCATACTTCCCAACTCCCTATCAACGCAACCATGTGTGAAAAAACAACCACCATCTACCGATGTGGCCACGACTACTCCAGGAAGAAAGCCTGTCAGAAGCGTAGATGCTCCGGTACCAAACGCTATACAGAACTGCGGAGCAGAATCTGCTATCAGTGTGAGAAGCGAGAAATTGCCGCAAAGGAGGCGCGGCGAAGAGCGTTGCAGAATGCGGAGGAGGTTGGGCATGGTCGGAGAGCTCGACCCAGGAGACGATCGAGTTGGTGGTGTTGAGCACAGGATGTGATTTCGAATGGCAGTATTACTTGAGCGCTGATTGCAACGGTAAATCGAGCTTGATATTTGTGGAGATTTAGTGTATTTTGTATGTGATTCAGATCTGGGCACGTAACAGCAACTGTTTCCAGCAGACAAAGTCACGCTCGTAATATAACACGATGTAAATAAATTACATGCTTTTGAGTGTCTGACCGGCGCTGCCCAAACCACGAGACTGGGAAGTACTCGGAGGATGTCACCCGCACATTTTGTATCGCTGCAATGATCATTCTCCATGAGATCGACTGGTTACACACAACCCAACTCGATGAGCCATGCCTACGTCCAGCGATCTAAATCAGGGTCTTGATGCCAATGATATGGGAGAAGGAAATTTATTGCGCAATCACATTGAATGTATACAATGTGTGTGACTATGAGCTGTTCTACGGCCGCCGTATTGAAACAATTTTCAGGGGTGCTGCGGAAGCATAGAACAACGATGTCTGCTCCCTGATCGATTTCGGCTGGAAGTCAATCTCGTCAAAGGAGAACTTGTTACGTGCTATAAATTTCATGTCAGCAAGGGATAACTGATGTACATGCGACGGTAGTACTCACAACAAGCATATTGGAAAGCCTCAAAAGTCTCCGGATTCCGCACCGCGCCCGAGATCACAACATGCAAACCAGGCCGCATGTCGAAGAGGAATCGTAAAGTCGCAACTAGAGCAGAGATGGCTACTTTATCGTACGTCTGGATCATGTCAGCTAGGAATCGCTACAACAAGGGTATGACTCTTACGATGTCAGCACCAATGACCACATCATAGGGGAATGCCTCGCAATCCTCTTCTACCCATGTCCCTTGCAGAACCATTCCCCATCGAAGCACACTGGAGATCACTTTCTGCTCATCATCAAGGCCGTTAAGGAACAGGTTTTCCCTCAATGCCTCCACGACACCTTCGTCTCCATCTGTAGTCGTGACATGGCTAGCGTTGAGGAATTTTGCCGCAAGAATAGCCAGAAGTCCAGTCCCAGCACCGAGTTCAAGAACACTCTTCCCTTCGATGATACTACGTCCTTCTGGTGTGAGCAGATACGATCCCAAATGCAGCGCCGCCTCCCAGGTTCGAAATCCTGTGGTGAGTGCACCCGAGATGAGATGCCTTCGTTCCAAAATGGTGATGGTGGGCTCTTCACGATAATCTAGATCCGGATCCGGCACAGGCGGGAGACAGGTGAATGTCACATACGACTTTTGTTGCACGGCTGTAGTCTCAGACGGAAGATTGGCAGACATGAGATGGGAAAGATGTGACATGAGATCGTCTGAAATTTCCTACCGGAGTGAATAGAAGTAAGCAGAATAGGACGGAAAGAAGATCAGATGAAAAGACTTGAGAAATGGTCGGCACCTACATCCTCTTCGGGATCTTCGATCGCCTTTTCGATTTTGGAAGCCAGTGGCTTCAGGACGCGCAACTGGTATCGCTCGGGCGGCATCCTAGAGTTCTTCTCGCTATCAAAGAGATGTGTGTATATCCATGCCTGCACGGTTGGATCTCTCAATAGCTGCTTAGGCGGCCAAGCAAGGAAATCTGGTTCGAAGAGCTGAAAGTACTGCCTGCGAAAGAGCAGCAGTTGAGGATCCATCATGTGCTGCAAGATGTAATGATGAAGATGGGTAGTTGAGATGGAAAGAGGATGCTGGAGGAAAGTGAGGTGCCAAGCGACGCCAGCGCTAGTCAGGATTCGCTTGCACAAATGAGAATTGCACCACGACACCTCCGGCAAACTTCGCCAGGCGACGCTCGCAACTTGATATCCTCCATCAACACCGCAATAATGGCCGACGCCCAGGTTACGCTGCGCACGCGCAAGTTCATCCGCAACCCACTGCTGGGACGCAAGCAGATGGTCGTGTGCGTATTTCCCCAGATCAATCCACAGATCCATCGACATCTTGCAAATTCCGCGCGCGCGCAAGGTATCATAAGAACCGCATACTAACATGAATGCCTCCCACAGTGACGTTCTCCACCCATCGCGCCCAAACGTGTCCAAGGATGAGCTCCGCGAGAAGCTGTCGCAGCTCTACAAGACCTCCAAGGACCAGGTCTCCGTCTTCGGTTTCCGCACCCAATTCGGTGGCGGCAAGTCCACCGGCTTCGCCCTCCTCTAYGACTCCGCCGAGGCCATGAAGAAGTTCGAGCCACACTACAGACTCGTGCGGTACGGACAGGCAACCAAGATCGAGAAGGCCAGCAGACAGCAACGTGAGTCCTACCGAGGGTGGCAAAAAATGGGGAGGGCACACATGGATACCACAATCGAGATTCGCTTGGAATCCACACTTTCACATTTCAATGCTGACGGTGCGATTCAACATAGGCAAGCAGAGGAAGAACCGTTCCAAGGAGTTCCGCGGAACGGCCAAGACCAAGGGTGCCAGCAAGGACAAGAAGAAATAAACGGTTCGCGRGGTTGTTGGTGCAATGGGTTCGGTTACGCTTCACTTGCCTGCTGCATACGGTGCAGTGGTCTGTACTTGCATGATCTGGTGTGGGAAAAGCACCGGCTTGGCGTTGATGATGCTGAGATATCACGGGCAATGAGATTCTGTCACCAACTCCTCCTCTCCATTGCCGTGGCTATGTACAACTCCCATCATGATCGAGGTAGCGACATGATGATTAAAGCAAGAATGACAACCCAGATGCTCCGAATGAATGCCACTTGCACCGCCAATCACTTCTTGATACACAAATCCATGAGTGTTGCTTGATCGGGGGCTATGAGCATCTCGAAAGACCAACCCAATGGTCCGGAAGTCGCCGTCTCTCTCACGCCGAGGGCACGCAGCTTTAGAGCAAATCTGCGACATTCAWCTCTAGGTATTTCCCACGACACTGTTGGTTCGAGCATGCGCATGTGACTCCTTGGTTCGCCGGCCCGCCCGCAGCTCAGCGTCATCTTTCCAATGCGACCAGCATTTTTGTGTCCAATGCTCTCGAGCCATTCGATCACCATGTCCTGGTCTCTTGCGCGGACACCGCTGACATGTGCATGCAACGCTCCGAAGAAAATGGCAGTGGTGTCATCTCGAACTGACTTGCAGACCCGGGTAAGTGCTGGCATCAGCGGTCTCATGTCGAGCCCTCCACGGTCAGTAACTACATCTCTGCATAGATTTTCTGGAACCTTGCTTCGTAATGTCAGCACTTTGCTTGTTTGGGCTCGCGGGGACATTCTGTCTTACATGTCGTGCATTTCAAACTTCTTTTGCGCGTACTTCACCTGATTCAATGTCGCTTCCAGACACTCACGGCCCTTTGATTGCCTCGCACGACACGGGCGTCCGGGATGACACYCCCTGTGGCAACGATGCAGGATCAAGCATCCAGAGAGGGAGTAGATGATATTGCGAACTCGGCGGGGAGGTCGGTGAGAAAAGCCTTGGGTCTGGTGTACATGGCATCTTCGAGGTCTGTGGTATGTTTGTTGGCCATAACTGCTAGACTCGACGGTTATGGCAGGGGGTAGAGGTCGCTGTAACGAATAGCAAATGTGAGGCTAGAGGAATCAGATGATGAAGCAAGATGAGCGGAAAGTTTTCATAAAGAATTTCAGAAGAATTGATCACAGTTGGCGAAGGCTTCCTCGTGTCTGTGGTGAGGTATCGCCTGGGGGATTGTGGAAAGATCAATCGATCATCCAAGAAAGGGAAGGAAGAAAGACCGCCGGTTTCCAGACGAACAAGCGATGAGCACGCTCGTAATCATCTGGCTGTGAGCTCAAGACCAACACTCTCTGCGGAGTTACAAATGTGGCTTCGAATGGTGATGGTAGCAATATTTCTTGGTCGGTGTTGCGCTCACCATCATTTTCTCCGACACCTACGGTCAGCCAACTCCAGATTCGATTTGAATGATCGAATGCCATGCGTGTGTCCCGAGCAGGCCTAATGCGCGGGTACCGGAGTCTTGCGAGATGGAGTGAAGGTGCGGCCTTCGGACTCATCCGCTCCAAACTTCATGACACCAGAGCAGTGCCGGATTTTTCCTGCGACTCCCAGTGAGCACTGAACATCAATGTTTCCGGACCCCACTCCTGGGAGTGATTTGCCAAATGATCAGGAAGAAGGCGCATCAAACATGCACACTATGCCTGCTTTGACCGCTTCCTTGTTACGCAGGGGTCTTTCGCTCGACGACGGTATTGTCTCTGTACTGCCAGCCTTCCACACAGCACAGATTCCTCAGATCAAAATGAAGACCTGCAGTATCGGACACTTCCACCTTGTACAGTTTGCGATTCTTCCTGGTTTGGGTGATCAGGAGAGCTGTCTGAGCATAGGCTAGCGAGACGGACAAATGACCTACCTCGCATACTACCTCGTATGATCTCAAGCATGCGGTCACAGGGAGTCAACATCACGGGAATTTACGTGAAAGTCCCAGGAGCAGAAATCGGCAACGTGCCAGCAAACCGCTGAGCTCGGTCACACGGTCAATCTCTTGGTCTCCTCAGCTGTAGCAGATGACATGCAGTGCAGGAACCGTCGACAAGCATCATGTCAAGGAATCCCAACGTGGCGGTGTTGCCATTCGAAACAACCGCAATGGAAGACCAACATGGTCGGCTCCAAGAAATCCGGATATTGAGCATTGAACTTGCGGTCCTTCATCAAGGTTCATTCATATCGCCAACCCTCGACGGCAATGGACAACCCGAATGAATGTGGAAATTATTGCGGAGCAGGTGAGTGATATCCGGACCATAATTGCCGCAAAGGGCTCGAATCGGCATTGTACGATGCAAGCGCTTCGCAAGTCGCGTGAGTCGACCGTCGACAAGTTTGATGAGTGGAGTCAACCAAACACCTGCACTTGTTGGAGTTGCCTTTGTCGGACGATTGGCAAAGGCGATCGTCCAGGAACGCCCGCCCGCACACTCCACACGGATCGACGGTTTCCCCTCCAAGATTCTCACAATCTCTCGTAATAACTTAAGAGGCAAACGTTTTTCGGAAAGCGCCTGAGCCCGTTCTTCACACCTTTGTTTTGATGACAAACTCACGACAACGAAGCGCAGAAGTGCGTACGTGTCGTGAAACGCGCGCAAGGCCCGGCGCCGAGCTTACTCTTACTCGCAAACTTCCCATCGTCTCAGCAATCATCAATCGATCGGGCCAGTGGCCATTCGAGTGGCCATGGTATTTTCGAGAATGTCCGGGGTGGAGCAAGCTGTGACACTCCGAAATTTCACGAAGTGAAGGCGTGTTTGCAAACACCGACTGGCATTCGCTGCGGTACCGCCCCGACAGAGATTTGGACACCCACGCGCCGCATGTGCCATGGAGTGCGGTGATTTCACAGAACGGGCAGGCCACACGTGCTGGTGCATCTGCCAATGAGAAGTACACATGATGGCAGCGTTGCCTATGAACACTCGACACGCCGGTGTTTTCACACCGGCTTTGCTGGCTTCGTGGTGGAGCAATTTTGCGCGTACCCCTCGCTTGCCGCCCATACACAGATCGTGATCGGATGCTGGCTGCGGTCAGACACGTATTCAATCCATGCAACGTTTTGCCAGGTCCGCGTAGGTTACAGCAGATTCCTCATCGGAGCTGGGGATTGTGGGATGATGCTGGCTTGGCCCTGCTCGGAGTTGTTAGGTAACAAGAAGCAGGAGTCGTAAGGCAGGTGAGGGATCCTCGGATGTGAGATCGGCGGCGTGATTGCCATGTCGGATTTCGTGCTTCCATTCCCAGAAAAAAACAACTCCCCACATGGATCAGAAATCTCGCATCTCCATCCTGCTGCTGAGTCGGGGGCAGACCCGCCGAGCAATCGAGCTGGCACAACGTGCTCACCCTACGGCTGCCACCGTACCTGTACAGCAGTGCCGTCGGAGGCCGGTAGGCTCCATGAAAGTGGAATGCTAGGTAGGATGACAGCGAACCAGTGCGCACGATCGCACAACACACGCGCGGACAAACCGCTCGACCACCTAACTTACTGTACCCGTCTCCACTCTGCACCAGGAGCCTTGACCCCTTGTGCCGTTGGTCCCGTCTGCATTGACTGTACGTACCATCGAAGCTTGTGCATTATTCTGCAATGGCTTTGTCTGCTTCGCCGAATCGTGCTGGACTCCTGGAGCTGTGATGCCGCTATCCTCTGCAACCCTTGCGCCATGGCTTCTCACGCTCGAGCCATAACGCTCCACCGTCTCGCCGTCTGGTAGGCATGGCATAGCGCACCTGGACTCGTTCGTGATTCCCTCCCTCTTCAACCCCATCTCCATACCCTTTGCGACCTGCTCTTCTTTGTCTCCGTCTAGACTTACCTGGCTTGATCCACTTTCGACGCCTCGAGACAAGGACAAGGACAATCTAACGGATAAGGACCGACCCTGGCTTATCGTTACGAGCTAGTCCAAACTTCTCTCAAACTACCTACCCTACTTATCGTAGGAGCGCCCTCTTGACGTGCTCCCGGGCCATTACAGTCATACAAGCCGCTTCTTTCCGTTTCGTAAGTACGAGCAAAACAAGAGGAACTCCCCGCCGCAGAATGCACTCAGCCGCTGACACTCTCCCCTCAGACTGCTACATTCGTTTCCCGCGTGCAACCTAGCATCGGCCTTATCTCAGCTTCGACTCAGAATACCTATACTTCAAGCTGCTATTGCTTGCCGGTATCCGACTCTTGCAATCATCACCACCACCACCTTTCCTCCCCCGCCGACGACGAACAGCGAAGCGGCAAGCTATCCTCACGCCTTGGTCGAATGCTAGGAAACACATCTCCGGCGAGATCGATCTCCTGTCCACCCACACCATCAGTCGGCCCGCACAATGAACCAACGTCACCATGTACGCACAGGCTCGCAAGGCCGAAAGCTACTTCCACCTCATGCGAAGCCTCAAAAGCCGGCWTCAGTGAGAAGAGGTGCAAGTTATAACAACTCCACCACACACGCACACACTTCGAATCATAGCCAGCACCACAACTCCATCTCGTCGAAAGGCACAGGCAGAAAGGCGGAGGAGAGCTTAGATCAGGACGAGGACGAAGAATTCGGCATGGCGAGCTTTCTGCAATTTTGGTGAGCATTGATCGTCAAGGATATGATGGACAACTTTGGCTGACTGGTCAGTGCGACTTGTGAAAAGCAGATTGTAACTCCGGGAAGCAGCATATTGTATTGCAGTGAAGCGTATGTCTAGTGCTCATGGGAATGTGCTTGGCAGGGCCGGTGTGCTAACGAGTGGTTCAGATGTCGTAAGAGAGACGTATCACGGCCACCGTCGATACTCTCAATACACGCAAGCTCATCGTCACCAATGTTCTCGTCGGTCTCCTATTTCGACCACTCGCAGCCGAACATTATGCCACAACGTTCACCAACCGTACTTCGACCAACCTCATTGACACTATCAGACCTCTCAATGTCAGACTTCGGCTCATCACCCGGCGGTGGTGAATACAGGGACCGGGCCAATCGCAGAGACAGCGATCGTAACTCGAACGCTACGGATACCAGCAACACCAGCAACACACCCTCCCTTGTCCACTCACCAAGTTCATCATATGGGACTGTGGCTTCGAATCACTCCTACCGCCCCTTGGCACCACGACACAACCCATTCACCACCACAAATTACCGCAAGTCACTGGAGCTGGTCGCATTTGACGGCGCACCCCCGAGTCCCACTCAGATGCTCAAAGATAGTAGCATGAAGAGCTCCGCAAGCACCATGACTTCTTTCCGAGTGGCTGAAGCGAGCGACTTGTCGTATGAGAATCGCCGGAAGAGCTCATCGAACAAGTACGATCAAATTGTGGATAATGGGCTGAAGGAACAACGCTTCAGTCATGATGCCGTCAGAACTTCGTCAAAGACCCGCTAATGTCCTAATATGGGTCATACATTGTGACACTGCAATTACAGTTCTACCTTACTTGCAT
The DNA here is from genome assembly GCF_900074925.1 of Ramularia collo-cygni. Classification (NCBI taxonomy): domain Eukaryota; kingdom Fungi; phylum Ascomycota; class Dothideomycetes; order Mycosphaerellales; family Mycosphaerellaceae; genus Ramularia; species Ramularia collo-cygni. The sequence continues at coordinate 216,746 of NW_019716260.1, forward strand.
CGCACACTGGTCATCAACTCACCTCGGGTGCTTATCGGAATGGGAATAAAAGTTATTGATGTTGTACATTGGATGGAGTTTCGGAACATGTGGCGGAAGACTAGTACGCCCCTGCATTGGTCGGGAAAGGCGTCTCTCATACGATGTAAACCATCTTGAAAAAAGTTAGACTTGTGTCTTGGGCTTAATGCCATATAATCTCCTTTCGGAGTGAATGAATAAATCAAACAAAGCCAGATGCCCTCACTTTGATGTTGACTTCCTCCTCTCTGTAACCACTTCTGGATGGCACGCAACACCCCCTTTGACCTACAGAGCATGGTAACAGCTACGAGATGTCTTTGCGATTCAGAGAGGCAATCCAGCGTGGCAAGATGCCGTGTTATACATCTCTAGAACTCTCGCCAATCGGCTGTACATCCGTTCTCACGTTTGACTTTTTGCTGTCAGACTCGCGTGCATGAACTGGAGAAGTATCCACAAGCAATTCTTCGTCGCCCAGGATCTCCACCTCATCAACGTCCGCGTTGTCGAGTAAGACGGCTTCCCTCTTCCGATCGACCGTCCTTCTCCAAGGTTTGTATGCGAGGACTGACAAGATCCCAAAGACAAGGAATGAACCTACGATACATCCTCCAATAACATCGTAGTGGTCACCTACAACATCCACGCCGTCCCAAAATGGTCCCTCAAAGTCAGGTCGAACGTTGTGGATCATGGTGAGGAGCTGTATGACCCCGATGACCAGTGCGACGATGACGGTGATTGCAGTCAGCACGATTTGATAGTATAGCACCGCAATGGTATCTTTCGCGAGGCGTGCCGATGTGTATAAACTCATCATCGCAGCGCCATCAAATGTGTCTAGTAAACACATCCCCGCCGTGAAGAGTACRGGGAAGATTAAGATGAGCCAGATGGATGTTCCTGCTGCGGCTTGGATGGAGGAGATTCCGAGCAAGGCGATCTCGGACGAAGTATCGAATCCCAAACCGAATAGTACGCCCAACGGATACATCTTCCAAGGGCGATCGACCAGCTTGAAGGTTCTCTTCAGCAACATGGTCATGCAGCCGCCGCCCTCGAAAGAGAATTCCAGAGACTCCTGGCCTATGGGCGCGGCGATGGCTTTCTGAAGCTGTTGATAGAGCTTGTAGAGGATCCAGCCATTCATGACTCCCAGCAAGATGAGGAAAGCCGCGGACACCGAAGATCCAATGATACCACCAACCTTGCCGAAAGAACCGAAACGATCCTCAATCGCAGCGGAACTGGCAGCTACTATTATAGAGGTCACAACGACGATTGTGGAATGGCCCAGAGAGAAGAATGTACCGACGGTGACGGGGCGTTGGCCAGAGGCGACCAGACGCCGGGTCATGAGGTCGATGGCGGAAATGTGATCCGCATCCAGGGCGTGTCGAAGTCCGAGGGTGTACGAGAGCACGGCGGTGGAAATGAGGGCCGTGTGAAAGTGTAGGACTATGCCTACTGCTATCCAGACTATGATTTGAACGACGATCAGGAGAAGGACTATGGCTATTGCTGGACCGGGTAGGCGTCTTATCCATGGAATTTGTTCCTGAAAGTGGCCTGCTTTTTGTTTCATTTTCGCCAGCATCGGGCGACGCTCCATGTCAGGATCCATGATCAACGGGTTGGAGTGTAGAGTTCCATAAAAGATGAAATGACTTTGCGTTTGGTATTTCTTGCTCGTGATAGCAGTGTTTTTCTTTTGGCGCGTAAGGTACCTTATAGTGGGGTATTGCGGGGCAGGCGATAGTCGCTGTCACGCAAGTCGGCAAGAAGATAWCAAAACCCACCGGCCACCAAGGTGATTTTTCTTGCTTCGGCGGTAAGGAAATGACAGCAAGAAGCGCTTCGCGTGATGATCATGCAACATCTAAGATGGACTCCTTCAGTTGATGCAAGGTGCCACACTTGTCACTTTATTTTCCCTCCGTGCTTCAATCCTCCAATCCAACACTGAAGTTGGTCACATTCACGCGTATTTCGCAACACACAAGCTCGCATTGGTGCCCCCAAACCCGAAGCTGTTGGTCAAAGCAGCGTTGACGGTGTGTTCCTGAGCTACTCGGGGAACGTAGTTGCAATTGAAATCCTCAGGTGGGTCGCCTGGATGTTCGAGGTTCAAAGTCGGTGGCAAGACGTTCTGCAAAAGGTCAGCGAGTGTTAGGATCGACCGCTGATCTCACTTCACATACATGATGGACTGCGAGAATGGTGAAGATGGCTTCTACAGCACCCGCAGCACCAAGCAGGTGCCCTACGGCACCCTTTGTACTGCTCACGTTGATCTCGGATGCTTTGGTCTTGCCTCCTTCTCCGAGCAAGAGACTTTTGATCGCATTATTCTCCGCGGCATCGCCGAGACGAGTAGAGGTGGCATGAGCGTTGATGTAGTCGATTTCACCCGGCTCAAGTCGAGCATGTCTCAAGGCTTGTCTCATTGCCAGGTATGCGCCGCCGCCATCCTCCCTGGGAGCTGTCATATGATGTGCATCTGAAGACAGGCCGTAGCCTCTGATCTCAGCGTAAATCTTCGCACCACGAGCTTTAGCATGCTCGAGTTCCTGTAGCATCTGTGAGCACGCCGTTTGCATTCTTACGAGACAATTCCTACCTCAAGAACCACCACACCAGCACCTTCGCCAATCACGAAGCCGGCACGGTCTCGATCAAAAGGTCTTGACGATGCATTTGGATTGTCGTTCCAGTCCGTGGCGAGGCTGCGAGCTCTTGCGAAGCCAGCAATGGCGAGTGGATGAATGCATGATTCCGCTCCGCCCGCCACCATGACATCCGCATCACCAAACGCTATCAGACGAGAGGCATCTCCAACAGCGTGGAGGCCAGTTGTACATGCTGTAGTGGCAGCGTGATTTGGCCCTTTGAAGCCATATCGAATAGAGATGTGGCCAGCAGCAAGATTGATGAGCAATCTAGGTACGAAAAGCGGCGAGACCTTACGGTAGCCATGCTCGTGGAACGCGACTGAAGTTCGATAGGCCTCGTCAAGATTGCCAATTCCAGATCCGATCGTGACTCCCGTAGCCTCCAAATCTGACTCCTCTGTGGGATGCCAGCCGGCGTCTTCCAAAGCTTCATGCGCGGAAGCGATGGCATACTGAGCAAAAAGTGCCATTTGACGCTCGTCGCTCGCTGGCAACCAGTCTTTTGCTTGCCATTTGCCCTGTTCGCGGCTTCCAAGCGGTATCAGCCCTGCGACGCGACTTGGAAGCGTGTCAAAAGAAGGCCCTTTGGATGAAGTCGAGACGATTCCGCTGCCGGAATCCAATAGGCGACGCCATGTCTGCTTGATTCCGGCAGCCAGTGGTGTTACCGCTCCCAAGCCAGTAACGACGACTCTTCGCATCTCATGTTCGATGTGATGGTGATTGTGGGAAAGGAATGTCTGGCTATCCCGTTCCGACGTGGGCCGTGCGTAATGCTGGAGACTAGGGTTAGGGTTGGGGTAGCGAGGACGACGTCAGTCTTCAAGCAATGMCGCTACAGATAACTTGTATAGTAGACCGCTGATAGGGGGGTGGATGGTAGATGTTGAAGTAAGGCTACGAAGCAACCCGAGTTCGACAGTCGTGATACTCAGTGGGAATGGAGCGAGTGTGCAGTGTATCGTCGAGACATAAACCGCCCTTCAGCTCGGGTGCTTCCACTCCACGTCCACAATGAACAGAAGCTTCCGAGAATAGATGAATAGATCGGAAGTTGGAAAGACCTCAAAAGCTTCCTCTCGAGCTCAATGTACTCCCCGGCATGCTCAGACGACGAAGGAAATCAACACATGTATCGTCTTGACTGTTCACTCTCTGCCTCACGCACATGTATGTGATTGCTAGTGCGATATTTTAGAGTCCGAGCTAAACTTAGCCCCGAACCCTCGTCGCGTCTCGGTGTCTCGTCGCTCGCGTGTGCGACCTCATCATTTATTGCACCTCGCAACTTCGAGGACTTTCGACCAGCAACTGCACAAAGAGTGTCGCCCTTTCAGCATGCGACATCAGTACAATCCTACYCGCTGACCAAACAGAAAGAGCCTGCAATGCCTCGCGCGACCAGAAACAGAGTCGCAGATGCGCCACCAGTCGTGGAACCACCGGAGGAGATGGAGGTTGACGACGAGGAAGATWCTTCAGAACGCAGACAGCCGCTGCAGTTCGACGAGCCGCTGAATTGGCGCGCAGGGAAACCCATCGCCGTGGCAGAGCTGTTGCGACGTCTAAAGTTGTTGGCAGCGGAGTTGAAGCAGCTGCAGCAGGAAGATGTGGACAAAAAGTCGATTGTGCCCAAGGCGCAGGAACTCGCCAGCTCACAGCTACTTGGACACAAGGACGCTGGAGTCCGATCATACGCGCTGCTATGTATCGTGGACATATTCCGGCTGACTGCGCCCGACGCGCCTTACAAGATAAATCAGCTCAAGGACATCTTCACACTCATCATCTCGACCATTATGCCTGCGCTGGCTGATCCCCACGATCCATACAGCCAGCAACATCAGGATATCATCCACTCTTTATCAGACGTGAAGAGTATTATTCTGGTGTCAGAGCTCCCAGGAGCTGATGCGCTTGTTCTCAACCTCTTCACCAACTGCTTTGATGTCATGTCGGGCAACACTCGAGGTAGCGGAAGAGATCCCCTGTCAAAGAGCGTTGAGTTCAACATGACTGGCATGCTCACCGCCTATCTTGACGAGGCCCAAACACTTCCCTCCGGCGTGATAGACATTCTTCTAGCTCAATTTCTTCGAGCTGATCCCACCCTGTCAGCTGGTCATCGCAAAGGCGATGCCAATCTTTTGAACACCGTGCACGAAGTCTCGCCTGCATACAACATGGCCCGATCAGTCTGTAACAGTGTGACTGAGAAGATGGCTCGTCATGTGGGTCAGTATTTCAACTCYGTTTTGATCGATGCTAGCCAGTCAATGGGAGGAGCAAAAGCCGCGAAAACCAAGGGCAAGAAACGAACGTACGACGATAGCGACGACGACTCGGACTCTGGTCTGTTAACACCACCTTCGGAGGAGGACCTGCAAGAAGTTGCCAAAGCACATCGACTATTGCGTGAGCTTTGGCGGTCTTGCCCGGACATCATTCGAAATGTCGTCCCTCAGATCGAAGCCGAGATTGCGACCGAGAACTTGTCGCTGAGAGTAATCGCTGTGCAGACGCTTGGTGACATGATCGCTGGAATTGGCGCCGCGGGTCCGCCGCCACCGCCAGCGCTGGATCCTGCTGCGTACCCTTCACAGAGCTTGGAAGTCAGTCCTCCCGCACCCCAGAATGTTTTGCTCACACCCGCAGCTCCGCTGGCATTCTCCACCGCATATCCCACAGCATATCAGTCATTCTTCGACAGATATCGAGACAAGGCGGCCTTGGTCAGGGCTGCATGGGTAACAGAGGTTGGGAGAATAGTCTCCACATCTGGTGGCGGCAAGGGACTTGACTCAGAGCAGGAGCCAAAGCTCATCAGATGCTTGGCAGACATGCTAATGGACAACGATGAGAAGGTGCGTCTGGCGGCTGTTCAAGCAGTGAGCCAATTCGACTTTCAAGCGGTGCTGCAAAAGCTCGGAACGCTGGGAGGCGTCACGACTCCGACTTCAGTTCTTTGCAACCTTGCGGATCGCATCAAGGACACTAAGCCTGTTGTTCGAGTTGCTGCTATAGAACTGCTTGGGAAACTTTGGGGAGTCGCAGCTGGTGCCATCGCCGAAGACGGCGAACGAGTTCGTGAACTGCTGGGCGCCATACCTTCCAGGATATTTGAGGCGATGTATGTCAACGACAAGAGCCTGAATGCGCTCGTTTCTCGCGTCATGTTTGACTCACTCATCCCAACCAACTACCCCCCGATCAAGTCCAAGCCCGGAGACTCTCAACGGATACCCGACAGCCAAAATGCTGGCGACCGCCCGCCGGACCGCGATAGAATCCGTACCGAGCGTATACTGGTTCTTGTGCGAGATCTTGAAGAGAAAGCCAAGACTGTCTTCTTCTCTTTGCAACACCAACAGGCAGCGAAGGCAAAGTACTTTGAATCGATTCTGGATGCTAGTGAGAAATTGAGCAATGAGAATGATAAGGAGAGTCACACAGAATCCAAGAAGAAGATCGATGCACTCATAAACGCCATTGCCGCAACGTTCCCAGACGCACTCGTGGCCGCGGGTCATCTCGCAAAGTTCTTCAAGTCTAACGACAGGCGAAACTTTGCACTCTCACGATTTTGTATATCACCGGAAAGCGAGTACCAAAAGGTCAACAACGCAATGAAGGAGCTCCTGAAACGGTTGGAAGATTCACCCAGCAACATTGCAGGTGTTTACGACACAGTCAAGGCCTTCGTGCGTTCTGCCGCGATCCTGGTCTACAACAGAAGTCACGTTCCGGCCATTATGGAGTATTCACGAACGGACGAGAAAGGACTTGGTTCTGCGGCTCACGAAGTCCTGAAGGAAATCTCTGCAAAAGCGCCTCGGGTCTTCAAGGTCCATATCAAGGAGCTTTGCGAAAGCTTGAAGAGGCAAGCACCATCCGCTGCTACGCCAAACGAGGCAACTGCTGTTGAGTCACTGAAGGCATGTGCTGGGTTTGCTCGGCATTTCCCGGACGACATGGGCCAAAATCGGGACTTCTACAAGGCCATGACGAAGTATGCATTGTTCGGCACGCCGCCCACGGCAGCAAAGCACGCAGTGAGCGTCATCGTGGCTTCTGCGGAAAAGAAGGAGATGTACATCAAAGACATCCTCAAGTCATGTCTCAAGGATTGCAAGCTTGGCTCAGACAGCTTCCTTTCCCGCCTTGCAGCATTAAGCCAGCTAAGACTCCTGGCGAGCGAAGAGATTGAAGATGAAGATGATGCCATTACTGAGGTCATGACGGGAGTACTCGCTGATGAGCGCACCGCATCAGATGCTGCTGACCCAGACTGGACCGACGAGCCCGACGATGATCTCACAGCCAAGCTTTGGGCGCTCAAAGGCATTGCTAACAAGCTTCGAGGCTATGTCTCCGTTCACGATAGCGAAGAGCCTACAGAGGAACTACGATTCCTCTCGGAGCCCATATTCCGGCTCCTCAACACGCTGATCGAGCGTGAAGGTGCCTTGTCTTCGACCGAGGAGTTGACTCCCAAACATCACAGGTCGCAGCTTCGTCTCGCTGCTGCGAAACATCTTCTTAAGCTCTGCTGTAGCAAGGCGCTCGACAAGATCTTCTCGCCGAGAGACTTCAATCGTTTGACCAGGATTGTACAAGACGCACTACCTGAAGTACGTGCTGGCTTCAATGGTGCTTTGAAGAAGTACAATGGGCAAAATTTGCTGCCTCGCAGGTTCTACAGCTTCATGTTTCTTTATGCATTTGAACCGAAGAAAAGCACCAAAGAAGCTACGGTGACTTTCCTCAAAGCGAGAGCATCAAGTTTCGCCAAGAGTGGTGACCAGTTTCTGGAAGGTGTATTCTCCCAATTCCTCAGTCTACTCGCCCACCATCAGGACTTCTCCACTGCGCCTGAGGATTTGACAGACTTTGTGGACTACATCATCTTTTACTTGAAGATTGTGGCCACCGAAGCGAATCTGCCTGTCATTTACAGCATCGCGCAGAGGATGAAGACCGTTCAGGACGGCATTGATCCTGATAAAAGCGAGAATCTCTACGTACTCTCCGATCTGGCAGAAGCCATCATTCGCATCTTTCAAGAACAGCGCGGATGGTCTTTACAGATCTTCTCTGGCAAGACTCATCTGCCGCAAGGTATCTTCGCCCGCATGCCCAACCACGCAATAGCACAGGAAATCGCAGAGAAGAGATTCGTGCCAGAGGAGCTTGCCGATGAGCTTGAAGACTTAGTCAAGGATCGCATGAAAACCAAGGCCAAGAAGCGCAAAGCAGAGAAGATTGACGGTGCCTCAACTCGCACTGTCAAGAAGGCGCGAACTTCTACCGCGAAGGCTACCAGCAAGGCGACCAAGGCACCAAAGGCACCCAAAGCTGCGAAACCAGCAAAGACTCCAAAGAAGCGCAAGTCAGATGCGGTACCGTCTTCAGATCGCAGGAAGAGCGCTCGAGCGTCGAATGCACATAACTATGCCGAAGCGGACAGTGATGAGGAGGAGGAAGAAGAAAAGGAAGTAGAGGACGAGGAGGCTGCCAATGATTCGGACGCAGGCGAGGAAGGCGAAGGTGACCAGGGGGCAAACAAGGAGAACGTGTCGTCCTCTACACCGCCGACAAGCGACCCAACACCGGCGCCTGCATCAGCTGTTACCCGGAAGGAGAGGCAGGCGGCCGAAAAGAATGCCACACGTAAGGAGAAGCAGGCAACGGAAAAGAACCCCCCACGAAAGAAGGCGACGAAGACGAAGCAACAGCAGCAGCCTGCAGCTCGTCCTAGTCGTTCGACAAGGARCACGAAGAAACCCGATGACAAGGTGTACGATATGCCTGGTGATGATAGCGATAGCGAGCTATCGGATGCGATGGAGGTTTGAGGGGAGGGGTTTTCACATTAAAGTATCCGCCATGTGCGTTCCATTCTGATATCTGCTGCATGCATATTTGCCAATAAGCGAGCCATCGTGCATGACCGAGAGCGAGCGAGAGAACGAGGAGAGGCGTAAACGGCGCGAGAACGGGGAACTGGTGTGCATACTCAGCGACAACGAAGTGCGCGTTCAAGGCATTCAAAAGTACAGGTCGCACCCATTCTRCACTACTGTAGCTGATTCGTAGCGTGTGACGATTGATGATCCTGACCGCTGAAACGAACTTCCCGCGACGTGAACGTGAACAAAATTCTTCAAAGTATCACAACATGATAATGGGTATCTCGTATCTCACAAGTGTCTGCACAAACGCAGCAGCAAACGGCGTTTGTGAACGCCTCCTTCCTTCCAGTGTGGTCACACAGATCTTATTTCACGGTCGCCCAGAACCGCTGCTCTGACTTGTAGAACAGCCACAAGCTCTAGCACGAATTCTTGCAATACCACCACATTCGTCAAAACATGATTGAGACTGGCGCTCCTCTCACCGTCGCCGCCGTCGCTCACGTGATCATCTGTAGCTCTGACGATTGCGGGAAACGTCATGACCTGCATGAGCATGTCCGTGGTAGAGGGTGTTTCGGGTGGGGGAGGCTTGAATATTGATGGCGGGCCATTGACTTCTTCACGGGATCGCGAAGCTGCACGCGAGTTTGCGCGCGAGGCAACCTTTGAGCTTCCTGGTGCAGAGTGGGGTGAAGAATCACTGGCTGCCTTTTGAGCTCCACCCCGACCTCTCATTGGCATCGACGAAGGCGTACTGGAKCCGCTGGTATGCCCAGCTTTCTTCAGAGCGCCGGGTACGTCAAGGAAGGCGGCGGGTTGCCTTGATGGGCTTTGCATCACAGAGGGCGGACCGCTTGCATATTCATCTTCAAGATTCGCAGCCTGGAGCATATTTTTCCTCCCAGCGATGAGCTGGTTGAGGTTAGGAACTTTGATCCGAACGGCCTCGACCTCGTTTACCAGGGCTTGGAGCTCAGTGTATAACATTGGCGTGGTAGAGTCGGTCCAGGTTGGGAAGCGTAGTGCTGTCTGCAGAGCCGCCCATTCAACTCTCTCGTCATCATCCAACTGTGACTGCCACGATTTGGACGGCTGAGWAGCCTCTTCGGGAAAGTTGTATGCGCGAGGAGAAACAGCCAGCCAATCCTCAAGACGAACCTCTACGCATTGCGCGATGGAGACGATTGCCTGCGTGAGGGCGAGATTAACGTCAATGCTGTTCGTGAGGAACGAACGCAGCACGGTCCTGAGAGTCCGTAACAAGGCGTCATTATCACCCAGGATATAACCGCCCACGTTGATGTCATCCTGGCCATTTGACGCCGACTTGCGGAAGACCTGTGCCTCGATAGACATGCGCAGATCGTGACATAGAGAGCCGTAAGTCACGTCCAGACCGTATTGAGGGTGTAAAGATACGGCAAGCTGCAGATATCGCTCAAGCTCACAGTCGAGCGCACCCACAGTTCGGTCTGGACGGTTTGGTTTGACTTCTTGCACCTTCAATAATGTCCCAAACGCATACATTCGTTGACGTGTTACAATCGCCGATGTGAGCTTCAGCGCGGCAAAGACAGTCTGTGAGTTGCGCGAGTTGACATCGTTGATGATCAGGTCAACAAGATTGAACAATGTTGGCTCCACGGCATCTTCCACATCCTTTGGAGCGTTCAGTAACATCAGACTTTGTCGGCGCTTGGCGGCGATTGGAGATGGCGGGGAGCTATCCGGGTCTTTTGACGTCTGTGGCATGACTGAATCGTCAAGCCTCTGATCTTGTATTGCCAACAGATACGTCAACATCATGTGAATTAGATCTGGGTACTCCAGAGCTTCCAGCATGGCCGTCATGTACGTTAAAACGGCAACGGAGCTTCCCGCGTCCATATCACTGGATTGCAGTAGTGACGGATAGAGCAGCTGTTGAAGGAACAGTATCTGGAAATGGTCGAGCAAAGTCTGCTTGACATCTGCACTTCTACAATGATCCAATACGTCTTGCCAGAAGGCGAGATAGGATAGAAAAGTTGACATGTGTGCTTTGTGTCTTTCCGAGAATGCAGACTCGGCGGTAGCACGTGCATGCGTGGTGGTGTAGTCGCTCATAGCCAGAACTGCGGGCAGAGATGCATCTGGATGCAATATGCTCAGCTCACGACTCAGCTGGCTGTACAACGCTCCAAGCCCGGAAGCCATGAGCGTGGGCAGATCGCTCGATACGACCCACGTTTCAAGGTCCAACGAACGCCCGGTGGCTTCAAAGACATACAGCAAGCCCGTCCGCGCAAAGTCACCGATGCGGCCCTCATGATGCACCCGATCGATGAGCAGGTAGCACAGTGGGAAGTCATCCTTTTGGGTGGTGCCCACAAAGCTCTTCTTCTCATTGAGGAAGACCTGCTGCACTTCTCGCTTTGTGGTGGATTGGAACCAGACGGGCAGAATTTCCGGCTGCAGGCGTATTTTGGCCGCGATTGTGAAGAGCAGCTCCAGGATAGCAGTCTCCGTCTCATTGTCAATCAAAAGATTGCCACCGTCCGCCACCTTGCGCACCAGGCTCATCAAGCTCTTGGCGAAATGGCCGCTTGCGAGAAAATCGACCTCCTCACTGTCCACGAGAGCGGCGAAGACGGCGACGCTGGATCGTATCACCCGCTCATATTGGCTCACGGTCGCYACTCGTGCCACTCTTGTGTAGATCTGGGTCCCCGCGGCGAATTGCAGACAGGTATGCGGAACCGGAGCTCGCGATTCCTCGCGGAGAAGTGCTGCTAGCTTATCCAGACTCGCACTCAGACTGTCGAACAGCGGGCCCTCGGCGGAGGGGTTTCGCGGGCGATTGCATTGTTCGACAAAGGTGTTGTAGACCCGCTTGAAGCGGAGGAGTCTCGCCTGCGGGTCGTGGACTGCTGGTCGAGCTACCGGTTTTGTTGGTGTATAGGTGGTGCCGAAAAGCCGAGCCCAGAAGTCCATCGTGTGGTGTTCATGGCATGTCCTGGAACTACCGGAAGGATGATGTCGTCTTCATCCTCGTCGTCTCCCGTCGGGCTTGGTTCCGGTTGATGCACGTGAAACGGCAGGTGAGTTGTTGGAACACGATGAGGTGGAGAAGACGCGTAGGGATGCGCTAAGAACATTTTCAGCCTGAGGCAGTAACGGGCAGTCCTTCATCTTTCCCGTCTTCCATCACAATAAGATCATTCCGAGCAAGGTGCAGCTCAACACTTTGCCTCCGGAAATTGACATACATGCATCAATATAGCCACCGCGGCCAGGCAGACAGCGCGACGAGCTCTAACTCGTGCAAATTGATCTTCACGAAAACATCAAGGCAGCCAGTCCTTCCCCACATCCACATCCTACACACATCATCTCCGGAGCCTCAGCGACAACCGTAGCACCTTGCGAATTGCCTTGTAGCTGCGCCAAGAAGAATTGTGGCCTCAAACGCTCGGCTGCATGGAATCATGAATTCTCCGAAGGGAGAAGTACCCGGTCTGACATGCCCTCCATCTTTCACCTACCAAAGGCAACGACAGCTGTTTCGCAAGCCATATGGCCCATGGTATGTCTCACATCTACACCGCTTAGCTTGGGATACTCAACGACCAATCGAGCCTGCCTGCGTGTAACTTCTGCTTGTGACTTTCGCTKCCTCTTTGCACTTCAACAGCTGCAGAGGGCACTCTACCGCTGAGAGGCAGAAGGTGCGCTGATACGAAGTGAGCAAATCGAGTGGCTGGTACCATGATGGCTCGGACGTTTTCGAGATTCAAGGCATCGTTGATGACCACCCGCTCGATCATGGCGCAACAAGCGCACTCACCATCCACACGGGGTGGAATTTAGTGCATCGTCGAGTGGAGAAAAGCCTTGTGGAATAGAACGACTGGATGGAAGATATACTTGCCCACCGTGGGACGAATTGGTCACGCGCTTGACTCTCCCACTCCCACTCCCACATTGACACCAACGTGTCCTATGATTTGGTGCCGCACAGGACCACATCAGACGGGAGTGTGTCAGTCTCTTATCATTGGCTTGGCCATCTCCTCTTCACAAGACATTCATCGATCTCTCGGGTTGCATCCAGCGCATTTGTCATTTCTTCCCTGAACGGGACAATGGCCAAGCATTGCATTGTCGGTGTCATGTGTTGTTTGCACAATCCTCATGGAGACATTCTTGATTGTGGGCCTGGTATAGAAGAAATTTCACGTGGTTTGAGTGCAGTTCTCAGCCTCAGCCTTGCGAAGAGTAGCCTCCACTTGAGGCGTTTTGAGGCACCCGATCTGGCGTTTGTCAACGGCACGATGTCTGGCATGATGGTGGATATGTCTCTGACTGAGACCCCCCTCAGCGACTCCCGCCCCAAGGCTCAAATTAATCCACCTACCGGATAGCAACGGGTGTCGATGGAAGGGATCAGAACAAGGCGACCTCTTATATTTCAGCATTATCGAAAAAACGTCTCGGCTGCTGACGAATCTCATGACGGGGGAGCGACCCGGTAGTCCTTCATGCTGCTGGTACATGTACACAGTACAATAATTTTCTCGTTCTGCGGGGTTCTTGTAGCATTCTTACATGCCGTGATTGTGAAACCTGCAACTCTGACGAAAGCTCCTGCAGAAGTGAATGTAGTGTAAAACATGGCTTTCATTACATACAGTAGAATGGCGAAATGCATACTTTTCGTGGCTTCGGCACCGTCACCGGTCGCAAACCTGGGAGGAGCTGATGATGATGAAGCCTGAGAGATGGAGGCCGCCCTCCCCGACGCGGCTCTCGACGCAAGAACCATGTGTAAGGAGCAAGGCAAACGAGTTGTACAAGCCTTCCCAGGATTCCAGCCTCTCGGGGCTTTGCCCGCCTCGCCGTAACGCATGGGCGATCAGGCAACTTCTGAGCAACCATGCCCAAGCTCATCAGGCATGTCCGCACCTTGAAGTTCTGAATCCCCTCTTCCAGTTGTGCGAGCTCCATTATTCTGCAGAGACGGCGGCATATCTGTTTTGTGTGCTGTCTCCCAGGTACCTTACTTACCCTTTGGCCCTCTGCCTCGCCCGGAGCTGACCGCCTGTGACGCCGGACTGCAAGGCTGACTCTGTCGTGGACGCGACAGGGACCGTGGTTTGTAACCGCAATCTGGCAAATGGTGTCGATATTGAGATTTCCCAGCACCCAGCTTTGTCCGTAAGTGAACAGATCGAGATACCTCCCGACACGCCAACCAGCAGACGAGCGTATGCGAGCGTCACCCAGACACTAGAACTAGGCAATCGGGTGGTAGTGCCAAAGGCCGAACCGGGTTGACATCAGCATCTAGGCCGTTATTGACCATCGCACGGTCGGCGCCGCATGAGTTTGTCACAGCATATCATCAGCAGCTCGGACTTCATCACCTGAAGTGAGATGTATCCCTCTCGCTTCTCCCACAATCCCCAGGRGAAGACGGAGAAGAAGAAGAGTGGTCCATGTCTCAGCAAACCGGTGKAGATCKMGGYSGKCGCCGWWYCRYWAMMMRRMWRWAGCCGCGACGTCAACTCCGTAGGCGGTGGATCGCTTCCTCATCATCATCAACCATCGCTGCCTGCCCTAGACCGTGCCACTCATCGTTCGACTCACACAGACCAGGCAGCCTCATCGATGTACGTCCTCGGCTGACCAGGCATGCTGCTTCGTCATGCTGGTGGCGGCCTCTATGCATGTATATAGAATACTGATAATGTTCTTCGCAGCCCGGGACATTATGCAACAGATCTCTGCAACTCACCGAYAGCTTCAAGTTCATCGGATGAGTCGATGAACAACCACGGGGATGGGGACGACATTACGCCGCCCGAATCTCTTGTCAAGGCAGAGTCATTACACGCCGGTGCGGCCACGGAGAAGATTGGCCGACTTTCCTTGGACCATGACATGGTCAAAGGCGCGAGCCCTCCGCCGTGTCGGGGGAGAGATGTGGTGACTGTGCTTCCTGCCGTTGTATCAAAGCGCTCTGCTAGTTCGGAATTGCAACGCCCAGGAGGGCATCAGGCGCCTCGATGCTGCAATGGTCCAAAGGCGCGGCAAGCGCCGCGATTGTTGAAGACGAGACTGCAGCGGTATGCACCTGCAAGCWCTGCTGAGAATCTTCGTCGCGACAGCACAAAGGTTATCTGCAAGGACAAGCCAAGACAGCCTGTTCGTGATGATTCGGGCTATGCTTCGCAACATCCGCTTCAATCTGCCAATGCACGCGGCCTCGCCAACTTTGGAATGGGTTTGGAGGGCATGGTGCAGCAGCAATCGCCCATACACAGTCGATATCCCGGACTAATGATGCAGCCACATTCATCTCCCATCTCCAAGGAACAACTTGCGGCCGAGGTCAAGGGAATCTACGCCGGGCTTGTTATGGTAGAAGCGAAATGTACCAGTATGGATGCCGCTCAAGCTGAGGATACAAAATCCGTACTTGAGCCTGAACAGTGGCAGGCATTGATTGCTCTACATCGCACACTCCTTTACGAGCACCACGATTTCCTCATGGTATGTTGGTAGGAATGTTGAGTTTTCAAATCTGACAAAGTTCCCAGGCCACACAGCATCTATCTGCGACACCAGCATTGCGCTGTCTTCCCGCTAAGTATAATATGCCCGCTAGGATGTGGAAACACGGGATCCATGCTTTTTTGGAGGTGTTGAGACATCGAAGGCCTCATGCCCAACAGTATATGCTCGCATTCATCTACCTTGCTTACCAGATGATGGCACTACTTTACGAGACTGTACCAAGCTTCACAGATACATGGATTGAATGCTTGGGCGATCTTGCACGCTATCGAATGGCGATTGAGGAGGAGAAGGAAGCGCATGCTACGTGGGGAGGAGTTGCGGCGCGGTGGTACAACATGGCTTCTGACAGACATCCTGCGATTGGCCGACTCTACCACCACCTTGGAATCCTGGAACGGCCGAGTTTAAGGAAGTTTTGCTTCTACGTGAAAGCTCTCACATGCGTCATACCTTTTCAAAACGCCCGAGATTCGCTTTCGACGCTCTGTACACCCATCATCCAGGACGAGGGGACTGTTCAGAGCAGTAGGCAATCCGCTGAAGCTCGGATTGTCACCTACCATGCTCTTTCATATGCGAAAGCAGACCAGGAGACGATCGCCAAAGTTGRCAATGATGCTCTCAGACTCATTCAGCTACAGTCCTCGAGGTTGCGCGACTTCGGTTCATATCTTGCTGTTACTAATATATCCGCCCTGTTCAATCTTGGGGACCCTCTCAACTCACTCTGGCAACTGTACATGACCGCCATCACTTTGTCGGTGCAAAGCGGTCGAACTTCGGCGTTGCCTACTCCGGCTCTCGCACTACCGTCATGTGGTTCTTTGGCTTTCAGCACTCGGTTCTGGTCTTCCACATTTGCTTTGATTGTTCGACGTCCTTTGAAAGGCGACGGGGAATGCTCGCTCCGAGATTGCTTACCTTATATTCATGTAATGCTGGTGTGGCTTCACAGTCTATCATCATTGGAGGCGCGACTCTCCTGCAAACCWGGATACTCATATGCTCTTCCTGTTGATATTGCATCGTTGGCATGGGACGGGCTTGCCAGTTTTTTGAACGCTCTGGCAGGTCAGGAGGGGTTGAGTGCAAAAGTTTTGGATTCCGCACGACGTGGAATCTTTTCACCTTCCCTCCCTGATCATCCAAAGAAGGCCATGCCCCTGGCCGAAGACTATCTCATTCGAGGGCTGATTTGGGGACAGTTCTTTTTCTGTCCTGGATGGTTTGAGGGACAGGGAGAGGAYGACGGGAGGAGCATCGAGACCGCAGAGAAGGCGAAGGCGAGGGGTGAGAGGGTGCTGTTGTTGGGCCTGTATTTTGCGCTTCACACATCGTACTTGAGCTTCGATGCGTCGACTAGAAAATTCTCCGCGGATCGTCATGCGATGGTGAAGCCTGTGGATACGAAGGCTACTGCTGCTGTCAATGACCCTGCTGTGGTCTATGCAGCGGCGGACGCTGTTGACCCTGCGCCTGAATCAGAAACAGAGCGATCAACATCAGAGACGGAACGTTCAACGTCGGATCCTTCCAGTGGATCCGGCAGTGACGAAGGGTTTGCCATCGTCAAAAGGCCAAGGGCGGAGGATGTAAAAGTCTTCATGGCTACTTCGCGAGAGAAGCGGAGTGTTAGGGTTGGATAACCGGTGAGATGGAAGAAAATAGTCGAGCCTTGCTCGACGCTGTTCTCTGGACAAAACAAATGATCGCACAAATGTGTACATGCCAATTTCCCCATTGTTCTAATCTCAGAATCTGATCGTGTCTTTGCTAACGCGATGGACCCAAGTTAGTTCGCCCGCGCTTTCTCAGAGCTACGGCTATGTTCATCTTGGTCACGGTAGCAGGAAGACCTCTCCGGTCAATGAGCTGCTATGCTGATAGACTCTTCCTCTCGCATGGAGATAATCCCAATCTCCAATGACACCGAGATCCCAAGCCAAGCGGTTGAAAACTCTCCTGGATCTCAAGTGGTTGCCCTGGCTATGACGAATTCATCGACGGCGTCTCACGCTTCGACAGCAAAGCAATCAAATCTGCACCGAGGAGCTCTCCATAATGAGCAACTATTTGCCACACCTTTTGGCGAGAGATGAAGGAGTACGCAGAATGAGCTTGCGAGGTATCTGCGTGAATAACATCTATTTCTCTCGTAGCACACCTGAAGACATGAGGTCCTTCATTCCACGTAAGAGTCCTACGTACTACTTGCAGTGTTCAACCTCCCAAGGACTCGCCCTTGAGAGATGAGTCAGCATGGTCGAAAACGATTCAATTCACTTGCCAATGTGTGGCGTTTCGCGCTAAAGGGTTCTCGGCTAGTTATGAGATGAATCGACTATTCAAATCCTTGTCGGTACATCTAGAGAGATCTCGACCAAAATACTTTCATGTGAACAGTAGCCATGATGCACCAAAAATTACGCAGCCATTACGATACGCCACAGCCTGCCAAGTTTGGAGGAGAGGAATGAGGTTCTTAATGCTTGTAAGTATGCTAGGATGCGGTTGAAGGCTTGCAGGTATAGCTTGGAGGTTTTCCACGAATGATGTGGTGGTCAATTAACCTCGAGAGGTGGTTAGGGAGCAATGACCGGATAATTATTTACCGCTCACGGAGGACAATTTGGAGGAAGGGCGAGAGGGATTTAGGAATGTGTGGTGGAGACCTGAGGGAAGGGTTGAGTTGGTAGAGGGGAGAGATGAGGAGAGAAGACCGGATGGGAGGGAGGGAGGCTGCTAGGATTTGATATGGATCGATAGGGATGGGAGGAGAAATGAATGAGTAATGTCCTTTTGGTCATGGAAATCTGTATTATCGACCAAACCCTCAGTCCTTATCTATGTCCCATCCCTCCAAATCCATCATCCATCCTCATAGCAACAAGCTACGGATCCAACGCAAAAGCCGGCAACCAAGCATCCAACTGCCCAACATCCAGCATGGTACTCTCCCAAGGCRGCAACCCTCCACTCTCAATCCGACTCCCCACGGCCGTTTCCGCAGGCTGCCAAGTCCACCCCGTAGGATCACTACTGAACAAGCTCTGCAACTCATCAAAATTGATCTGTTCCTCATTCCCATTCCCACTCCCACTCCCGCTCTCCCCTCTCGATTCCGGGGCATAGATCCCATCATTTCCACCATCTCCTCCCTCACCTACAAAAGCCCTCTTCCCCATAACAGGCGTACTATCCACCGTCCCAGCACAACTCCCACTCAACAAAGGCTGTCGCTCAGGAGCATGTTTCTCAGGGATACTCTTCCGCGTCAACCGATAAATACTCAATGGATTGAGGACATCATCCGGAGCACTCTGCGCGGGCTTGCCAATCAAAACATCATCCCCGCCAACACCACCATTCCTTCCGTCCCCACATTCCTCCTCCTCAGCATAAGGATCCTCCGTCAGAACCGAGAGTCCTCCACCCACAGCTCCCTGCAAAACTTTCTCCAACATCGCCTCGGCGGCTTTACTCAAAGGTTCCGCGGAAGCATACATACTTCTCATGACCCTCAGCGCCGCGACATTTTTCCTCACCAGCGGGATGGTTTCCGCCATGAGTCGACGACTCTCTTCCAATTGAGGATCGATTAATTGGGTGAGGTAGAAGAGCATGATTTTACAACTGTCATACAACACCGTAGGGAGCCAACTATCGGCTATGGCGTGCGGCCCGTGGCGGAGAGCTTCGGCCATGATGGTCGCGAGACTGCGGGCGTGGCAGAAGAGGGTATAGCGGACGTGAGCGAGGAAAGACTGCCTTTCAGGAGGGAACTCGAAAGCTGAGCGGAGGCGATAGAGGGAGGGAGTTCCGACTCGATAAAGGTCGCACATGGTCTGATGGAAAGCATAATGAAGCGCGGCCAATGCTCCGACTTGGGAGGTCTCAGCGCGGATGTAGAGGGTTGTAGGGGTGAATTGTAAGTTTGCGGGAAGGTTGTTGTACCAGGAGCGGAGTTCGTTGTCTAGTTGGGCGAATTCAGAGTTGGGATGCCAGGGTGGGGAAGCGGTGTCTAGGTGTTTGATGTATCTAAAACGATGCGAGTTAGTGAAGTTCAATCGATCTCTTTGACAGAGCTGTCGATATGAGGGTCATTAATAGGGACAAGAGATCTCCAGTCATCCCAGAATGTCATGAAGCCTCGCTCTCTGCAAGCCCGACGATTCTAGGTTTGCTAGAATCCTGACCACTAGCAGAGTGGCCCGTTAATCAATCGAGAGAGCGATTCAGGGCGCTACTCTTGTTGATGATTTCTGACATCGACAGCTCTGCTCTTCGACAGGACAACTCACCGTAAAACCTTTCTCCTGGTAGCGATATGCCGGATGTAGAAGGCAGTCATACCCATACAATCGAGCGGAAACTTGRGCAACAGCTCCCTCGGCAGAAAGCCCAACATCTGTCCCGGCTCCAGCGTCTCCGTAATACAAGGTTCCTCCAACACGAAATTCCTCTCATTGCAAGGTAGTTGGATCTTGATTTCACTCGTCTCAATCAAAGTCAACTGATCGATGCCCGAGCCCACCAGACTGTCGGTGATGTAACAACACCACATCAATCTCCTCCGACTCTCCTTGACGCTCGCCGATGGAGCATTGGAATCGGCATCTCGACACAGGACATCGGTAGAATGTTCGAGATTGATCTGCAGGGCTTGAGCCATGCGAGCCGTGATGGCTGACAGCATGAACGAACTGCTGTAATTTCCCATCCGAATCTCATAATCATGCAACAGCACCGTTGCCATGAGATTCTCCACCGAAATCCGATCCAGTCTCGCAAGAATCAATTTCTGCGCTCGGTCCGCCCAGAACTTGCCAGCATCCAAGGGATTGATGGGTAGGGGTGTAGATCGAGACGTCTCCGTCTCGACCGCAAAGAACAGGGCTCCCAAAGCGCAGACAATGTGCAGCAACGCATTCGAATTCTGATTCTTCTCCGCGTCGCTGTCCAGCTGCCTTAACCACGTGGGTTTGTGAATGAAGGCATAGCATCTCAAGTGGTGCACATTTTGGAAATACCTCTCGGCCAGAATCCTCATGCGTGAATGATCCGGGAGATTGGGCTGCACCAGCCACGCAAGATCATCTCCTGCTGTCGGTGACGCCAATCCGCCTCTCCTCTCCACTTCCACACTCGACGGCGTGGTACCAAACCCCTCGATCCCATTCAAACTCCCCATCTGCTCCTCCTTTCCATTCCCATTCCTTCTCCTCCCACTCCCACCCTTACCCTTGCCCGGTCGGTGAGAATCCAGCTTCACAACCCTCTGCTTCCACGCCGGCTCTCCCTCATCCTCATAAGCACACCCCAACCTCTTCTCCCCACACCTCGCACAAACCGGCTTCTGGCCCGAACACCTCGTCTTGCTCAATCTGCATTCTTTACAACTTCGATACGTCCTTTTCCGCTTCAATCCCGATCCCGATCCCGTAGAAGATATTGACGTTCCATTCCGTTGATGTTGTTGATGTTGTTGTTGTCGTTGATAAGAATCCTTACTGTCCTCGTCCTCCTCATCGCCACCACCATCATCATTATTAGGCGTTCCAGCACCAGATGTGAGAGTGGTAAGAGGACTTTTAATAGCATCCGAGGAAGAAGCACAAACCAATCCCAACCGATCACAATTAAAACACACTGGTTTCCGCTCATCACACCTCACTTTTCTCGCTCGACAAGTCTCGCAGCCGGATCGGGAACGAGTGACTTTGCGATGAGTAGCAGCAGCAGTAGTAGCCGGCGTCGCGGACGTCGGCTGGGTCGACGCGAAAGAAGAATCCGCCATGATATGATTTCCTCCCTCGGGATTTATGTGTTTTGCGATGTCGTGATTATTCGGCAGGAATATAGGGAAAGGGAAGGACCGGGGCTGTGAAATTTAAGCGACGAGCCGAAAAGGTAGGTTGGACTCCAGTGCTCAACTTAATCTACGTAAATTCCCCCGACTTTCAACGAGGTGGATCCGTGGGATAAGGTAAGGTAACACAGGCCAGCCATCAAAGTGCAATCAATGCCGAGCTGTCTGTTATCATTCTCACTTCCCCAGACGAAGAAAGCAAGAATGGATGGTATGTTGATAAGAGATGCACGATTACCTTGGCCCTCCCCGGTTGGGTGTGGAAGGTGTGGAGGAGAGCAGAGGAGGGGAAACGCGAAACCCACCCTCACTCGCACGTGCCGACTGGCCTTCCGGAGCTRGACTCGTTCAAGGCCGTGCAGGAAAGGGTAAGGTACTTCCACGACTGACAAGCCAATCCATGTCTCTATTCAGAAATGGAGGAGCAACATCAGTACTGCAACAGAGCGAATAGAGCTCATAGAAACCGGGACAGAGATCCTTCAAATTAAAGCCCCCATCAATCCTAAAAGATAGACAGACTGACCGGCAGGCAAGATAGATACTTACTACCTTATATACTAATCCACATTAACGACAGACAGTTGCCCACCATCCACCATCCGCCAATCAAACCCCAACGCCTTGCCTTTCAACCCAGTGCTCCCTTTCAATATCCCCAGTAAAACGCCGTCCATCCGTAACCCCATTCCCAGTCAATTTACAACCTCCCATGCCTGGCCTTGAAAATCGCAACCTTGTCGTCGTAAAACAAAATCTCCCTCAACCTCAACCGTCCCCCTTGTCTTCGCACCTCCCCATCCTCGCTCAAAACAGAAATATCATCATCGTCGTCGTCGTCATCGTCATCATCGTCCTCGGATTCCGTGCCTTCATCCTCGTCCTCCTCCCCAATCTCCCCATCATCATCATCCTCTTCCTCTTCCTCCTCCTCCTCCTCCTCGTCTTCCATATGATGCACCCCAGACGCGCCTCCCACAACAACCTCCCCATCCCCTTTGTGTCCCTCCTTTCTCTCCAGGATTTCGAAGCACTTTCCCCCAACTCCCAGATAACAGACTTCCACTTCCCCTCGCAGCGCTACAATGTCGACCACTTGCAATGCCAGTTCTCTCGCATCCCACACTCCTCCTCCATGCCCTGCACTTACCCCTTGGCCAGGGTAGTCCGCCAATCCCGTCAGGAACAAACTCCGCAATCCTTTCAAGACTGGCAGGCCCTGAAGAAAGAAATGCCAGTCCCTGTATTCCATCGCTAGTCCCAGTTCGCGGAGTGCAGACATCTTGCCGCTGAGGATGAAGGAGAGAATCTCTCGCGGCGTAATCCATCGTCTCCAGCGAGTCGAGGAACACACTGGTATGCCTTCGGGTGTCTTCTCCGACGAATCAATTAACAGCTTTTGAAGACTGCCTCGATGCCGTCGAAGGGGACCGCGGTAGATGCTTTCGATTGTTACACTGGTGGGGAAGGCGCGGGAATCTTGGAGGAAGAGGACCTCCAAGGTGTTGGGCGCCAGCGTCTCCTTCAAGAATGAAATGAGAGACGGGGAGACGGTGTTGGTGTGGATCCTCTTCAGGTTGAGGCCGTATTCCATATCGGCGGGGTTAAAGGCAGCTGTCGCGGATTTGCTGCCACCTTTCCGCGGAGTGTGATTGGCTGATCGCAGTCGAGCGTGAGGATAGACAGGAGACTTCGGTCTCGGTTGGAATGTCCTTCGAAGAGTCTTCCATAGTTGTTCGTGGTTGGGGCAGTGGAGGAGGGTAAGTGATGTGAGGCAAGTCCAGTCGATGCCTTTTTGGAGTACGGGAATGGAAAGAGGAACGCGTTCGAGTTCCAGGGATTCCAATTTGAGTTTGTTGGCGAGTCGAGAGGAAGTGTCTTCATCGTTTGGTGTTGCGAGAGGGAGTGGTTCGTCGGTGGGCGAGAATGGAACCGGTTCTGATGTGTCTGGTGATTCTTGAGGCTGCGCGGTTTGTTCTGGTGTGTTATTCGAGCCAATCGTCGGTGAGATCTCTGCTTGCGGGATTGGGTTCGCCGGTAGCGCAAATCCGAACAGCGAAGGTGCCTCGGTAAAAGGCAAGGCAGACGCTGTCGATGTAGACGGRGCTTGCGTGATGTTTGTGGGAAGTGGAGCCTCTGATGGCGATGCTGCGAGACTTGATCCTGCACTGGCGGCCGCAACCGGGCTTGATCTCCTTCTCAGCTTCGTCCGATCCGGCAAGACGACTTTTGATCTCCGCATATCACACACAAAGCCCGTCAAAGTCCCCAACACACCACCGAGTCTCTTCTCTCCAATAGTCACGGTACCAGCTGTCGGGAAGTCACGGTCGACTTGATGGACGACGTCTCCTTCCCATACCGTCACCCAGTCCTTGGTCATGGCATGTCGTGCGATTCCCACCCTCAGCTCGCGAAGTTTGTCGAGAGACTTTCCAATGAGCACGGCCATTTCATCCAGGTAGGCCAATTCGTCAATGTCCAATACACTGAGGCTCTTGAGGGGTGGTAGGACTGAAAAGGAGGGATGTTCAACACGATCCAGATCCGCGGAGGATATTTGTAGCAATCGAGGTTGTCCAGGGATGGTGGGGATCTGAGCGGTTCCATGTGGAGGAGCTGTTCCATGAGTTAGCATTTCATCTCACCCCAATATCTTCACGTCCTCACCATGCAGATGATCGGTGTTGGAAGAGTTGTCGTGCCACCTGACCCACAACTTCTCCAACCGACATGGCTGTCCATCGTCGCGATCTCCCAGTGATGACAAGGCCAACCAGACATCCCTCAAGATTCCCGTGGGCATGTCCCAGATGAAGGTTTCGAGCGATCGCATGCGCGCCACCGCCAATGCGACAAGCGTTCCCAGCATCTTCCCACCTTCCTTGGAGATGAGATATTCCTGCACCCAATCCGCGGGACCATTTCCCAGCGAGAACTTCTTTGTGAACTGCGCATAGTGATTTCCGCGTCGCCGCCGGATGGCCATTTCCGACGCAATTCCACTTTTGTTCCCCTGATTGAAGCGATTGTTGTGATGTTGCCGTTGGTTGGGTGCCTCGCCAAAGATTTCCTCCGCCATGACAAGAGTGGCCAGACCATACGTCAGGGCATCGACACCACTCCTCGGCTCGGCATGCGTACTGCTGTCCGGCCAGACAATATCGAAGCGGGAGTAGATGTGCGGGATGGTGAGGCGGTGGAGGGCGGAATGACACAGGGCGAGGGAAGTGAGGTCGTTGGTGTGGGTGACCTCCTTGACGATGTCCTTGAGGATGTCCACGGGTAAGTCGAGCAACTTCTTCTTCTCCACCACCATCGCGGCATGAATGGGCTTGGACTGGCGACTGGATCGCAGACGGGGGCCTTGGAATGTGACATCTCGCTCTCCATCCGGTTGGACATCGTCGTCGTGGATGCGCGTGACAAAAGCCTTGGTGGCATCCTTGAATCCAGCGCTTTCCTGGCCGCTCATGCTGGGCTTGACGCCGAAGCCGTGTCGCGAGTCGGAGTCGTCGTGTTGTTGTGATTGTTGTTGTTGTTGATGGTGGTGGTGGTGTGGTGGAAGCGATGAGGGAGTGGACATGACTTCACTGCTCGACGACGGTCCAGCAGCGATGATGGTCGCCTCCATGACTAGGACCAGCCGAGTCCAATCCACACGCTCTCACACTTCCCCCCGGCCGGCCACCCGTCCTACGACAGGCAGAAGAAAGCGGCTCGTCTGCCGTCTGTTCTCTGTCGGCATGTGCGTGTTTGTGCGAGGTGGGCGTCGCTCGTGGAGAATATCTGCCGGCGTCGGGACGTTGGGTGAGTGCAGCAAGGAGGATGCGATTCCCAGCAATTTTGGTCGAATCAAAGAATGGGCGGGTTTCGAGTAGAGTGGATGGAGGTTCGAGTGATTGAGGAGAGCTCTCATCGGGTGTGGCTGGCGCGTTGGCCGCTTCCGAGCGAGATGAACGTCGATCGCTGCAAGCTCAACAAAGTTAGTGTCGTCGCGCATGTCTTAGACTCATACGGGAGGATGGGCCAATCGTATGCTTTACATGGCTGTTTCTATCCAACGGCATGGCCTGGAGATAGACTAGCAGGGGTGTATGAGACGATGAGATGGAGCYCAAGCCACATGTTCATCAGCCACATCTATCCCCATCCCCGGCTCCCATCCGCAAGCGACTTCCCCTTCACCTCTCACCTACCACCACGTACCTTTTTGCTTCTTTCTCACCTCCGCCGACATGACCAGCCAATCCCAGCGGAATGATGAAGTTCCCGTGCGGTCATTCAGCAGCCTACGTCATGTCTGTCTCGTATGATGCAGTGCATTCACCGGTATGACCTTTCTCCTCCCGCAATCATGCATTCAATCATGTATGAAAAGAATACCTTTATTAGATGAGTGAGTAATGGAGAGGAAGGGAATGCAATACCGTCTGGAGCTTGCCCACTCACACTGCCAGCACGTTGATGGTACAGTATTATTTGGGGGAARAGCAGCTGGATTGGCGAGGAAGGCGCTCGATTGACGTCGCATAGACTGGCGCGGGGAAAATCGGATCCTCCAGCGTCTGGTCTTTATTCTTCAGCCTTTCATCAGCCCTCAGCCGCGCAATGTCAGCTGTTGATTCACCATATTCAATGAGTCAACATGTAATCTTCCTCGTACTTCCTCACGGTCGATTGACTAGGTATACAGCAGCCTGCTCAAACGCCAAAGCAAGTATTCCTAGCGATTCATTATGACAGAATCATCAGCCTCATCTCTCAACACCCTCAAGGCCGTCATACTCCTCCCTGTCCATCTTCTCATCTATCCCTTCCGCCTACTATACTATGCGAACCATACATCTTGGACCTCAAATCCCGAAGCCCAGCATTTAGCAACCACACTCCGCTCCCAGCTCAACCAACCATGCCGCTTCCGCCTTGACGACACCTCCTCAGCAAAACTAACCTTCCCCGACAATCGTTCACTAAGCTACACCCAATACGGCGACCTCACCGGCAAACCTATCATCAAGCTCCACGGCCTCCCCGGCTCCAGCCTTGAGGAAGCCTACCACGACTCCCCCGCCAAAAATCTAGGACTCCGCATCATCGGCGTGGATCGTCCGGGAGTAGGTCAGAGTTCCCCTCATCCCTCCCACACCCCTCGCACATTCGCAGCAGACATTCACTTCCTAGCCACACATCTCCAGCTGCAAGAATTCGCAGTCATAGGTACTTCAGGCGGAGGACCTTATGTCATGGCGTGTGCACGCTACCYCCCAGCCGAGAATCTCAAAGCTATAGCCAACGTCTGCGGCATGGGCGATATTCAGAGATATCGTTCCAAAGGAATGGGCTGGAGGAATTGGGTGGGGTATAAATATGCCATTCACTATATCCCCTGGATATTTCCCTACCAGGCTTCGCATTGGCCYGTAAACCTCCGAGATCTTAGCGAGGACGAGAAACTTGAAATCTGCATTGATGAGATTACAAATTCCAAGCTTTCGAAAAAGGATCTTGAGATTTGGAAGAAAGTTGAAAGTGTAGATCTCCTAYGCCTTTCTCTCCGCGCTAGTAAGGAGTATTTTCTCCGTGGCTACGATACACTGTTACAGGATGCCAGAATTCTCGGATCGAAATGGGAATTTAAAGTCGAGGAAATAAGGCCGGATTTACCCATGCATTTGTGGTTTGGGAAGGAAGATGAGAATGTGTCGGGGTATCATGGTGTTGAGATTGCGAAGAGGTTTCGAGGGGAGGCGAGGTTGCATTATATGGATGAGACGCATTTGAGCTTGCAGGTCAAGTATCGAGATCAGATTTTGGAGGATATTGCGAGCGAGTTTTGAGAAGGAGTTTCTTTGATTGGCGATGATACCCAACTCAATCTTAGTTGATGCCGTGGTTGAAAGATCTCGGCTCATGTACTGAATACATAGACAATGCTCCTTCTCAAAGCATATACAAATGGCGTGTCATAATCCTCTTCATCATCTACACATCTCTATGTATAGTCTTCAATGCTTCGCTAATTGACTTCCCATTCTCTTCACGTAATCATGCCTTGACCAACAGACTGTGTCCAGTCATAGCCTTGGGCTGCTCAATACCCATGATCTCCAACACAGTAGGTGCCACATCGCCCAACACACCATCCTGCTTCTTCAGACTATATCCCTCTGGAGCATTGGCCATGACAAAAGGCACCTTGTTAGTCGTATGGCTAGTCTTGGGCGTCTTCTCCTCCGTCAACATCTCCTCGGCGTTTCCATGATCACTCGTCACGAACAAGGTGTAGCCATGCTTCTTGCACGCCTCATACACCACTCCAATAGCCTTGYCGGTCTCCGCGCAGCCAATGACTGCAGCGTCATACACACCTGTATGGCCAACCATATCTGGAGGAGCAAAGTTGTTCATCACAAATCCGTATTTACCATCTGCGATTCGCTCGGCCATACGCTCTGCCACGGCCATGGCGGACATGGTGGGCTGTTCGTCGTATGTTGAGACGCCTCTGGGCGATGGGATGAGTTCGCGGTCTTCGCCCTCGTATTGCACTTCTTGACCACCGTTGAAAAAGAAGGTTACGTGGGCGAACTTCTCCGTCTCGGCAATGTGAGACTGCTTGACGCCCTTCTGGGAGAGCCAGTCGGCGAGAACATCGTCCATGCTTACGGGAGCGAAAGCGATGGGGAGGTTGAAGTCGGTCTTGTAGCGGGTCATGGTGGTCAGGGAGATGTTCTTTGGGTAGGGGAAGTCGGGACGGGGAGAGCGGTCCTGGTCACCGAGGAGTTGAACCACTTCGCGGACACGATCGGAGCGGTAGTTGAAAAAGAAGACCGTGTCGTCGTCCTTGATGCGGGCGTCGGCACCGTTGATGATGATTGGCTTGAGGAATTCATCATTCTCTCCAGCATCGTAACGAGCTTGGAAGGTTGCGACGGGGTCGGTGGATTCCTCTCCCTTGCCTGTGACCATTCCCTCGAGACCCTTCTCCACACGCTCCCATCGCTTGTCACGGTCCATAACATAGTATCGGCCGACAATGGTGGCCAACTTACCAACACCCTGCTCCTTGCAGAAAGCGAGGAGATCCTCGAGATGGCCTTTACCGCTCTTGGGATCGGTGTCTCTGCCGTCACCAAAGAAGTGGATGTAGACCTCCTTGAGTTCCATCTCCTTGGCCACCTTGATCAACTCCTTCAAATGGTTGATATGACTGTGCACACCACCATCACTGACCAACCCGCAGAGGTGTAGTCTACCATTCCCCTCTTTGGCACGAGTAAAGGACTTGACAATGTTCTCCACCTTGTTCATCTCGCCCTTTTTGATGGTCTGGTCGATTCGGACCACATCCTGCCACACAACACGTCCAGCGCCGATGTTGAGATGTCCAACCTCGCTGTTGCCCATCAGACCTTCGGGGAGGCCAACGGCGAGGGAAGAAGCCTCCAACTCGGTGTATCCTTGTGCTGTCTTGCTGCCGGACTTGGCAAAGTCGTCCATGACGGGCGTCTCGGCATTGAGAATGGCATTTCCCTTGGGGTCAGACGTCTCGACGGGGATTCCCCAGCCGTCAATGCAGATCAGAGCGACCTTTTGCTTGACTTCGGCCATGTTGGGTCGTGGTATGTGGGGGAGGACCTTGATGGATGGATGGATGGATGGACTGGAGGTTGTTGTCCGATAGCGCTCTGTCGGTGTTTGATCTCTTGATTTGCTGCTTCTCCTTGTCCGGTGGAATGAAGGGAAGGTAAGGTGTTGTCGGGGGATTGTTCCGTCACGAGATACAAATTCACTTGAAGCAGCTCAACAAAAAACAAATCATGCGCCCGACGATGAGGCGAGGCGAGGGGCAGTGACGACCCCCCACTGCTGATCCGACACCGGCCAAGATCAACTTCACATGCTCCCCACCTCACTCCAAACAACAAACAACCTCCATCAACAGGTCAACAACTAATCTAAACATCTGTCACAATGGCCAACAAACACCCCATCAAGACCACCACAAACACCAACAACACCTCCAATCTCCCTTCAATGCCACCTGCACACACCTTCGACATCCTCCCCGCGCTTCACGAACTCCTTGCGCGAGTGGAACAAGGCCCCGCAGCCACTGACCTCTTTCCAACTCTCGACGATTCGACCTCGGAATCAGACATTGGATCGCATTATCCCCCAGACACTCTCGTCCCTCTTGCGCCCAAAGATCTGCCCGAGGAGGTGCTCAAATCCATCAAACCTAGAATTCGTGCGGCGGTGAGGGCCGTCGAGGCGTTGCCGGATGTGGACAGGACGATTGAGGAGCAGGAGGAGGAAATTCGCATGTTGGAGGAAAAGGTGAGGAAGCAGAGGGGCATGTTGAGGGACTTGGGCCAGTTGGCAGAAGGGATGCAGGGGAAAGTGACTTCTTGAGGGAAGGGTGCGCGATAAACATGCGTTGGAGATCTATGGAGCTATGGAGAAACTGACCATCTATCYGACTGAGCACACGAGACGGCTGTGTCGTTGACACCACATCCCCGAGCTTGGCCCTCTCTTTGGTCATCCTCTCCCCTTCAATGCCATCACTCAAGGAACCACTCAAATCAGATCCCACTCTTCCTCGGCCTGCTCATCAATCTCGGCCTCAAATCCAGACTCGCCGCCTGCTTTCTCAGCAATCTCAGCAGTCTCAGCAGTCTCATCCTTGGTGTCTACCCATCCCAAGCTCTCAAGCTCGTGCTCACACATTTCCACCTCCCCACACTTGCCACAACCAGCAGGCTCAGGCCCAGGCATGTGGTCGCCAGGAAGAGGAATCGGCGGGCAGTATTGGACTCCGAACGCGCCCCATCTCTCGGGCCGATTGTACGGTGCGCCATTAGACGACCAGTCCCCGTAACAATTCCCCCTTCTCGTACCGCAATGGCTCCGGGGTCGCTCGAACCCAGGAGTCCGGTTGCAATTGCCGGGCTCAGTTGGAGTCGAAGCGCGTGTGCTCGTCGTCTCGGCGAACGAGTCAGCCATAGACTTTGGAGCCTTTTTCGACGGCTCTTCGCCATTGGTGGGCATC
Organism: Ramularia collo-cygni; assembly: GCF_900074925.1. Taxonomy (NCBI): domain Eukaryota; kingdom Fungi; phylum Ascomycota; class Dothideomycetes; order Mycosphaerellales; family Mycosphaerellaceae; genus Ramularia; species Ramularia collo-cygni. The sequence goes on from NW_019716260.1 coordinate 246,845, forward strand.
TGACCAGCAGGATTCGATGCAGACTGCACGCCATTGCTTGGAGTCAAAGATGATGGGCTCTGCTCTGTGGACGACGACGTAGCATTCGTCTCCAGATCTTGCTTAGGCAGGAGATCTTGCATGGACAGGACTCCTGGTTTGACGAGCACCTCTGAGCCTCGAGTCGACGTTGGCTCCGCGCCGTTCAACGGATCGGATGTGCTCTCTTTTGTAGATGGGCCAGCTTCAGGCTTGATCTCCTGTCTCGGCGGGTTGCCTCCAATTGCAGGAATCTCTACACGGAGAGTTGGCTTTGAGTCCACAACATCCTTTGAAGAGGATCCGTTCTTCTCCGTAGACGAGCCAGCACTACGCTTCGCCATCTCTTTCGACGATTCTACCGCTTTCATAACGTTTCTCTTCTCGGCCGGTTGCCCCTGGCCCATGATCCTTTGCTCAGGTATACCACTCAGGTTCCATAGAGTATCAGCCTTCTTGCTCTGCATGACCGGCATTCTAGCACGCCAAGTCTCGATCTTATCCTCGCCACGACGGCGTGGTGCCACGGGTGGTGACGGGATGGACACTGGCAGTCGACGAGATGGCATGTCCGTCAGTCGATGCAAGGCCGCTACATGTTCCTGTAGAGAAGACGGATTATCCCCTGCCACCTTCGGCTTAGAGGAATTGGTGGATTGGGGGACACTGGTGGAATCCCTACGCTTCCTCTCGGACGTTTCATAGTTCCGGTAGCGCAAGGTACCGTTGCTTGAACGTACATGTGGCCCTGTTTCATAACCGGTGAGGAAGTCATCGACGCGAAAGTTCGGRCCCCCGCCGAGCGAGGCAGTCGCGGCACCACGGTATGCTGTAGGTTGATCGAAACACTGCAAGAAAGGAGGCGTCTTTGGGGGTTGGATTCTCCATGGTTCTACTTCATTTGGTCGAGGCAGAGACGCAGGGCTGGGTCCCGTTCCTGGTGCGTGAGAAGATTGATGCTCGGAGGATCGGTGTTGCGTGGTGGTGGGTGGGTATGATGGAAGCATCGATTGCATTGGCGCCAATCCCAGATGCGTCCTGTCTTGTTGCATTTCCTCGGGATTAATGGGAAGGGAATAGGCGCTCCCGATCAGCTGTCTGGAGACGGGAGTGCTGGAAACGCCATCATTCTGGGATTTGTAACTCTGCGATGGAGGATATCCCGGCGGCATGATACCATATATTCCTGCCTTACTGCCCGAGAGCATCGGGTGCAATGGACAATTGGGGCCGGGATTTAGTGGTCCCCAGAGGTGGCAATCGAAGTATCCTCCCGGGTCGGCGAAGGTCCTGCAGGTACAGTTCATGGTGCCGGCGCTGGCGCTGGCGTTGGTATTGGGTGTACGAGAACCGACCCCGAAAGGATTGTAAACAGATTCATCAGACATCTTTGATGTTGATGTGTTGTTGTTGAGGATAAAGTTGATGTCCATGCGAGGGATTTTATGGTAGGACATTTTTGCAGCTCCCGAAAGCTGGGCAAGGAGAAGAGCGGAAGGCGGGGGGAAGATTATTTCTTCTTTTCTGAGATGGTGGGCTTCCGGGTGGGAGAGCGCCCAGCAACTGACTACAGCTGTATGATGCTCGTGTCAATGGAATTTGGGCTGGTGTACGAAGTACCTTGGGAGGTAGGATCTTGGCAGCTATAAGATTGRGCTGTACTGGTTGGGAGTACGTCAATGTGAGTTTGTTCAGCCTATGAGGTGCATGGTATTGTCATTTTGTTGTCTGTGCTGTACGAAATAGGGAGTTGGGTGCCCGTGGTACAGGCTACCGACCTTGTAGAGTGGAAAAATCTTGTGGACGAGCAGGCTCTGCCTGGTCCATCGTCGTCCCGTCTCAAACATGGCGCTTCTGATCTCGAAGGACTCTTCGGTCTCGAAGGCAGGTATCGCAATCTCCTCGTCATCGTCGCGCAGTCATTGCAGAAGAAGCGTCTCGGCGTGCTCAGGTCGACCGCACTGCATGGTCATTTCCTCTCAGGCAAATTTGCATCTGCACTAACGACCTTCGCCATCGCGCATAAAGATCCAATGGTACTTCATACAGGTTTTGATGGTGAAGCTGTCTGGTTTGGATCTCGCGAGGAGTGCTGGTCATCTCTGCCACAAGTGATGCATGTATCAGCTTGTGCATCTCAATAGTTGAGGGATGTCTAACCGGTATCAACGATTCTGGCTGCAAAGTGTTGAGTGCGTCCTTTTCCATGTTTTCTTTTTTATTGTCAGAGTCCATATCAAAGTATTGTTTGAAGAGTTTCACGGCCACAGCAGATCTTGTCTCCAGCGTAGAACTTCTCATCAGCGATCTCAAGAGTGTGATAAAAGAGAGGCGTTGCGACGCCTTTACCGAGCTTCGAGATGGAACAGCTGACGGCCAATGTCCTTAAATCGGTGGAGCTTGCGAGGATTTGCTCGACAAGCTCAGTTGGTAGCTATGGGCAGAGCTGTCGATATGAAGATTCTTCATCGAGACAAGACACCCTTAGTCGTCTTTTTTACGTCTCAAGGCCTTGTTCTATGCAGAATCGACAATTCTGGAGCCGCTAGAAAATTACCTACTAGTAGAGTAGCCCTCTATGCCATGGAGAGGGCAGTCGTGGGCGATGTTGTGTTGATGGTCTTCTTATATGGACAGCGTTGGAGCCTATGGGAGAGCATCCGGATGGATGCCATCGTGCTCTGCCATTTACTGCTGAGACGATGGTGTGGTGTAGAAGGAGAGGATACGTTCGAGATTTGGCGATGATGAATTCGATTCGAAAGAGCCACGAAGAAAGATCTGCGTGATGTGAAGCTGGGTGTTGTTCCAATCGCTAGTGGGTTAGGGTTAGGGTTGTGGTAGGACGTGTACATAATGGTGAGGTGCAGAACTGCTATGCTTTGATTAGACATGTCTGTGGGAAGAAGGGAAATTAGGTAGGTAATAGTAGAAGACATGACTTCGCTTGAACTTGAACAAACTGCCTRAGGCCCGGTGAAGTGGAACATTGCCGTACGGCTTGCAGCATCCACATATTGTACGCCGTCTGCAACAAGTACAGTACAATTAAGAAGACGTTGTCCCACAAGACACTCGGCTCTCCACAAGGCTGCTTCTTTTTGTGCTTGTAACCATCTACTGGCGGWATCGACGTTGATTCGCTCAATCAAGGAGAGCCGGCAACCTTCAAATTCACTAGCCCTTCGCCTCTTTGTGAAAGCAGAGTTCGTTCCGAACATGGTCATATGCTACTAGACTGATGGAGCCGCTATCTACCACTCGTTAAACCCTCAATGTACACCTTTCTCGAACGCCCATCCATTAAAAAAGTGTCATTAACTCCCACCAATGTCCCTCCGAGGAACGGACCGCGGGGTGCTGTCCTCAATGCATAACTCGATCCTAGACAGCCAGCCTCGATGTCCTCGATGTGATCACGAATTGCAGTCATGTGTAGCAGGTTTAGCGGCGCAGCTACTTCGCCAAAGGCTGCGGCACCGAACCTGTCGACTGTCTGGGCTGACTTGAAGAAGACGTGTCGGCTTCTTTCAACTTCGCGGCCTCAGCTGCCTCCGCCTCAGCCCTCTCACGAAGAGTCTCCGACCAAGGTTTGAATGGGATCAATTTGGGTGGCTCTGGGATAGGGAAGTTGAACAATGCAGCCCATCGGCCTTCGACGTCGGGAGGATTGAGCTCGTCCGCATATGCTGACTGCTCGGGGTTGTGTCCGGCACTGTATGGGTGTCTTGGGCAGCCGCGGAAGATAGTGTAGAGCCTCCCACAAGGCTCGCCGAGATGACCAGCCGCCTCACAGTTCGCGACGTGCTTGAGACGATGACAGTGGAGACCGAGCCAAGTCTTGCAGACGCCACTGTTGCGATGTTAGTACTCGATATCAATTTGACGAATAGACGACAAACCATTGGGGCAATATCTGACAGTGGCCACCGGTTGTGAAGAGATGCAGCCGCTCGAGCGTCCCAAACTCCACGTCTTTTGGCCACCTGACGTCGATACCAGGGTCGCTTTTGGACTGATCTGGCTTTGGTGCTGGTTCGTAAGCGAGTGCCCGATCGACCCATGGCATCGGGGGGACGTTGGCATAAGGCCATGGTGGAAGAGGTCGATGTGGAGGAGGACGCTGTGCCTTGGGTGGCATGTTGCTGTTTGATCTCGGAGGGAGATTGTCGATGTGTTTGTGTGGAGGAGCTGCTCGGCAGAGAGGGCGGAGAGGTAGGTGGGGTTTGTTGTTGGAGTGAAGAGGGCAGTGCAGTGAAGTTGAGCAAACGAAGAAGTGAAGTTGGGTTGTTTGTCAGTTCTACAGCCGCGACGGGTGAAATCCGTGACTCAATCATCAACATCAACATCGCCACCGAGAGCAAACAACGCATCATCAACTACACCTGACCGCAGCACAACAAGACGAGCGAAATGAGCGCGTGACTTGATCCACCGTCACTGGAGGCAACACATCGCCGTCAGGCGCTGTGCCTGCTGCGAGGACGTCGTGACCGCCTTCCTCCAGAGTGAGGTTGCTCCCCCCCTGAAAGAGGGAAAACCATGCGTAAGTTCCCAGGCAGCAGTGCGTTTCATCAAGCCCAAATGTCTTCCAAAATGAAGCGGTACATCGACAAGTTTCGCGGGCGCCAAGGTAAATCATTGAGCTCGCAGAAGGAGGATGCACCCGGCGAGGCATCGACAGGAAGGGAGGCGATTATCAGAGAGCACTGTCTCGGGTGCGATAGGCCAGTCGAGAGCACTGCAAAGGTGAATGAGGAGATTTCCAAGGCATCGCCAGAGGTACAAAAGGATCCTAAGATGAAGACCTTCAAGCGGGTCCCCACTGTCAAGCAGCAGATCGAAGACGTTCCGAAGTATTGGGGGACAACGACAGATATCGGAGAAGCGCAGCTGGCCATTTTACTGCAGCACGTCATCCAGACAGACTACGAGCCACATTTCAAGCTCGCTCGTCGGCTGAATGGCTCATTCAACGTAGCATACATCATGGAATCGGTCCGCGGATGGAGGATCTGTGTGCGTGTTCCAGCATGCGGATTTCCTGGGCGATGGAACGAGTGAGTTGCAACCCCTGAGACGCAAGGCCTGACGCAGAACTGACTCCAAGCACGACAGCCGCGATGCAGACCTGTTACGAGCGACAGCTTTGGGAATGAAGTACATCTACGAAAACACCGAGCTGCCCATTCCGCAGGTCCTGGCTTATAGCGCTGACACGAAGAATGAGATCAACGCGCCGTACACCATCATGACATTTCTCGAGGGAAAGAGTGTGACAGATCTTTGGGACGATCTCAGCGTCACACCGTCAGTCTTGGAGGCGCGGAGGCAGAAGATCATGCACGATCTTGCCAATATCATGCGCTCCCTAGCGACAACAACCTTTGCTCGAGCCGGAACACTTTGGTTCCCTGATGACGATAGCCCCCCTGAGGTCGGAAATAGCTATCGGCTGGACAAGGCAAAGATATTCGCCCTTAAGCGCGAATTTCTTGAATTCCCACCAAGAGATTCGGTAGCAGAATTGCTTCGCTGTGGCCAGCACAAGCGGTTGATAGAAGACCGAAATCCTGGAGTCGAGCACGATGTTGCAACCGTTGGTGTCTATGCTCTTTGGGATGTGATGATTGAAGCATTCCTCCAAAGCGGCGGGAAGCAGAAGGCCGGCGAGCCAGAATTCGTGTTGATGCAATCCGATTTCGTGAGTGTGGATCCGCTCATCGTAATCTATCCTCTGCTGACCTATATTGAAGAACCGGCAGAACATCCTTGCAGATGAAACCGGCAAGGTCACGGGATTGATAGGTAAGCAGTACATCTGGAGATGTTTAACTTGTTCTGACATTGTCCCGTAGACTGGGACTGCCTCGAATCAATTCCCCGCTGTATTGGCTGGTGCAGTCTCCCGCACTGGCTCGAAGTCGACTGGTGTCCAGACTATCGCTGGCCCCCGGAGGTTGATTTTGAGGAAACTCCCAAACCAGACGAGTTCGATCGCTACCGCGCGGACTACGCCAAATACATGCGTGAGGTGTGTCAGGGTAGAAGCGACTCGGTTTTCACCTCTCGCAGCCACATCTACCAGGTGCTTTTCGACAGCGTAGAGAGTTTCGCCGCAGTTGAGTGCTTTGTGTACAATGTTCTTACCGACATCCTGCCAAGAAGCGTCTCATACTTCCACACCCGAGTCGACGACATTGGACGCGGAGGTTTCCAAGTAGGAGAGAGGGAGTGGTTTGAGGCACGCCTGGTCCGGTACTTTGCTCCGGATGCTGAGATGGCAGCAGTGGAATAAAATAGCAGATGCATGCTATGCTGGAGATCGAGGAAAGGGTCCGACGGGTGATGTCCGTTTCTCGATTACCAAGACATCTTGACAGGGGAGTCAGATGGTCGTGGAAATATGGGCGGGTGGGAATGTTTCTGCTGTGGCTCGATGCTTCTCATCCAGCGATTAAGCCAAGGCCGGAAAAGGCTTTGATAGAGGCCGACGTTCATCGTACAAAAATCAAAAAGTTCTTCAGCTGATTGATGACTTGTGTCGTGCAGAATATCAATCTTCTTAGACCTGACGTGATCGTACCTCCATTTCGACAACAGCAAGACAAGCCAGGGCATGGACAGCAACGTATTGACATCAAACAGAACTCCGGGCAACTTGGTTTTTCTAAGCTTACTTTATTTCAGCCAAGCTTCAGCCATGCAATCCCACATTTAGCATCATCATATTTTTACCAGCCTCCAGCGGCAGGAGCGGCAAAGGCAGTCTCAGCAGCGCTGTTATCCTCCCATCCACCCTGCTTGGCCGGCTCGGCAGAGACATCAGCTTCAGTCCATCCACTGTCCACCTAGGACGAAGGAGGAGCGGCACCACGGCCACGACCGAATCCACCACGCTGCTCGCCACGGAACTCGGGGTTGAAGCTGCCTGGAGCGCCACCGCCCTCCTTGCCCTCACCACCGAATCCACCCTCACGACGACGGTATCCGCCCTCACGGTCACCACGAGGACCACCACGGCCGCCTCCACGGCGCTCCTCGCGGCCATCAGCACCGAGCATGCCGCGCGGTGGGGCGTGGCTGCGCTGCTGCTTGACGTGGGTCTGGGGAACGATCTCGGCTGGGAGGTGGAGCCATTCGCGGAGGTAGTCGAGACCCTCTGGGGTGAGGGTGTAGTAGTACCACTGCCACGAGAACTGGGTCTTGAGGTAGCCGCGCGAGGTAAGCGACTGGCAGGCCTTGATCACCTGTTATGGCAGGTCAGTGAGATTCCAGTGGCGAGCTCCTCGAGGTGCAGCGTACGTAGAGGTTCTTGGTGTCAATCTCGCCATGCTTGGGCAGGTTGAAGTCCTTCTTGGCGACGAGCACACCCTCCTTGAACAAATACTCGTRAATGGCCTTGCGGTCTGCCTTACTTTTGAGTTGTCAGCGCGCACTATCAATGGTAGATGGTGATGAGCTTACGGGATCAGCATGYTGGCGGTATTTGCTGGTCGTTAGTGAGGTGTCGCAGCTTTCCAAAATTGTCGATGTTTGAATTGATGTGTGCGCGAATGCCGTTTGGAGCATTCTGAGATATGCAGCGTGACAGATGCTTCGGCGCCTTTCCCGCCATGTCCGCAGTGGATCTTCAACTTGAACCTCCAACAACATCCCACCGTACCAACACCACAACAACCTCACATACGACCGCCATGGACTCTTCACCAACCCTCAACATTCTGGTGGCAACTTTTGCGGGCCTCGGTCTGCCGCGCACACTCTCACTGCCAACCGCCCCTTCGGCTCCGATCAGCGATGTGTATGCCACCATCTTGTCGCGTCTGCCCGCCGTAGACCCTCGCCTCTTGATCACGACCGTCTCGAACAAGCAGCTGTCACCCAACTCATCACAGCCTATTTCAACCCTTCTTTCCACCCCAGATGACACCCTCCTCTCTCTGCGCCTCAGCAGGAAGCTGTGCGGTGGCAAAGGTGGTTTCGGCTCCCAGCTGCGCGCCGCCGGTGGTCGCATGAGCAGTCGCAAAAAGAACAATGCGAACGCCACAGGATCAAACCGAAATCTTGATGGAAGACGATTACGGACTGTGGATGAGGCGAAGCGCCTGGCCGAGTATCTTGCGATGAAGCCGGAGATGGAACGGAAGGAGAAGGAGGAGCGGAAGAAGAGGCTAGAAGCCGTGGTTGAAGCTGCTGAGAAGAGAGAAGAGACCATCCGCRGGGGAGGTGACGCTGGCACGAGGCTGGATGCTGAGTTTGTGGAAGGAAAGGAGGCCGCGGAAGCTAAGACGAGGGAGGCAGTGGAGAAGGCCATGAGGGAAGGTATGCTTGTCCGGACTGGTAGCGAGACAGAGGATGAGGACATGCAAGAGGGAGGGAGCGAAGGAAGCAGTGGAGACGCCAAGGGTGAGGCGTCTTCATCTGGTGGAAGGTTCTTTGGTTGGGACGACGAGGAGTCTTCCGATGAGGAGGAAGAAGAGGAGGCGGAGCAAGATGTGGTTGATGCTCCTGCGCTTGCATATGAAGGCAAAGAAAAGGGGAGAGCTGCTTGAGTGGGTTGTGGTCATGAGCTGGAATAATGAACCATCGTCTTGCTCTGTCTTTTTCGATCGATCAGCAGACGACCCATCTCGTCAGTAAGAGACTGTCGACTTGTCTTACTCGAGGTGTCCCACTTGGTCTGATGAGCGATCGGTGCCCTTTACTCCACCATTGCCAAATGCAGACTTGCTGGAAATGATGACTTCGAAATCCTAGAGATGTACATACGACTAGGCAAAACGCAGGAGAGCTGCAGATCTCCTTTGGTATGTCACCATGCCATTCTCATGAGTACGCTCGCCATCACATGTGCTTCAACAGGAAAGCGTACAGCGCCTCGTTTCCATACTCCGCTCCAGTGTCCAAAAAGTGGTCCTCGCCATGTGTTCGTTCGTACACAACCTGAGCGTACGGTCAGCATGCAGCTTGTTCGAATTTTCTCCTGGAAGTGCAGACCTCAACGCCGCAGCCTAGCATTGCTCCAACGACTTCATCTGCCTGCTCGACGCCGCTGGAAAGAACGATTGGTCAGTAGGTATCTTCCTCGAAGCATGCCAGAGCAACCTACACTGCGCTATCGGCATCACCGTGTAGAATATACGCAGGACAAGATCTCTTCGCATATATCTGCCTCGAAAGCCTCCAAGCATTTGCCTCAGGACCTTCAGGAACATGCCACAGCTTGGCCAAGTTGGCATCGTGCACTGGAAGGAGAAGTCAGATTGATGACTTGGCTCAATGGACATAATGACAAAACATACTCATGCGAACATACATGTTCCCTCTCGCGTCATCTTTGGGGTTGTTTGCAACTTGAGCAGCATTCGGATCCAGATACGCAGCTACAGTCTCCCTCTCCACAGCTGGCCGTCCCATTGGCGGCGGCTGAGGGTTCGTGAAGAATGTCCCAAGCGGATCTGTAATGGGATATATCGGAATGATGACGTTCGGTTTCGGCTCGACGTTAATACCAGCGAGAAGAGCAAGGTAGCCTCCCGCCGAGCTTCCAGAGACCGCCAGGCGAGAAGTGTCGACTGGAGTATTGCCAAGACGAGAGGCGAGATCGTTCCGGATGAACTTGACGCAATCGTAGACATCTGAGGCTATTTCTACAATGGTGGCTTGTGGCGCGAGACGGTAGTCTGCGGATAGCACGCATAGATTGTACTTGGAGGCGGCCTTTTTCATGTGTGGTGCTATTGCATTTCGATGGCCTTGTATTAAGCCTCCTCCATGGAACCAGAGGAGACAGGCTGGGGGTTGGGGTGATTCTTTTTCCGGCAGGTAGACATCGAGGGAAATCTCCAAGTCTCCTACTTTCTTGTAGACGAGTGTCTTTGAAGGGGTGATGTCGGCCATGGTTTACTTAGGGAAGACCGATTTCAATCAATGCAGGTATGGRGATGTGAAGCTGGAAGCTGCTTGCTTCGGCGTGTAAGGTATCTTGAGTGGACCTGAGCTATGGATCCCCGATATCGCTGTCTACCTACCACCAAAGGTAAGGTTGTTCATCATATGAATGCATGTATCATTTCTCGTTCTTTCATCGAATCAAGTAATATAACAATGGCAGAATTGCAAGACCAATACATCTTGTTCAAGAGAGACATTGACCACCATGTTGCATTTCAGAGAGCTGCACTAACTTCTGTCTCGAATACGTCCTCGAAATTGTTCCTGAGCATACAGGTCAGTGGAGGTATCAATCAAGCTTTGATCATCTTAAGCTTACATTCAAAGCGTAGGTGATGGCGTTGCCAAGTCCCACGAACTATGCTCGCATCAGTCACTGCAAGTAKACTCAAGGACAAAGTTCTAGCTCTTACCTGAGTGCAAGATTGCATTGCCACCAACCATTCAGGAGACCATCCGGTCGCGGCTTCGTGGACTCGATTCGCCATCCCAGGTAGCCAAAGCAGAATGTAAAGTAAGGGATACCCATTCAGCAAAAGCATCTTCCTGGTAGTTGTTAGATCAAACTATGATCAGCATGSTCTCCTCTCACCTCAAGTCCGGAGTCTTTTTGATTCGACCAGTGGTGTTGTGGTTCGGGGAGGCTGGGGCACATGTAGTTTGGATGAGAGTCTTCTTGTCATCCTCTTTTGAATTGCCCATGCGACTCAATTCTTGCTCGCTAGACGAATGAAGTTCCCGCTCACTTGCCTGCGAGCCGACACTCGATACCCCACGATAATGTCTTGCAAGGTAGATGTAGACATAGGTGTAAATGGAGACTGTCACGATGAAGATGGCAACTCTCCATCCATGCGTCAAACCCCATCGAAGATCTTGACGGTCCTTCTTGATCCAGCACCAGTTGCCTGAGACAGGCCCGTAACCGTGGAGGCCGAGAGCAATGTTGCTGGTGATGAGTGGGAACAGCCACGGAATCGCACACACGGACAATGTCTTTAGCCAACTCGGTTGGAATTGGAACCGGTTCTTGCGAACCGTGATCAGGACCGTGATGGAGATGATCAATATGTTAAAGTCGATGGCCTGAACCGAGAATTGGCCTATCCAGCCATTCTAGACAACGAAGTTCAGTTTTCAGTACTCATCATAGCTGGGATTGCATACATACCGTGGTGCATGCAGCTCCTGCAGTGAAGTAATCTTCGCGATGTCTTTCCGATAGCGCAATCCCGCCAGAGATAGTGTTGTTCAGGGAGTTTATCCAATCTAGGCTGTGTCAGAAAATATATTTGGGACCTAGAGACGGGAGGCGAACCAGCCAAGAGCAAGTTCACAACCAGAGCTTGTCGAAAATGGCGTTCCGGTGGGTAAATGAAGTATAAGACGCCGAATATCGTGGTGGCCAAGCAGGACGTCAATGAGCCGATGAAAGAGGGGACAGCTACAGCCAGTTCGAGATGCGGCATATTTCCGACTTGCCGACGTGTAGTCGCGCGTGAAGCTGTTCGGAGATGGTAGCACCAGACTCATGTTGTATGTAGTTGGTCGGACCGACGAGTCAGCGGATGCCTGTTGGAACCTAATTACTCGACTGAAACAGTTCTCAATCAGCCCATGATCCTTGCTTGTACGTGCTTACACACTGACTGTAATTCACCTGCTCAAGGTGGCTGATCTCAGATCGAACAAAGTGTTGTTGGTCGTGTTGTAAACAAGGCCTTGGTTGAATCATCGCTGGCGCTTGATCCATGGCCGGCCATGGCAATGATCTTACGGCGCCAACAAGTACTTTTTCCATGTCCGTCTCTCCCGGTCATGATGATTAGCCACTCACTGCGATCGTGTCTGCGCTGCAGGTAGATTCATCACGGAGGGAAAAGCGTGGAAACGACCGAAATCATGAAGAGGAGTAAACTTGAACGGGTGAAAGAGCCACATATCCCCGCAATGGCGTGGTAGATACTACCGTCAGTCACCTCGGGACATTCGTGATGCTTTGTCGATGGATTGTGACTTCCTTGCCATTGAGATTGATCGATACGAGTGCTGGACTGGCCAGTCGTAAGATGCAGCCCATTCCAGTGGGGAACTATCTCGTGATGGCCGTTGTTCGTGCCCACTGTCATCAGATGAGAATGCAGATGATGTGGTGTGCAGAGAAGGAAGAACTGAAGTCGTCTTTGGGTAAAATGAAAGCAGTTTGGCGTGACGTGATCGCCGAAAGTCATCAGCGACGTCGGAGGTTCCAGGTTGTTTCTCCAGCGCAACCACTTCGTATCTTTCTCAATACCATGCAGCCATTGATAAGACGAGCGTCGCACGGCATATCAGGATCGAACTGCACTCTATCTTCGGCACTACCCCTTCGACTCAAGACGACGAGAGCTTTTGCAACGTCAACCATGGTCAAAGACCCATTCAAACCCGCAGCTCGCGTAGCGGGGCAGCGTCAAGATGTCTGGAGTATTGTGAACGAAGCAGCTCAGGCTTCATCCGTACAGCCAATGGTGAACATGGGCCAAGGCTTCTTCGGTACGTCTGTCTTGAATACATAGACAATCAGGTACTTCCTCTAACCCACGCAGGATACAACCCTCCTCAATTCGCCATTGACGCCGCAAAAGACGCGTTGGACAAGGTCGAATGCAATCAGTACTCCCCCACCAAAGGACGACCACGGCTAAAGAAAGCAATCGCCGATGCCTACTCGCCCTTTTACAAACGTACCCTCGATCCGGAGACTGAAGTCACCATCACTACAGGTGCCAATGAGGGCATGCTGTCAGCGTTCATGGGCTTTCTAGAGGCGGGCGACGAAGTCATTGTATTCGAGCCGTACTTTGATCAATACATCTCCAACATCGAGATGCCGGGCGGCAAGGTCGTATACGTGCCTCTWCAGCCACCCAAAGATGGAGCAAGCAAGACCACCAGTGCGAGCGAGTGGTCATTGGATATGGGAGTGTTGGAGAAGGCTGTCACCGAGAAAACGAGAATGATTGTCATAAACACACCCCACAACCCAATTGGCAAGGTCTTCAGTCGCGAAGAATTGCAGGCTATTGGTGATCTTTGTGTCAAGCACAACATCATCATCCTCTCCGATGAGGTGTACGACGCCCTCTACTACGTACCCTTCACCCGCATGGCAACACTGTCTCCAGAGATTGCCAGACTCACTCTTACTGTTGGCTCAGCAGGCAAGCTATTCTACGCCACTGGATGGAGAGTCGGATATTTGATTGGCCCAGAGCATCTGATCAAGTATGTCAGCGCAGCGCATACACGTATATGCTTCTCCAGTGTTTCCCCACTTCAAGAGGCGACTGCTGTTGCCTTTGAGCAAGCCAATGCACACAACTTCTGGGAAGAGAGCAAGACGGAGATGAGGGCGAAGATGACATCGTTCAACAAGATTTGGGATGAGCTCGGACTGCCGTACTCTGATCCCGAAGGCGGCTACTTTGTCTTGGTGAACCTTGACAAAGTGAAGCTGCCTGAAGATTATGACTTTCCCCCACACGTCGCGAGCCGACCTCGAGACTTCAAGCTGTCGTGGTTCTTGATTTGCGAGCTCGGAGTGGCTGCGATTCCCCCAACGGAGTTCTTCACAGATGCCAACGCACATCTCGCGGAGGATTGGCTACGGTTTGCTGTTTGCAAGAACGACGATGTTCTGGAGCTGGCCAAGGAGCGTCTCCGTCGATTGAAGAAGTATATCCAGTAGACGTCTTCTCAAGAAGAAGGTCTGCTTGATGCTGCACTTGTGCCAGGCGGGCGTTTCCATGTGTTGATGCAAGAATGCTGATTCATCCCTCTCGGCGGAAGATGGCAGTCACCACGCTCTGTCCGGTCTGTCCGCCAAAGGTAAAAGTGGGATACTTTGCCTCATCGTAGAACGTGAGTTGGCTTCCCTCGCATGCTAGCCAGTCGAGCAACTCCTCTTTTGTCCAGTTACATGATGTAATGAAGAGGAATGAGCCTGGCTTGATCAATGCGGTCACCTTTTCCCGATATATCTCACATGGATGTGGTGACTGCCCGGAATGTGGCATCAAAGAGATGGCGTCAAACGTGCCTTTGTCGAGAACAACATCGAATCCTTCTCCCAACCAGGTCCCTGGTGGTTCGCAGAGTAGATCCCATTGCTCAAACACAATCCGAGCAAGCTCACCAGAGTCTTCCTCTCCTCGTTCTTCGTCTAGAGCCTGGAGCCGTTGAATGTTTACTTGACGTGCCAGCTGAACGCTGGCTGGACTGTAATCGACACCGACCATCTCTCCAGTCCATCTGGCACCATCATCGTCCTCGTCATCGCGTAGCGCAAATAGCATGTGACCATTGCCAGTGCCAAGGTCCAAGAACCTGCAGTGTTTTCGATCAAGATGACCGCGGCCTTGGCTGTCATACGTGCTGAGTTTCTTCAAAACGGTGTCCTCTGCATTGCTTTCGTCGAACCAAACGATGCCTTCATCATCGGCGTCTCCCTCGTGATTTTCAATTTCTCGGACATAGGCTGCTTCCCAGCTGCATTACCCTTTAGCTGTACTTCACAAATGCATGTCATGGCTAACGAGCATGATACATACTACTCTTTGGTTCCCAGCTCGCTTGGATCCAACAGTTTGCGCGCACGCGGAGCAGCATCTGGTGATACAATATCGTCGGCCATTGTGGAAGGTCATCTGCAACATCTCGCGTTTGGGAATTTGACGGCGAAGAAATGCGCACGGACCAGCCGCATCTAGCTCGTACACCAGCGGCGAAGATGATGATGGCAGGTCTTGCTCCGACCCAGCAAATGGCCGGCGGGCGTGGAATTTCGCACATCGTCACAGAAACTGGACACGGCAAGCGTTGGTACGATTGTCCAGCGCGAAAAGCATCTTCATCATCCTGCAGCAGCCGAACGACATCACCAGACTTGACTCCCGTCTCTCGCCATCACCGGACCTCACTCCCTCACGTGTCCCGCCACGTTGTCGTCCCGGAGGACCTACGAAAGCGAAACTTTTGGCATTTGGACTTGCTTTAGCACTATTTACTTGCAATTACCACATCTTGGTCCTTCCCAGACGCACAATCTACGTCATCACCACCAGCTCTCTCTCTAGCCTGTCCTGTGCACGTTGGATCTTCAAAAGGCCAAACTCCATATCATATTGATACCTTTACTCCGGGTTTCGTGAACCGCGACCATGGCATCGGAGAGCAATAGCCTTACAGCCGTCCAGCTGACCGACCTTTTGGATGTTCTCAGTCATTACGAGACCTATAAAGAGATTGAAGAATTCAAAGCTCCTGGAGCAATCTACAATTACGGACCTCCTTTCCAAGACGACATACCCTCCCCACAAGCTCCTATATTGCAATCCCTACTGGCAAAATTCGTTCTCAAATTGCCTGGTCTCCGCGATGTGCCGGAGCAATTCTGGAAAGGCCACATCGAGCCTTTGATTCAAGAGCTGTCTGAAGCGGAGCTCAGCGAGAGTTACGACAAGGGCGTTTTGGGAATCCGCAAGACTCTTGCTACCGCAATTGCAGCTTTGATCGAATACCCCGCACGAGGTATCTTGGATTTTCCACGAAAGGAGATTGACAGTTCCCGCACTTATGATGTATCGAACCCCGAGGATGTGCATGCTGCTTGGCAGGACTGTGTGCAAGAACTGGTGTATGGTGATTTGATCGATCGACTGGTGAAACGGGTTGCGGAGACGGAGGACTTGTCACAGCACGAATCCGTGGTTCAAGGCAGTACGTATACTCGGGTGTTKAAGCATGATCAATGCAGTAGTGTGGCTTACATCCTCCTCTTGCAGTGCACGAATTCATTCTTGTAAAGTATGGACGTCAGAGATCTCACGCAGGAAATTCTTACTAACTGAAGCAGTCTTGCCTCAATCATGCACTACGCATTAGTACTTTCGCCTGAGGGCGCAACGTAGGTCAAGCAAAMGGCGTGGATGTCTCACATTACTGACCCTGCGATGTTTAGTCTCGTTCGCATGATGGAGAGCGTGCACAACCTCTTGCCTTATATGGTAATGCGACAGACGCTCAAAATTGGAAACGTCGCGACGATGCTCAGCGGTTTGGTGCGGGTGGTACTGGCCAAAGCCAGCATATCGAGCGTCACAAACTGGATGGGTTTGAGTAGTGGAGCCGACGAAGGCATGAACTTGATGCAGCAGTGAGTGACAGATTGACATTCCTGCCCCAAGATGTGTACTCATCGACATAGAATCATCTCTCAAGTGCTCGGCTGGGACAAACGGGAGCTCAGGAAACGCGCGGAAAAGATCGWAAAGGACAAAGATGCACCTCCCAAAGAAGTTCGCGATGAGCTGAAAGATTGGATCCAACGAAGCCGTGCGGAGCACGAAGCATGTCGCGCGAGCAGTACGGCACAGGACATGTCAATCGTGGGAGTCATCTTGTCATTGTCGTCCCTATCAGTCGAGCTTTCGACATCGCAACACGAGAAGGCGATGGAGTATCTCTCCCTACAACTGGCCATTCGAGATCGCACAGAGATCGTTCGGGTCATGTGCAAACGTAATCCTGACATCCTAACGGCGGCTGTGAGACAAGGTGTCGAGGCATACACGCCAATGATACGCCATGTCCATCAGGCTGTGAATCTGAGCGATACACTGTGGGACTTTGAACGCTTCTTAACCGACGTGCTGGTAAGTGATTGAAAGGAGAGGAAAATTGCACCCGGCTGATGATGCATAGAAAACTGCCAAGCCCACAGGCGCAAAGGGCCAAGAACAGCCCGCGACAGTCGAAGATTTCGTAGACCTCCTCCATCGACACCAAAGCAGCGTCCACAAGTTCCTGCACCAAGCGGCCAAGAACGGCAAAGAAATGGTGTCATGGTGGCAAGAATACGCCCACACAGCCGCACAGCAGTTCCGAAACGACGACAAGCCTCCTCCGAGCAAAGCCGTCATTTCCGACAAAATGGCAATGGGAGGCGTGAAACAAGCCCTCGAAGCCGAAGTCGCCGCTCTGTCGGATTCGGATCGTAGGGAAATTATAGCAGAGCTCGAGGCGCATCACCAGTACATTGATGATTTGCGTGCGGCATCTGCAGCTCGCATCAGCGCTGTGATTAAACGCACGCATTCGACCCCTTTTGGTCCGGGAGCATATCTTGCGCGCTGGCAGCAACTCATGGACAAGACGCCCGTGACGCCCGCGACTTTCAATGGACCGGTTCGATATGGAGGGAGTCAAAGCGTCAAGGATGTTGATGGAAGTACGAGCAGTGCTCCTGCGGATGCGAGTAAGCCACTCGTAGCACCGAAAGTTGATACGACGTTGAGGTTGCTCGCGGATAGATTCAGAATTGTGCTTGCTACTGGATGAGTGGAGGGAGAGTATCCACATTGGCATCGGTTGGAGGAGATGGGGGTCATTGTTGCTGCTTGTTTGATGAGATAGAGCCTAGCACCGCCGCCACTTAGACCTCGAATTGTTAGGATAGATTGAACTAGCAAATTGATACTCAAACGATGTTACTCTCATTTTGAGAGCATGTTCAAAATTGAGCATGAACCTTTCACATGCCGGCTTGCTAACGACTTGCAGCTAGATTTTTGCACTTGATAAGGCACAGACAAATACGAGCGAGGGAGGCACACATCGCACGAAACGGATGGTAGGTGTCAAAAGGCAATGCCCATTGCATTATATCAAGTGTCCCTCGGGACACGAAATCTCTGCCGTAATCCTATCTTCGTTGAGCCATCCCCAAAAAAACAAAACGCCAGCAAAGAACAGGCGGCCTTGAAAATACCTTTACAGGTAAGGCATGCCAGTCTCTCGCTTCAACCAGTGTGGATATCGAACCAAAAAAGCAATGCTCCCCCAAAAACACACAAAACTCTACACAGTGAACTCTGCACATGCCAGACATCAACAGAGCGGTCATCACAGGTTCAGTTCAGAGGCAGTGTCTAGTCGCCCATCGTATCGCTGCCCTCACCAAACGTCTCCTCACCGTCCTCGTCCTCGTCCAAGATGGTAGTGCTGCCCACGCCATGGACAATCAACGGCGCCGTATTGCCGGCCCAGACAGCAACTCCAGTAGTCGCAGGTGCGCTCTGACTGAGGATGGAGAGATGTGTATTATGCTGCGTGGGAGCATGGTGCATGGGTGGGGCTGGCGGAAACGGCAAGATGGTGCTGGGACCGGCGACAGGGGTCCCACCGGCAGGGTAATGGCCATGAACATCGACATTGAGCACCGGTGTGTTGCTACCATCAGAATCGGGGCTCTGGTCGTCCATATCTGCGTCCACCATGTCGCTGTCTTCCATTGCTGACGATGCCACCGAATCGGGGCCCAGGGCTTCCTCTCGCCGCTTTTGGTCGTTTAAGAATTCGCGCAGGCGTGCAACTCCCGTGCCGGAGAAGACGCAAAAGACGTCCCGCTGATGTTCATTAAATTCCGGCGGAGCCTCTCTGCAGAATGCGAGAAGCTCCTCGCGCAAGAAGGCCTGCACGCCGGTCAAGCTCAGGTGGGTGAGCTTCGGGCAGTTGTTGAGTAGAACGTGAATGCCCTATGTTTTGTTAGTAGATATCAACAGGATAGACGTGAGACATGACTTACATCCAGTGTGAGCAACGTGCAGTAACTGAGATGCACTCTCTCCAGGACACTAACCCCATTCACCTTCCGCCCGTTCTTTAGTTCACCCACCGCCAAGCTGTAGATACTCCGGTCGGTGATGCCAGCACACTTGACTAGCCCGATCCTCTTCAGTTTTGGCAGACCTGCCAGCTTCATGACGCTGATATCGGTGAGCAGACTGCAGCATGCCAGGTCAATGTACCGTATACGGTTGCATGACTTTGCCAGAGCCTCCACCGAAAGATCTGTGATGCGTGCACAATGGCCGAGATGTATGTAATGTAGATTCTTACCCAGCTTGGTGATGGCAAGGACGGCGCGATCGGTAATGTGTTTGCACTTTGCCAGAATCAAATTCCGAAGTCGCGGGCAGCTCTTGACAATCATCTCGACACCCTTGTCTCCAAGCTCGTTGCAGTCGGTAAGATCCAAAATTCTCAAAGAGTCAAAGGTACGCCGACCTTCAAGGTTGTTGAGGAAGGCGGAGTCGTTGATTCGAGAGCAGTGCGCCAGACGCATTTCGCGAAGATGGGAGCATGACGTGAGCAGAGCCGAGACGGATGGACTCTGCAGGTTTTGTAGGCCGTATAGATCGATTTCCAGCAGATGGCTACTGTGTGCGGCGACTGTGAGAATGGCAACATCGGTCAACTGCGTGCAGTTGTTGAACTTGAGACGCTTCAGATGACGGCAGTTCCTCGCCATGGCGACAATGGAAGCGTCCGAGATCTTCTTACACCCTGTCACGTTCAGCCCTTGGAGTCGGAGGCACTCGTCTGCCACGGTCATCATGGTGTGGTCGGTGAGCTGGTCGAGACCAGTGACATCCAAAGCGAGCAGACTTCGGTTTCCATGCAACAGAGGCTGCAGACTGGAGTCGGTCAGCTTGCTGCAATTGGTCAGCGTCAGGCGCTCCACCCGCTTGCAGTCCTCCATGCCGGAGAGGGTGCCGTCGCTGATTTGAGTAGCCAGGGTCGACATGTTCAACCTCTTGACCAGATCTTGATATGCGAAGAACTTGTTGGTGGAGCGAATGGACAGGATGACGCGTTGGATGTTGTCCCACTTGCCCATGGCCGGCCGGTGCCACAGCAAGCCCACGCTGTTCCGTGCCCAGTCCTTGGACACCAGCAAGCAGTTTTGCAGGTCGCGCGGCGAAGTGAGGCGGGAGAAGATGCTGATGAGCAACTCGGCGGGCAGGCGGTGCACGGGTGACACGCGGCAGCGCTCCTCGTATTCGCGGCGCATGGCAGCGTTGCGGGCCAGATCCTGCGAGATTTCGGCGCCGAGGGAGGACTGGGAGTCGTTGGCCTGCAGCATGAAGGAGTCGTTGTCGTCGTCGGCGCCGCGGTCGGGTGAGGTGGAGGAGGAGCTGCTGGATGAGGCACTCGAGGTGCGCTGGGCTCGGCGGGCGCGCGCCATTGTTGTTGTGGGGAGGGGGTGGTCGTCTGATGTCGGGGGTGCAGGCTGGATGGCAGTGCAGTGCCTGCGCCTAACTTATGCTGGGCTGCTCCCAAGTCAAGTTGCTGGGGATTTGGCGGCGCGGGGTGCGGTCGTGTGGGTGGTACCGCTTTCAGCCACTCAGCAATCTGATGCAGGAACCTCTTCTTCCCTCTCCAGATCGACCAGCTGCCTTCAGGGGATGGCGTGTGCGAGCACGAGGAAAGGATAGCAAAACAGATGTGGTGTTGTGGCCCCAGTCAGTTGTTGTTAATTGTTGGCCCGCTCGGCAGCGTTCCGATATTTGCCTATACTAGGGGAGGGATGGCCCGAATGTATAATAAGCATAAATTAGGCCTAAGAAGTGGCGCGGCTGGGGCAGAACCGGTAGGCGCCATCGACTTCTCCCCTTCGCCGGTCCGGGGACTTTACTCCATCTCCGTCATCACGGGCCTACTACCTGTGCTTGTGAATATGGAAGGCTGTCGCATTCATGCGTCCATCATTTGATTTGCTCATCTGTACACAGGTCTACTCCTCGATGAATACATCACACCCCAACGCACTCATAGAAACCTCGAATGCCCTGTCTGAGGCCCTCCTCATATTCCCAGACCCAATTTCCACCCTGTCCACTATCCCGAATCCTCTTCAACACCCAAAGCTCCAGCATACCAATCTTGTCTGCGCCGTGCAGGTGACTCCGACTCCGCATCCCGAAGAATGTCATTGCATCGGAGAATCCAACGCCATATCCGAGCTCATACCGCCAATGCTCATACTGGCCTGGAAATTTGCTGTCCCAGTACTGACAATGTGATCCGAAGGCATTGCCTCTTCGACCATCTAATTGAGACTGCGCGTGGCTGATCCGATTCTGAATCTCCTCGATGCCTAAAGTGAGAGCTGGTGGCGGAATGATGGCGAGCTGCTCGGTCATCTGCTTCATGCCCCATTCCCCTCCCGGCATCCAGTCCATACGGTATGTCCACATGTAGCACCCTCCTGCACGCTGCTGGTATCTCTGCGATTGGGCGTGACCGAATTGCTGAACAAGCTTGTCTTTGGGATCATTCACACTCAGCTGCCATGACTTGTCGGAGAGGACGCAGCTATATTCTCCGACAATCAGCTGGACGGCTCCATTTGCGACAACTTTTCCTTCTTTGCCGTCGAGCTCCCGGAGCTTGCTCCAGACCTCGCCTGTAATCTGCTGGGGAGATTTCTGCCCATCACCATCGGTGAAGCACCTAGGTAAATTCATCATGTGGTCAGCAATGCTTCGTTCAGCTGGGATTACATGGCAACTCACCAGTAGAGATGTGTATCGATCACCACCGGACACCCACGTGAAGACGACGTATTCTTCTTGAGACTCCATTGAACGGCCTTCTCAAGATCCCAAGCATCCGAGATGTACACTGGAATGGCAGGATTGATCTTGCTGAACTCTGCCAGAACGCTTTCATACCACTCATACATTCCCGGCGCATTCGTTTCCGWCTCGTTGACAAGCTGAATACCAGCAACTCCCTCCATCTTCTCGACTTGATGCGCAATGAAGCACAGACATCGCGTTGCCAGAGCTTTGTTCTCCCTTCGCTTCCAGAATTCAGTCTTTCCGCTGTCAGTTCCGCTGTGATCTCCAGAGTTGGCTCCACCGGGTAGAGCATGAAAGTCCAAGAGGGTCCCGATGCCCCGTTGCTGGCAGCGTTTGACCAGGAGCTTCACATAGTCCCTGTAGCATATCAGTAAAAAGAGTGAAAAGGCAAAGAAGGAGTAAGAACAACATACCAAGCATGTTGATACACAAACGAAACCTCCTCAAAAGGCGTATCATGACAATAAGCCGGCCCAAGGGTGAAGTAGCCTATGGGGAGCCGCACAGAATTACACTTGGCAACATCTCGAAGCCAGTCCAAATCAGCATCGCTCACATATTCCTTCCAATGCTTCTGATATCGATCTCGCGTCTTTTCAAGCCCTTCCCTCTTGAACCAATCCGTGACGGCTGAAAGTTCCGAGGTGCCAGAGCAGGTTTCGGGATAGAAGGCGCCAGTCAGCCACTTTTCTTGCACGAAAACAGATCCCAGGTTCACTCCGTGTGCATAGCGATAGTAGGTGACATCTGCCAGAGTAGGAGGACCAATCACAGAAGGTCTGTCTGCAGTGCCGTCAAAGTTGTTTGGTAGGGTTCTTTGAGCGGCTGCTTTGGCGCGGCCTAGGAAGTTTTTCATCTWGATGTGGTGGTGACACAGAGGCAGAAATACTCGCGTGCTCAGGATGAAAATGAAGATGTGTACCTACATGGCATGCATGGGTCAGAGTGGGCCTGTTAGATGACGTTGACGATGTTGATGAGGAAAGTGATACATTCGAAATGTAATGGCAGGCGTGAACTCGATGGCAGACTCTCGGCAGATCGATCGGAGGCCAATGCGAGGTGCAGAGGTCTTCATCAACGTGGTTCAGATTGGAACCAATTCATCGACGATCCATTGAGACAGATTCTCGAGTTTGGGAGATGTTAAACGCTGCATTTGACGTGTGAGACAAAAAGTTGAAAGTAATCCGCCGAAGAAGTTGCTCCAAATGTCATGTGCATGTAGTTTGAAAAGTCTTAAATTTCGCATCTTTGCAAGGGTATATCGCACGAATGGCCAAACGGCTGCTCTTCCTACTGCTAGTCCTACACTTGCGAGTCTCCGAATTCCTCGACACTCACTCGTTACCAACCCACGCATACGCAAGACCCACCAATGCTGCAGCGCTTCCCCACACACTGGCCCAGCCGAGAGCACCCAGCAACTCGGTGCCTTCGATGATGACATATGAGCGAACGAAATTACTGATGAATGATGATGCTGCTAGTGTTGCCGTGCGCTTGAGAAGAATCTCTCCCCTGTGAGTAAGCCCGGATTCGCCAAGTCCAAGGTTCCATGCGACGGTCTGTCCAATGGTAGCTGTCTGAGGGTCGAAAGCAACTTTTCCGGGCTTCAGAGCAGGATCGGTGATGCCAGGGTTTCCAGGCGATCCAATGGCCGGCACAAAGATGAATTGAGTCGCTGCATACCCGAGAGGACCGAATAAAGCCAGCAGGAGTAATATTCCCGTGTTGTGGGCCCTCTCGAGACTGCGAAGCCCATCAAAGTGTACAATCATGTATGTGGGCAGCCAGGTGGTGAAGCTTCCATAGACGACAATGGCATAGATTGATGCGCCGAATGCTGCGATCAGGTATTGGACGCCTCTATCCTGAGCGACTGCCTGGTTCGCATTCTTGACTTGGCCGCCTCTGCGGGCGTAGTTCAGGCTTCTAAGAAAAGCAAATGGGATTGCCAGGGCAGTCACGTCGATGACCATGGGAATCGCGGTTGCAAGGTAGTCGACGCCGAAGAAGGTGTTGAGGAGGAAGTAGTACGGGACGTTGTTGAGGAGAGATAGGTATGCCAGGTCGACGTCTGTGTGCCATACGTCAGTGTCTGCGTGTTGAACGCCCGAACATCGCGTCTTCCCACTTACAGTCGTAGCAAGCGTACCACGCAATAGCGAGCTCGGCCACCTTCCAAGCAAACATTGCCCCGATTTGCCATCCCTCCGTCAGGTCTCGGCTGACGGCGGCGAGCTCGGGACCGATGAGTTCGGCGGTGAGGGAGCGGAGGGTTGCGCTCAAGCCAAAGGACACCAGAACGGCCAGTGGGAAGCGCACGGCAGCCGGGAGTCGCGACACCATCGATTCCTTGCGCCCTTCCGCCGCGGCGACGATACCTCCATTGGAATCGCCGACGTCACGCGACCCGAGTGCGGTGCGAGTTGTCATTGCAGCGACGAGAATGGACGGTGCTGGGTTGTCTTGTGTTGATGGATTTGTTTGAAGCCTTCCAATCCTTGTCGATAAACAACCTTGACACGCTAGGCTTATTGTAGCACTGGTCGCACTATAGCGCGTGATCCTCGCGCTCATCATCTTTCCACCTCACATCTTCCCGTCAGTCATCAGTCACCAGTCACTTGTCAACACGCTGAGAAGCTCCCCAAACAGTACAAACAATGACATTCAATTCGACGGCTTGGACTTTGCCGCTTGATTACTACCCTTGGCCAAATCATCTTTGCTCGGTCTACTCCCTCCAGTCTCGGCCAATGACACCCTTCAAAGGCCACCACGGCCACATGTACAACAAGCTTCCCTACATCGATCTATCCTCTTGTATCAATAGATCCCATCGCCTCGCAATCGATAATCGCGTGACCGGGGCGATTCCCAGTCGGGGATGGAAGGCATTGACGTCACATCTATCTGATTATATGCATCCGAGATGGCGTTATTGTAGGCGTTGAACAGCCTTTGGAAACCCATTCGTGTGACGCGGCCTATCTGCCTGATGCGTTCCTCTTCCCAGGATATGGAAGTGCTAGCGGTCAGGTGGATGGTGCTAGTTGGTAAGAGTGCGTCACGAGGGTTGCCACTRAGGTGTACAAAATCGACAGCGGGATAATGTCCCCGCGAATTGATGTTCGGATTATGCAAGTCTCGAATACACACGTACTCGCCCCAGCGGTTGAGATCGATTTTGCTGAAGCCTTGGTTCCTATTACTGTAGATCGGAAGGCAGGTCATCGACCTGCTGTGTTTGTAGAGCACAACAAACATCCGCGGCTTGGAATATATCCAACATTTGGTTGTTAGGTTACCGATTAGGTATCCGCTGGGAACGCCAGTCTCGGTGAGTAGCCGGTCGTCTCGTTTCAAGCTACCGTCCAGATTTGGAAGGTGCCAGGGGCTGGAGATTACATCGCCCGGGTTGTATGTCGCCCATGTKGCCTCGGGTTTGATGTAAGTTGGTCTGTCATTCCACGTTGTCGGCCGCAAGAGGTCAGGATCCATCCACTGCGGATATTGGGTCTGCCTTTGATATGGCTGGGTAAGGACCCTAAATCGAAGTGCAAGGCCCGTGTCGAACATGGCTGGGTCCGGATTTTGTGCTGGACCTGGGTTGGGCAACGATGCTTGGGAACCAGCAGCTCCGGCGTTCAGGCTCGTTGTGCCGACATCTGCAGCTGTCGAGGGGTCTGCTTGGCCTATAGGTTGCTCACCGCGCCCTCGAGACCGGGATCGGGATCGCGATCGCTCACGCTGGTTGCCTCCTGGCTCTGCCATTTCGATCAAGTTTGCAGAACAATCAAAGGAGTGGGACGTTCCGCGGTAGTGTTGCTTGGGTGTCGAGTATATAGATAGAACACAGACCAAACGTGTTTAGCCTTGGACGACCGCAGAGTCCTTCGACGATATCCGAACAGCCCATGAGACTCGCCCGCGCGATGAAAGAATTGGTGGTAATCAAAGGATATTGTTGCCGCTCTTGGATCGCATGTCAAGCAGAACAAAGGARCGCATTCCAACGTTTGTGAGCGGATTTGTGTCCATTCGAACAAAGGAGTTGAAAGAACTGCGCGTGAATTCTCCAGCCCTTTGTTGCATCTCCAACGTCGATGTGCGTGGTAGAGAGGAGTTTTTTGCTGGCTTGCCTCAATGCATCCTCGCGACATCGTGTCTTTCAGCGGAAGAGCGACGAGAAGCACGTATCTGAACGCGAATCAGATTGATTGAGGACACATAGAATGTAAATCATATAGTATGCGAGATGCGTTGCCCGAGATGAAGATGAGCTGAGCAATATGAACGTGATGTCCAGATAACATAGCTTGGTTCCACTCAGGGAGTTGTTGCTGGACCATCTCGTTCCAGCCAAAGAGGAGCCTCCGCTTCGGCAGCATCGACTAATACTTTGCGGTATCTCATGATTCTGTTGTATCCGAGCCTTGTCAATCTCCCCACATGCCACATATCGAGTTGCCATGAAGCTGACACGACTTTGGTCAGGTTGATGGTAGTGTCAGATCCGAGACTATCCGAGTTACGGGAGAGTTTGTTGAATTCAATCGGACTGTACTGGCCTTGGGGTTCGAAGGATTCGTAATCCGGCGCTCCACGATCCCAAAGGCAAACACTCTCGTTCCTGAAGGGGGTGGGAATGGAGGCGAGTCCCCGACTGCCCTTGGACGTCAATGGCAGACAAACCATGATTTGTTTGTGTTTGTAGAGAATCACAAACATGCGTCGTTTTGTGAATACATATCCCTGGTTTGTTGAGCGGAGACATGTCTTGCCTGGCTCATCGTTGAGCGTTAAATTAGGGTCCACGTTCGGCTCGTGATACCTGAAATCGAAGCATGATAATGTCAGCAGTGTCTTGAAACTCAGGGCAGACAGATGTGGATTTTGAGGCGCATTCTCTCAAGGATCGGCAGCGCAGGCATGCATAGAAGCCTTCTTGTTGATACCTGCCATCATCTGTACTTACGGTATGGAGATGACATCGCCCTTGAGAAACCGATTTCTGTCCCATGTGGAATTAGCGGTAAAGGGGCTATTGCCAGGGTCTCGTACGGGAAATGGATTTCTAGTAAAACCATTATTCACGTCCGTAGAGCCGGTTCCTCGGGGGTTATTTGGGCCATGACCCCCCCTATCGCCCCACGGCTGTCTACGTCCACGTGGTCTTCTGTTGTTTCTGCCATTCGGAGGCGGGTGAGAAGCCTGGACTGAGTCTTGAGTGCGACTCTGTGTTCCTGTCCTTAGGTGCGGGGGTATATAGGCTCCAGAAGAGTTCGATAAAGCCCCTGTTTGATCTCCTTGAACAACACTATCATCAACTTGCTGTGGGGCGGGATCCTGAGTCGAGGCCTGTAAATTATTCGCCTGGCTAGATGGGCCAGGATTTGTTGTGAATGGATCTGATGTGGGTTGGGGAGCGCCATTACCACCACCAGCTGTAGAAGTGGATGGTGCTACTGGAACCAACGTTCCGAACACAGGAGGCGGCCCTGCTGTAATTCTGCTTTGTATACTCCTACCAGATGACCTGGAATCATTTGAACTGTTAGGCGAATCGAAACCCATACCGACCGAAAGATTAGTATATGTATGGTGGTGTGAGGAGTATGTGATAATCTGTCTCTTCCAGCTGTGAAGCTGGGACGTTGGCGATTCCGTAGTGCGATAGGAGAGTCTTGTGGAACACCACTTGATCGAAAGCTAGAATCTGAGTGAATAATCTTGATGCCAACAAAGAAGTCAAGTGAATCGGCAGTCGCTTTGTTCAAGCTTTCCGCTTCTGGATTCTTAGGCTTCATTTTGTCTGCTCCTTTTCCAACAACATCTCAAAAGTTCAATCTTTGTCTGAAAGTCAGGAGATCAAGAAACCCAAGAGACAGACTCACCATGTTGAATGCGATCAATCTCATCGTGGCTGAGAGGGCAGTTCGTCAAGCATTGTGGAAGCGCTTCTGGCAAGGCAACGAGCTGGATCACGAACAACCGCGCGAATCGAGTTCCGAGAGGACGGCATTAGCGGAAAGTATCGACATCGCCCAAGAGACGCCCGACTGCGGTACTTCTCAACAACTTGGTCCTTCGACAGCGACACGCGGTCCTTGTTTCATCGATTCCACGCCAGGGGTACTCGACACATCCAGTACGGCGCAGAATGATGTCGATGGAACTGGAGTCGGCGAAAGCGAGGATCGCCAGCGTGAAAGCCAGCCAAGCCAGCAGCAGATTGCCGATGAACAACGGCTACACCAGATTCAGCTTGAGCGAGAGCAGGCGCTGCGAGATCCATACTACGTCACTGTGAGACAAGAGGAGTACACCGACTATACGGACGGACCTGCAAGACTGATCGGCGCAAACGACGGAATCAGGAATTGCCTTGCACTCCTGCTGAGGGCAGATTTGTCTCAAAGCATCAAGCTGGTTCTTGACAGACAAAGATTGTACCTTGCTCATGAGAACTGGGCCGAGAACAAAGAGTGCGAGATTCACCAGTTCCAAGTGATGCTGCTCAACGAGAAGAGAACCCCAGGAGCTGGACTGCGTTCCGTCACGGATCGAGGTTTGAGTAATCCCTGGGTAGAGGGGAGGCCGAAAGATAAACGGAATCATGAAATCGATCAGGACGTCATGTGGCGTATGGGCAAGAACGTGGATGATGAGGAGAGAGAAATGGAACTTCAACTGAAGTACGACGCCGCTGGCCTGCGAAGGTGCCACCTCAGGGTCATGAAGCAGATTGAGGAGGCATTCATACGCGCGAGGTTGTGGGAACCTGAGGAGCTTGATGGTGGGTCCCCTGCTAAGTTTTACAACTTCCAGGACGAGTATTGGAAGGCGTACGATCAGCTGTTTGGCCCGGATGATTATTTGTGGTGTAGGGAGCCGAAGAAGCTGCACCAGTATACCGACCCGAAAACTGAGGAGCTAGATGTGATCTTGGAGGCATATTATTCAGTGAGGGAGGAATTCAACGCCGCTGACGTGCAACTGACATTGGACTATGACTTTTACGATCAAGAGTGGCTTGATCTTGGCAGCAAGGAGCCTGATGGGAAGCCAGTTCAGAACGCCAGCTATGACCATCTCATCGGCCTCTGGAGGAAGCACGTCGATTCGGCCCAAGACGCCTTGAATGTGTTGGAAGACAAGCTGAGGGAAGCAACCAAGGCGGTGGAGGAGGCTGGATTCGATTTGTTTGCGGTGAAGTGCTGCAATTCGAGGCGGGAGTATCAGAGATATCCGTTGAACGGCACGGAGGGGCAGAATGTGATTGCAACAAGATCGGAGCCATCTCGGCGGAGTGATGCTCCAGTGCAATCGAAGACGTGGCGAGAGGGTCGTTCGAATAGTCTATAGAGCTAGTCATCCATGCTTTGTTGGGTGTCATGGATGTGCGTGTCGAAAAGCCTGTCAAAGTTCGCTCAGCCATTACCTTGTGGCTTGACCTCATCGACTTCATCGGCCTTGTGCGAGAAATTTGTGGACTTTCCGGTCTGTGTGATGCTTTGAATGCCGATGATGATAGTGAGTGATTAAGAGGAGACGAAGAGGGGAAGAGATGAGGTGAAGTAAAAAGATGAGGTGAGGTGAAGAGATGAAGTGAGGCGAGGACGGGAGGGAGGGTCCGGGAGATGGAACTGGTCTGTGCGGAGAGGACATCATCTGCCCACTCTCTTCCTCTCAAAATCACCTTGGATACCGGCATCATTTGCCTAAACACTAGACTTGAAAGGCACAGACACAGATATCGACGTCTCATCTTGCCAAAGGAAGGAATGCCTCCAAGATCTTGGATGGCATTGTCCTCGGCTGACTACATACGACCATCAAAAACTCACTTCGCCATAGGATGGGAAACTGACAGGCCGAGCTTGTGTTGATGACTTGCCTCGCATTTGCAGGAACATGAGAGTATCGCCAACAACACAGTGATCGGAAACTTCGCCATCACACTGGTTATAGGATACTATTAGAACGCTTCCAGGCGTCAATCCGCTTACGCTCCGATCCACAAGCCACCGCACTTGCACTATCACACCAGTCAACCTCCTCCCCGCTACCCCATTTATCCACCTCATTCGGTTCACAAAAGTCTGGATCTCCACTATGAGCGAGACTATCCATCCAAGCAATCATTCTCGGATCTCCGGCAAACACCTCTGGACTGTCATTCTCGTTGCTCATCAGTTCAGCATTTCCATCGGCTGGATCATCTGGGAAGCACGATGATTGATTCTCGTACTCCAATGCCGGGCCCGCGGTCTTCGCAGCAGCCTGTGCTCGAGACAGGCCTTCCTCCGCAGCTTGTAGTTCTTGAGTGATTTCTCGGAAGCGTTGGATCCAATGGAGGTCAAATTCTTCCACCGAATTGAACGGAACGGGCTCTCCGCGGAGTTCTAGTGCTATGGTGTCATTGAGCTCTCTTTGGCGGGTCTCGTTTCGCTGCTCGAATTGAACACGCGCGTATTGAAGGTCTTCACGGGCTTCCCATAACGCCTTGCTAGCCTCTGTGCGAGCTTGCTGCTCTGGACTCCGCTTGTTGGTCTGTGTGTCCGCAAAGATATCGGTAGTTGTGTGGGGCGTTAGTGTCACCGGTGCCTCCGTCACTTGCGTTCCATTGATCTCCTGCATCTGCGCCAGTAGCTTCTGGTATTCCTCCTTCACGCTGATCTCGGGGACTTCGGCGACCTCCTCGTCCTCGTCGCTTTCCGCTTCAATGGCCTGAGCGCCGAGAAAAGCTACCTCCAGGAATTGGTTGACGTCCGTTTGATACACTTGCAGAAGATTCCGACGCCTTCTCAAGTTGGCTTCAATGGTACCTCTCCTATTCTCCGCACCCTTCAACAGACGTTCCAGGTTATCCAGCTCTTGCTGTAGATTTTCTGTGCGGTCGGGCTCTTCTGCAGTACCTGCAGTAGATTTATCGTCTTCGGTATATTGAGCAAGGAGAGACTTGTGATTTCGTATCTCATTGGCGAGAGCAATTTCATAATCTGAAAGGGACTCCAGCTTGGCATGTGCCTGTCGCTCTTGCTTCAATACTTCCCTCTGGAAACGCAGCAATTTTGGTATGCTGAGTGTCGATTCATAGGTCAAAAGTAGAACTGGACACTTCTTGATACTGTCGAAGCCATTGAAGATACCTCCAGCGAAATCGGTGTATTCAGCTGCGTCCACATCTGCAGTGAGGATATCCTGCCCAATTCCCAATCTTTCGCATAGAGTTCCGTTTGGCTGAAAATATGGCTGGTCGAGGTCTGATACACTCAGCGGTAGCATGTCATCGGGCGTAAATTGCTCATGCATGTCACCAGCGGGTGTGGGCTCCTGGTCTCGATGGCCCGGGCGATGCTGAGCTGCGCAGCCATCCACCACTTCAATTTCACTCCCCTCATGACTCGAGCTTTTCGCTGCTTCATGGTCTGCAACGGGACGACTTGCTTCAATGGGCTCATGTTTCACACCGTCGATCTGAGCTGGTGTTGACTTCTGCTTGTTGAACCATCGCCGGAGAGCTGAATTCTGGGCTTTCTGAACCAGGTTAACGCCAAAGCCGTCCATACTTTCAGGAAGAGCAATGCTGCGATTCTATTCCGTCAACAAAAAGTGAGAGGACCGAAAATTACTGATCATTTGTGGCGTAGCCGCACCCGAGACAACCAAATCATGGCCGATGCAGACAAAGCCGAATCCCTCGTCCAGCGACCCTCATTGTTCCAAGACCGGCGTCAACGCTTCGGGAGATCGCTCAGACAATGAATGGAATCATTTCAATGCAATGGATAATTCCCCTTTTCTTAGTTGGTCGACTCCCAAGCTCGTTTCAGAACCGCCCTGCGACCACCACCGCAACACGGGACTGAAGCTGCGGGTACGAAATGCCTACTTTGAAACCCAATGGCGCGACCGCGTCGATGGGAAATCTTTCCAGACCAGCAGTCGGCACAGGACAACGGGTCAAATCGACTGTGATGGGGCCAACACTTTCGACCCTCGGCGAGAACGATACCGTTAATGCATGGAGTGTTGCTGGGAAGAAGCTACGTGCTTCATCAACCGTGAACCAAGAGCAGAACTTTACAGATCGTTTCGGCCAGATGGGCATCGGTAGGACGTCCATGGATCCTTCTAATGCCCCCGGCGCATCACAGCTGTCAATGCAGTATCGACCCACAAGAAGCCAAGCACCAACTCAGCTATCCGTGCGTGACGACAAGGGTCGACCAGCTCAATGGATCAGGACGGATCTGTGTGTCAAATCTCCACATCAGAGGAAGAGCTTTGCGAAAGGCATGGTCATAACATTGCCTTTCCACACAGTAAACCTGAACGAGRAAGCTACCCTGGAAGACAAATGTCTCGCGATAACGATTCAAGGTCCCGTGTACTCCAAGCGTCGTTTGGCCGTTGTGCTTTGGAGACATGCCACGGACATGATTTGCTTGCCTCTCTATAGCTGGAACAGCAAGGGAATCACAAAGCAGCCTGAATACCTGCAGCATGAGTACGTGGAGATCACCAATTTTGGAAACGGTGCCTCGTATGAGCAGGAAGGCCTGAATGAAGTGCTAGAAGCAAAAATGGTCCGACCCTTTGATCGCAAGTGCTGTGTACATGCTTCAGGAGGCTTTCGTGTTAATTATCAGGAGGACATTGCTCTTGTCGGCCAGCTTTCGGAGCGAAGCAGAGTCTACCTTACGGATGTTGTCCGTAGACTTATTGAGAATAGCCAGGCAGAGAGACACTAGCAAGGATATGGGACTTGTCTTCGTGAAACTCTGATGCATGTTGTAGAGGTGCCGTAAGTCCATGATCGGTGGACTAGATCCTCCTGTCTTACGCAGTGAAACATATTGCGCAATGTACAGCTTAGCGGACGCCATCCTGTCACTGTAATATTTTACATACCTCACATATTGATGCTTCTATTCATATCAGTATCTCGTCTCAAATGCGTTGACTTCGATGTCTACTCCTAGTTGACGGAGATCTTCTTGGAGTTCGCGGAAGATCTGGCGATCACAGAGACTGCTGACCGAGAGTGTCTCGTAGAAGGCATTGTTCATCGGCGATAGTAAATAGCGATACGAGTGAGCTAGTGCGAATCTGTTCGATTGTGTTCGCACAACTAGATAAGACTACTTGACGCTCAAATACGGCATGGACGACAATTAAGCTCTGGACTATCGAACAGGGACTGTTGGCCAGGTACCTCCAGCAGGTTCGCTCTCCGCAACCTGCTGTAGAACCTTCCAATGCTTGAGCAGTCGAAGGTAACCTTCCTTTGTCAACCGACCGACGACACCAATGTATTCTTCCCAATGTACCCTTATACCACCTGCCAGGTGTATGGTGGTTTCGCGGCTCAACTGATCGTATGGATTCGAATGCACAAAGTCGACAGGCGCATTTGAGCCCTCATTCACAAAGTCACTATGTTTGATGTCCCTGAGACAGACATAGTGGTCTCTGGTGTCAAATGGGGTTAATTTGGCCTTCATCCCTCTGCTTCCAAACGAGTACAGAGGAAGGCAATGCATGCCCTCTTTGTATTTGAAGAGAACCACGAGCATGCGTCTTTTTGTATATACAGGGCCTTCGCCCGTTTCCCTGAGGCTAGGGTCGCTGAACTTGGCATCTGGATTCATATTGTTGACGTGAAAGGGTACCGAGATAACATCTCCCTTGTTGAAGTCGTGAGCTCCGTAAGGGGCTTTGATGCATTCAGGGGTATTGATCCAATCTTTGCCATTTCTACCGTTCATGGGTGGACAGCCGCGTGTAGTGCGGCGTGTGCCAGTGGTCTTGACACTGGCGGCTTGACTGTGGGGATAATTGGTAGTGGGACGGCTTTGATTCATTCTCGGCGTCGGCGCCGTGGTGGGTTCGTAAGTGACGATACGACCTATCGACATGTCGCCAAGACGCTCACGAAGACCATCGATCCCACTGGGCGCCTGACTGCCAGGTTGCCGGTGGGGAGCTTGGGAACCTACTGGATACCGCACAGGGGCAGAGCTTCCCGCTCTCGCCGCCGCGGCAAACGAGACAGGTCCTTTCCGGGGAGGCGACGGATCTTCATTAGGAGTAGTATTGGTGGTAGTCCCACCTCCCAATGGCTTCTTGATCAATACGGGCATTGTCTCGATATGTAGAAGAGAAGGTGCGGTCAATCAGGCGTTCCGGGAGAAGGATAATGGTCAAAAGCAGCAAAGGACTCCGTGACACCACTCGAGAGTTGAATAGACTCACGTCTCACATGTAACAGGAAGTGTCTTCTGGATTCGGCGATAAGACTTGCATCCTTTGTAGGCATCTTCTCTTTGTGGTGAGATGTTGAAAGACATGATTCTGCATTTGCGGCTTTGAAACTAGCGAGTGACAGGCACAACTGACTTGAAGATGAGGATCACTATTCCGAGGTCATGCTCCCATCCTTGAATAATCTGACAACTTTAAAAGGAGCAATGGATTCGGCATCGGCGAACATTATGTTGACACATGTGCTGCAAAATCAACACGTACGCCGCGCCTGGAGATTTTTGCGGCCGGGAAACGGTGCGGAGCAATGTTGCGACGCAGAGGGGTTGGTACTTGATGCGAAGCACCCAAGTACTGTCACCAGCGAAAGTCGTCCTGAGAATGGAAGTTCGACAAGTCGGAAAGAGACTGCGAAGGCCAACGTTTTGGCAATCGACCCTTCAGTAGAGCAGGACACGGCGCACGATCCGAGCCAAGATGCGCCCGTTGAGGGTATGCAGCCGTTGGACGAACCGACTGGGTGTGCTCGGGAAGGCGAGCCGACAGATGGTGGTTATGAGGAGTGCGAATTGGTAGAAGAAGCGGAGGAGGACTACACCAATGGTCCGTGCAGACTCATGGCAGTTCCTGACGCCGGCAAGATCAGTGTTGCTCTCATGCTGAAGTTTGATCTTTCGGGACGCATACAAGAAGCAATTCAAGCGCAACGCCTGCATCAAAGGAAGCAGACGCACACTGAGCTTCAGCTTGCGGAGATTGAACGTTTCGAGGACACGCTGCATGATGTGATGGGAGATAAGGAATGCCGCCTCGCCGCTGAAGACGGAGGCGAGGAATCAGAAGATGATGATATTGCGCCACTACGTCGCGAGCTTGAGATCCTGCAAATCCTGGTGGATAACACAAAGATGAGGAAAAAAGTACTGAATAATCAATTCCAATGGTGTAGTGAAGATTTGCTGGAGAGGCATGCCGCAGTGATGGAGTACCTGAACGCAGCATTTACTCGCGCTTTGTTGGTAGAGCCTGGAGATGAACCGACAGAGCCGATCCAGATGCTCGACCTGGAACAGGAGTATCAACAAGTCCACAAGGCACTGTACGGAGACAACGAGGCTGGTTCTGAAGACTATGTCCCAGAGCCCATGACTGTCGAAGATCCGAACATGTATATCAACGACATCGCTACTCAAAGCCCTGAAGAGGTTGCCGACTCAGAGATGAATGACGCTATTTGGAAAGCACGTATGACTCGCGATGAGGCTGAACGCCACTTCAATTCCAGAGGAGACAGGCGCGACCAAGAGTGGCAAGATCATCGTATGGCGGAGTTCAACGGATTACCAACCCGTGACAGCAGTGCAGAGGAGTTTGATTTGCGATGGGTAGTCGAGGATAGGCTTACTACGAGAGCGTTGATCGAAGCAGAGGAGAACCTTATGAAGGCCAAAGCAGCTGCAGTAGACGCTGGCATCGAGGTGATTGAACCGGAAGACGACATCCCGGAATGGCAATACGAGTGTCCTGGTCATCACTTGAGTGGGGAGAAAGAAGTGGGTATCATAATACCGAATGCAAGGATAGAGATTTGGCGGAATACTGTGACAGAACTCGCGGAACCGGGCAAGCTTCATGAAGATGATGCAGAGTCAGCCGTATGGGCGGTACACTTGGACTTTTGGGAATCTCGAGAAGTTGAGATGGGCGACAGTGGCAGCTGCGTGGATATCGAATGGTATCCGGAGGAAATTGCGAAGTGGCAGAAAGCTCTGAATGTGCCGAGGATCCAGCGATCGAACAGCATATAGGTCATGATAGTATGTATGTCCTAGAAGTCACGATAGACGTGGAGATCCCCAGTAGCAGTCCCAACCATTCTTTCCAAATTCTAGTTCCGATTTGGCACATGGCTTTCCATGGATACTATCCCACTGTGGCAGTAGCATGAGTTTATCAAGTCATATATATCTAGGAAGAGAGTCTTGGTGCTATCGAACGGGAGGCTACAGGGAGTTGAGATCTGCGTAGTCTGTCAAACAAAGGCTCAAGGATGATGTTGATGACGATGAGATGAAAGACGAGAGGAGCAGTTCAAACACCCCTTGCAATGAAAGTGGACCAGCGCCTTGGCACCGGAAACAACATGACGACGGCATTGCATCTTCATAGAAACGTCAACATCCTTAACAACAACATCCTCAAGAACAACATCCTCAACATCAACATCCTCAACTATGATATACTTGCACTCCATGACAAACGACTCCACTCCCATTGGTCTATCTTTCTGCTCGCTGATCCATTTTCTCCAGTCATTACACTTCCTAGTGTTGCCCTCCTCTGGGATTGGCAATAGGGCGCCCTCCCTGGCTGAATCGCTGTCCACTTCTCTGTTGTCTTTCTGTGACGGCCGCTCGAATTAGTGACTCTGGGACGTCAGGCCGAGGACCACCGACTCGTCAAGATCCGATTCCATCCCTTCGTCAGATGCAGACAAAGCTCGGGTCATGCTTCATCGAATCGTATGCGCTATCTCCAATGCTCCTTACCGCTCAGTGGCCATCCAAACAGGCTTGAGTTTGCTGCAGTATGGAACTCGAATTGGAAATGTGCAACCGCAGAAGTAATTATCGGCGCTCCTTGGTGCGAGAAAGATCGCAGCGATTTCTATTCCAGCATGGCACAGAGGAATGGTCCCGCGTAGTAAGTCCTAGCAGAGGACGGCTCAAGTGTTCGGTCCAGAACGAACTAGATGTCGAGGACTCACACCCAGACGGAAATGGTAGTATGCGGTATGTACGGGTAAGCCTGTCGTTGCAAACAAAGAAAGTGAACATCCCGTCTTGGGCTCTCTGCCGGTCACCTTTCAGTTCTTTGTTCCATGCACAGTGCCTTCTCAATGAGCGGATTCAGCCTAGTAGCCTTTGTTCATCTGATGAGATGTCGAATGCATTGTACAATGCCGTGAAAGGCAGCGCAGCCTGCTTTTCAACAGCCCATGCGCTGTCTCTCGATTACATACCGGACTCTCTAACCACGAACTCCTACATTCGATTGATCGTTGAAAATGGCTCCTACTCAAAAAAGGAACTCTTCGAGCTCGTCTCGAGGAACCAGGTCATCACCTCGACTAGCAGAAGCCAGGAGGGCCGTAGCAGTACAACAATCACTTGAACAAGCAAGTCTCTCGGATCCGGGAGATGATATCGGTCCAGGAGATGCTGAAAATGAAGAAGAAAATGAAGAAGAAGAGACGCCGGCTCCCAACGAAGGAAACGACGAATTCAATCCAGTGGATCCTGCGGACGACAGACCGTTTCAGTTTTCTCGCGCGGAGCAGAGAAAGAGAGGTAAAGCCTCACGTAGGAGGAGTTTCGGGTCAAGCCTTGCACCATCCGCTTACGACCCCGATGCGTCGACATGGGAGAGTGGGAGAACGCCAGTTGCCACGGGAGCCTACCGACCGGGAGCATTTGGATGGCAAGCACCTAAACAAGAAAGCCAGCGTAGTGGCGGGGTCCAAAAAAGTGTCAGCTCGTCTAGCAAAAGATTTTTCAGAGAAACCAGATCCCTCACGCTCAGAAAGTCGAATCCTGAACGTCGCAAGCTCTACTCGAGAGGGACCCTCATATCACTCGCTTACCATGTCTCGAACTTGAGACGGGGTGTGAAAGCCGGCGATGAGGGCGTTTCGGACACTCCCGAGGGGCTGGTTTACTCGAAGAGACGGATGGCGGTCGTAGTATGGCGATTTCTGGAGTGCATGGTCTGTGTACCGTTGTACAGCTGGGGAGGAGACGGCATTTCTAACAAGAGCCCAGACCTGCATAGAGAGTACATTGAGATAACTAATGCCACAGAGATCGCAGACTATGCCCAACAGGGGGTGTATGAACCAATTGGAGCGCAAATGCGACGTCCACTCGATAAAGTGGGCGCCGTTTGTGTGGCGGAGATTTTCTCCGTAAGGTATGAGGATAGAATTGAGGTTATTGGACAGCTTACACCGGAAAGTGCCGACCAACTTATGAGGGTGATGGAGTTGCTTATGGGGGAAAGCAACGTAGAGGAGGCTTCGGCCGCCGGAGGGTCTTGATTGGCGAGCCCGCAGAATTGACTGCTTATGTACTTTTGTTCCACGTTATGCAATAATTCTGACTTGCGTTTCAAACTAGCTTTGTGACCTCTGGTGAACAATCTTCGTGTTGTAGGTACTACCGAGAAGAGGATGTTGTCGCTTTTGGGCTGATGGGTTTTGATGTATTTGCGTCGAGTGAGATTTCGGACGCAACGCCAAGCCTTCGAGTGAAAAGGGGCTTACGGCGACATGTTCTGGGCCAACTACCCAGAACAGCGTCGTCGATTGTGCTTTGTTCAGCTTGATAGTCCATTAAGGGATTGTTCCGATATTCTTTGTCGTGTCTGACGCATGCGGCCTTTTAGGATTCATCATGCAAATGATGTCCCATCCCACCGAGTTGGGACCAGTCTGCCCTCACACATCACACCAACCTCACCATGGCTCCCAGAACAAGATCACAGACGCGCAGAGCCGGGTCTATGTACAGTGTGTTGGATGTCGAAGGACAAAGCTCAGCAGATAACTCACCCCAAGACTCATCGTCTCCAACCAAAAGATCAAAGTCTGCCTCGAAGACGAGGAAATCTTCCAAGCGCAAAGCTGGGGATCCAACGGACGATGAATCAGATGAGCCTAAACTCAAGCGAGGACGGTCATCGGTTGAGAAAGGCTCCAGCCCGAAGAACCAGAATGGAGGGCCACCAGAAGACGAAAAAGAACTGGCGCCAGAAGACACGAGTCTATGCACCATGAAAGCTACCAAAGACAGGAACACCTTTCGCGGAGGAAATGTCATAAGTCTTCCCATGCATCAACCCAACATGAATCCAAAGCTCTCAGCATCGGATAAATTTCTCAGTCGAAGCTACTACGGTGGAGTTTATTCGAAGAGTCGCATGGCCGTCGTCTTGTATAGATTCGTAAATCGAATGATGGTGTTGCCGATGTACAGTTGGGATGGGGATGGGATCACGTCTCAAGCGAAATATACTCACGTCGACTATGTTGAGGTCTGGAATGAAACGGAGCGCAGAAGATACACGAAAGAGGGAGTGCATGATGTTATTGGGGTAACGATGACTTATAAGCCTCTCAGAAAGAGAGGTTGTTTGAGTTTAGCAGGTGCTTTTAGTGTGGACTACAGGGAGAATATTGATCTTGTCGGGGATATGCCCGCGACTGAGCGTAAAAAACTGTGTCGGCTCATGGAACGCCGCATGGCCACGGTCGCCAAAGATGACCCAAATAATTAGATATGTTGTACTCCTTTTTGAGTTGGTATCGACTTGATAATTGACATTACACTTCATCTGGCTCTCTTCTTCCCACCATCCGCCCTCTCCATTCTTCTCACTCGGTTTCCCTTGACATCTCTTCCTTCCTCAATAGCCATCATTGCCTCTCTCTTTCGATCTCCCACGACATTCAAAGCATCGCGAATGACTCTGCCCTCAACGGCGACGCCTTCTTCTACGAACTCCTCCATTTCCCTTCCTACTCTCTCCTCAATCGCTTTGACGAGTTCGACATCTCTTTGTCCCACTAAACTGATTGCCAAGCCTTCCCTTCCTGCTCTCGCCGTTCGTCCTACCCGATGAATATAGTCGTCGGGATTGCGAGGAAGGTCATAGTTGATCACCAGTCCCACGTCTGGGATATCCAATCCACGAGATGCGACGTCTGTGGCTACCAGTATACGTGCTGCGCCGGCACGGAACCGAGCGAGGTTGGAGATGCGCTGGTCGTGGTGAAGTTGCGAATGCAGGGCTGTGACTCGATGTTCGAGAAGTCGTAGCATGTATTCTAGAAGATTTGCAGTGTCGGTACGGTTTGCGAAGATGATTGTAGTTTTGGTGAGGTTGGCGGGAGTGGAGAGGAGGACGTGCAGAAACTTTTCTTTGTGGAGGACGTTGACTAGTTGGTAGGTTTGTTTCAGCWTGTCCGGAATGGCCAGGGAGTCAATGTCAACTTCACAGACGAAGACTGGTTTGCGGGATGGTTCGCGAGGTGTCTCTTTCAACGCTCGAACTTCGGGTGTCACGGTGGCGGTGAAGAGGCAGGTCTGTCGCTGTGCGGCCGGAGGTAGGACAGCAAGACAGGTCTCGACATCAGGTAGCATGCTTCCTTTCCCACTAGCAAGCAAT
This sequence comes from Ramularia collo-cygni, assembly GCF_900074925.1. Taxonomy (NCBI): domain Eukaryota; kingdom Fungi; phylum Ascomycota; class Dothideomycetes; order Mycosphaerellales; family Mycosphaerellaceae; genus Ramularia; species Ramularia collo-cygni. The sequence continues at coordinate 286,792 of NW_019716260.1, forward strand.
CGGTCTGCTTCATCGAGGACGACAAATTTGCATTTCTTCAATCCACGGAATGTGTCTTCTCCCGAACTTTGAATGTGATCTGCCAAGCGACCAGGTGTGGCAATGACAATGTGTGGTCTTCTCGCTAGTTCCAGAGCTTGTGAACGCATGTCTGCTCCACCAGTTACGAGAAGACATTTGATGCTCTGACTGGCGCCAATTGCTTGAATTTGTTCGTAGATTTGAAGAGCCAGTTCACGGGTAGGCGTCATGACCAGAGCGAATATCCCACTAGGTTGACGTGCCCATTGTTGGAGGATGGGCAGAGCAAATGCGACAGTTTTTCCAGATCCCGTACGACTCCCACCTATACAATCCTGCCCTGATAAGATGCGAGGGATGGTGGCGGATTGAATTCTGGTTGGAAATTTAATGGCCATGTTGGAAAGACTCGCAATGAGCCATGGATCCGTTCCGATGGATGCGAATGTGGATTTTGTATCAATCGTTTCCTGGATTGTGTTTGGGAGGGAAGATAGGTCTTGATGTGGGAGTTCCTCTGGTTGGGGTTTGCTGGACTTGTCGAGAACTTTTTTCGGCTGGATTCGAGAGGTGAAATTGACGGGTTTTGAGGTGATTGGAGGGACCGCTTCCCCATCACTACCACTGTCTGTTTTGCTACCATCCTCGGAGAGTCTTCTGCGTTTGCTGGGAGGTTCCATTTTGGTGGTTGGTGGAGGTGATGTCGATGTAAAAAAGATGATCACGAACGTTCTAAGCGGCATCGCTTATCGGATCCCGCTAGTCCCGTTCGGGGATCGGGTCGATAATTTTGTTCGCGATCCCGAAATAAATCTGCGACCTCCACATCTTCAACACCACAACACCGACCGACATCATGTCTGCCGCCAAACGCCAAAAGTTTCTCGACGAGGAGGAGATTGAAGATGAATCCGCGCCAACACTCACCATCAACGCCGACTATGCGCAGCGATTCGAGTACAACAAAAAGCGGCAGGAACTGTCGCGGCTGGAGGAAAAGGCGAAGCTGCAGCAGTTGAAAGACGACGACGACAGCAGCAGCGATGACGAGGATGAAGATGATGTTGCGGAATTGGCCACAGCGGAGCTTGACGATGAGATTCTGGCGACACTGCAGGCCATCAAGAACAAGGATCCGCGAAGATTGGATCCCACCGTCACGTTTTACCGCGATTTCGAGAATGAGGAGGGTAGCAAGGGCGACGACAAGGCCAAGAGCGAGAAGCCAATGTATCTACAAGACTACCACCGCGAAAATTACATGAAAGGCATGAATGGGGAGGAAGTCGAGGAAGATGAGGAGGTCGTCCCCACATATCAACAGGAACAGGATCAGCTCAAGCGGGAACTTGTGGGCTCCATGCATGCTGCTGGAAAGTCGGACGAGAATGATGATGAAGGCGACTTTYTCGTCGCCAAATCCCGCTCTCGGCATGAGGACCTCCCACCACTCAAGAAGAGCAAGAGCAAAAAGGCGGTCAAAATCACCGACGCCGATATTCAAGCTGCTGACAAAGATCCCGAAACCTTCCTCTCAAACTTCATGGCTGCTCGTGCATGGCTACCTTCAGATCCCTCGGCTTCACGCTTTGCTCCGCTGGAATCAGATGACAGTGAGGATGACGCGCGCGCGGATGAGTTTGAGGAGGCGTATAATTTGAGATTTGAAGATCCGGCCAAGGCGAATGAGAAGTTGGCGAGCTTTGCACGTGATGTGGGAAAATATGGCGTGCGAAGGGATGAAAAGACTGGGAGAGCCAAGGCGAGAGATCGCGAAAAGGAGAGAAAGGAGGCGTTGAAGAAGGAGTTGGAGGAGGACAGGGCGCGATTGAGGAAGTTGAAGATTGAGGAGGCGGAAGAAAAAGTCAAGAAGATTAAAGAGGCGGCCGGTCTACGCGGAAAGGATGTCGATTTGGATGCGTGGAGGGGTGTTATCGAGGGCGATTTCGATGATGAGAAATGGGAGGAGGAGATGAAGAGGAGATTTGGGGAGGACTATTACGCTGCAGGGTCTGAAGATGGAAGTGATGAGGAGAGTGCCGCGAAGAGTAAAGCGAAGAAACCAAAGTGGGATGATGATATTGACATTGCCGATCTCGTGCCAGACTTTGATGATGGGGAGAAGCCCGCGGTTTCGCTCTCTGATGTGGATTCGGAGGATGACGAAGCAGATGGAGGTGTACCCGTGGGTGGGGATGATTCTGGAGACGAAAAGAAGAAGAAGCCCAAATCGGAAAAGGATCGCGCGCGGGAAAAGTCCGAAGCCAAGCGCGCCTCCCGGAAAGAACGCATGCAGATTGAGTCTATTGTGGATTCGACTTTGCCGCTCTCCACAGCACCTACAGCTGGCTTCCGTTATCGAGAGACTTCACCAACAAGCTTCGGCCTGTCAGCAAGAGATATTCTATTTGCTGATGATGCAGCGTTGAATGAGTTCGCCGGGTTGAAAAAGATGGCAGCGTTTAGAGATGATGAGAAGAAGAAACGTGATAAGAAGAAGTTTGGCAAGAAGGCGAGACTGAAGGCTTGGAGGAGGGAACAGTTTGGAGATGCCGAAGAGCCTACAGGTGGGTTTGAAAAGATTGTCACCAAAGATGGCGAGCCGGTTCAAGTGGATAGAAGGAAGTGGGGAAAGAAGAGAAAGGCTGATGATGAAGTGGAAGTGGAGGAGAAAGAGAAAGGAGAGGGTGATGCGGGTGAAGTGGAGGGGAAGAGGAAGAAGAAGCGGAGTAAGAAGAACAAGGCGTGATTTCGATGTGGATTGTGTTGATATGCAGCAAAACCTCCAAAGCTACTCTGAAGGACCGTAACTGGGGAGTGCCCATCGTGTGGAATGACAACGGTGAATGGCTGTCGCTCTCGCGCAGTCGAACAAGCAGCTGTGCTAATGGCAAGGAACCCGCCACAACTACACCCACGCGCTGTATGGAGAGGTCAATTTCCCTCCAAGTCTGGTCAACTTCTTTCAACTTCGCCCGCATACCAAGTCTCATAATTGGCATGCTCAATTGATGCCAAAGATACCAGCGACCGTCCGAGGGTAGTACCGTCATATCGAAGGCGCAATAATCAGAGTCAACTGCGCAGCTGTTCTCTTCCATCCACGTTGTGACCGGCGGGCTGGTACGGCATCCAGAGCAGTCGAAACATCCCCGCTCTATTGGTCAGGATCGAATCAGGTATCAAGTGCGCCGATCGTCTCGAAGAACCGTGGCCAGTTCCGATAACCTCCCTCAATCATTGTGAATGTGTTGCTACCGTAGAGCATTGGCTTGCATCCCTGCCTGATTTGCTTACACACCCGGAAGAAGTTTGGATTGATAGACCTAGTTTCCTTCGTGTCCTTGCCGACGTCCTCTTCGTATTGCAGCCGGGGGAGAGCAATCGGATGGTCGGACACGACGAGGAGCTCGTAGATTTCATTCCTCAACTCGGCGCTAAGCTTGTCCAGAACAAAACACGCTTCACTTTCCCACCCAAAAGAATGGGATCTTGGAGAATGGCACTCACGTGTGCGAGGAGCAACATTTCTATTCAGATTATCTGTGGCGGGTTGTGTTGAGGCATTGTCAAAGGAATTGCTGGAAGTTGTGGAGGGCATTGAGCGTGAACCACAACTGAAGTGTTTTCCGTCAATGTTCACTCGTGTGCACTCTCCGCTCAACGGCTGTCGCTAGATTTGTGCATGTAAAGGCGATTCTGACAGTTTTGTGGGTCATTTCCAGAGCTGTCGATATAAGGATTGTTCGCCGGGACAAATCATCCTTATTCATTCCCGCCATGACCTAACGCATTACTCTCTACAGAATCGACGATTTTAGGCCTGCTAGATTCCTAATCACTAGCAGAGTAGCCCATTAATCAAGCGAGGGAGCAGTTAAGGGCGCTGCTCTTGCCGATAATTCCTCATATCGACAGCTCTGGTCATTTCGGCGGAGGCGTACGCCGTATGGTCTTGACTTCCTTCCAACTCGTAGCTACTCTTGTGGATGCTGTAAATGCTGTCTTTTACCAGAGCTGTCGATATGAGGATTATTCATCGAGACAAGACACCCTCAGTGACGTCCCAGAGCCTTGTTCTCTGTACTAACGACRACTCTGGAGCTGCTAGAACATTTACTAGCAGCAGAGTAGTCTGTCATCCAACGGAGAGGTCAACTGAGGGCGCTATTTTGTCGTGGGTTTCTCATATCGACAGCTCTGTCTTTTACCTTTGCGCGTCGGAGTAAGAATAGGCTAGAAGGCTCCAGGCTGGCAACGTACTGACAATTTGTGAGGAGCTTCCGTGATGTATACGGTAAAGCGGTGGGATATGGTTTCTCTGGTGCTGTACCCCTGAAATCGAATGAATGCACCCGCGGCCCGGCGCTCCAGATCGGCGGCACGGCCGCGACCTGGGACGTGACTTCATCTCGACATCCGTAGCCTTCTGCCATCCGCCAACTACCCCCCACAACAACTTCGATTGCCGCAATCGCTCGCAAAATCGAGCCGTTCTTGCAACAAGGATGCTCTCGCCACTTTCGGGCGCGGCTACGCCCCTAATTTACCAACACTAGGCGTAATGTTCTCCACATCCGCTCCGTCGGCACCTTATTGAGGGCTTCCGGATCGTTCAAAGGAACCGACGAACGGCTATACCGTTCAAACATCCGTCGATTTAAAGCAGGTCACTACACCGGATAGAAGCAACCAGAGATAGATGCATTTTTGCAGGATCTTGCACATCGAGATCAGCCGAACAGTCGAGTTCGAGATGACATGATTGCAGGCGCGTTGGGTAGCATATCAATCGTTGCGAAGGGATATGCAGGGCTGGGGCTATCCGAAGCCAATGAATTAGTCACCCGAGGATTAATCCTCCTCCCTCTAGTGGCATACCGTCGTAAACTCTTCGCAGCGTTTAACATGCTATCCAAAGCACCTGAAATCACGAACCCAGGCTGCCGCATACTAATGGCATTTTCGAACATCCTAGGCGCCGCGGATAGAAGTCCGACAGAAGAGGTGCCGTTTCGCGTCCCTTAAGCTCATAGTCTCCCTCACAGTCTGCTCTTCCATCCACATCCCTTCGCACAATTAAGCATGCTATCGGCAGCGCCTGGAAACATGTCACACCCAAAAGTGCTATTCTTTGTTGGGAAATCCCCAAGGGCAAGCTTTCCATTAACTTCACTTTGAACGCACATGCTCATGCACGGGAGCGGTCCGTGCTTGTGGTTGCCTAAAGCCTTCTATCAACCTTACTCACTCTTCCAACAGCTCTTCAACACACTTCCCCTTCCACAATTCTTCTTCACCACCTCCAGAGACCTGTCTCTCGACGACATCCTCATCCACGAACAACCACATCATCAAGACACGGGCGAAGAGATTCCCCCCTCCGTATGTGCACTTTTGCGACTTCACATTGCCGCGACATGGCTGACTTTTGTTTCTGGTATTAATAAMCCTCGACACCGGGCCTCCCGCCACCTCTCACGAGGAGCCCGCCCGCCACTACCAAACGATTTCAATCCAGGAAAGTCGTCGTTGATGAGGAAGACTCGTCTCAGAGCATCATCCAAGCAGCGAGGGCAAGACGTGAGAAGCCATACATGTAGAACCGTGGTGGGATTGTGAGAGATGTGTTTTAGGGAATTCAACCAAGATCGGTCATTGCTGGGCACGAGTCGTCGTTGGTAGGAAAGAGTCGTCTCAGAACACCATCCGGGTAGCGATGGCCAGATATGACACCCTATGGATGTAAAATCGTGGTGGGATTGTGAGAGATGTGGTTTAGAGAATTCAACCAGGATCGATCATTGCTGGACGATCGGAAGATGTTGCCTCGAACGACGATTCCGCAGTGATGATTGGCGGAGTTATGTGACGAGGAAAAATGTAAGTAGAGGCAGGGCTACCTATCGTTCGGCAGCTGAATATCGGCTGTGGTATCCCCGCTGTCGAAGGCTTCTCTGCTCACGATTCCGCTCCTTTCATCTTCTCACTTCTGCTTTTTCTTCTCGACATCCTTGGAAAGATGATCTGCGGAGCAACTCTACGGACGAGACACAATTCTCGGGCCAGAGCTGTCGATATGAGAAATCGTCAGAAAGAGCAGCGCCCTGAACTGCTCTCTCGGTCGATTAACGGGCTACTCTGCTAGTACTATCGATTCTAGCAGGTCTAGATTCGTCTAGCCTATAGAGAGCGAGGCCTTTTAACATCTTAAGGATAACTAAGGATGTCTTGTTCTAACGAACAACCCTTATATCGATAGCTCTATCTCGGGCGGCCTACTTACCGGTAGTCTACCTTTACGGCTTAGTTAGCCTCCTTCCCGGAGCATTATCGTAGTAATAGCGTAGGCGGTATAGTAATCGAACACGACAAATATAGCTAAAGGAGTATACACGTAATAACGCATACTATTATAGTGTTATCCGCTTCTCGGCGTATTACCCTATTAAGTAACCTACGTACACGATTTTCTCTAAGCTTTTAACGAGAGCTTTTAGATAATCGTGGCTATATTAGTACGAACTACTAGTAATAGTTGTTCGGTTTCCATAGTAGAATAGACAAACTTTATAAGCTAAGCTAAAGTCTAGGAAGATAAAGACCTAATGTTTTCCTATTTATTAACGCTACTACGTAATACTAAGTAAAATTTGTTCAAATCTAATTTCTTAACGCTATTAAGTTATACTCTTTCTTAATAGAGAGAATATACTTCTTATAGCTTAATTAGTTTAAATACGTTAGTAAGAAATAGTATAGGCGAAAGGCTAAGCTAAAAATAGATTTAAGAAAGGTTAGATCTAGTATTTCCTTATCTCTTAACGCTATTAGCTTATACTCTTTCTTAGTAGAGAGAATATATTTCTTATTACTTAACTAGTATATCTCCGTTACTAAGAAAGAATATATAATAGAAGCTAGGCTATAAATAGATTTACGAAATACAAGATCTAGTACAATTTATTCTATTAAGTTATACTCTTTCTTAATAGGTAGAATATGTTTCTTATTGTCGATTTAGTATATAACCGTTATTAAGAAATAGTATAAGCTAGTAGCTAAGCTTTTAATCGATTTACGAAAGAAAAGATCTAGTATTCTCTTATCTCCTAATACTATAAGGTTCTACTCTTTCCTAATAGGCGAAATATGTCCCTTATAGTCTATTTAGTATATATACCTTATTAAGAAAGAGTATAGAATATACTCTAAGCGATAAATAGATTTAAGAACAATTAGATTTAATAAGACTTATTTTTAAGCGCTATTAAGTTATACTCTTTCTTAATAGATATAATATACTTCTTATAGTCTAATTAGTATATAAGTCTTTATAAGAAAGAGTATAGGCTAAAGGCTAAGCTATAAATAGGATTATAAAAGATTAAATCTAGTAATCCTCATTCTATTAGAGTATACCCTTTCTTAATCGGTAAAATATCTTAGTTATAGTCCTATTAGTATATCTTCTTTACTAAGAAAGAGTATAGGCTAGGGGCTAGGCTCTAACTAGGTTTATAAAAGATGAAATCTAGTACTTCTTATTCTATTAAGTTATACTCTTTCTTAATAGGCAGAATATGTTTCTTATCGTCGATTTAGTATATAACCGTTATTAAGAAAGAGTATAAGCTAGTAGCTAAGCTTTTAATCGATTTACGAAAGAAGAGATCTAGTATTCCCTTATCTCTTAGTACTATAGAACTATACTCTTTCTTAATAGAGAGAATGTTAAATTGTCTAACTAAAAATCCAAATCTAGAGGCTAGGGAGGTAATAGGATGCAGCGGCAAAGGGTAAGATAAGAGACTCTAATCTTAAACTAATTTATTATAAGGTGCATAGCACTTAAAGTAGGAACTAAACAAGTGTGTTTATTAAATTAATTATCTTAAGAACTGAATATTAAGAATAAGTGTGTGCCTTTAGCCTTAGCATCCTAATTACCTAACTAGGGAATTACCTTAGATTAGATTCTACTCTAAGCTCTCTTCCCTTTCTAAACCTATTAAGTTTTAATACTCCTACTTAGGGAAGAAAGGGCTAAATATATTTCCCTGCAGTTTTATAGATTCTATTAAATGTAGAAAGGTAGTCCTATAGCCTAAAGATATAGTTCTATCTTAGCTACTATCTTAGTGCAATTCCTTAACTTAGTATATAATGTCGCCTAGACTAAAAACTTAGTTTAGGCGATACTACCCTTTTTGCCCTTTGTTCTCCTCTTATTTACTAGAGTCTTAACTAGGTTATAAAAGTCTAAAAGCTAGGTCCATTTAATAGCTTAGTTAACCTATCTGCAATTATCTCCTTTATTAGAAGATATTCTATAGAAATTTTCTTTTCCTATTAAAGTCTTCTAATAAAGTTGTATGCAATGTTAATATGCTTTAACCTTTTATAAATATAAGCATCTTTTACTAGTGTTAGGCAAGCCTAGTTATCCTTAAAAAGATAAACTAGTCTAAGCTTATTTAACATTTCCTCTCTAGCCTTAATCTTTAGTTAAAAAGGGGATAATCTAACTAAATTTCCTTAACCTATTTCTCTAAGAAGGGATAAGAGGAACTATAATTATTTTRYATARGCATTTATTRCTATAAACTTAGCTTCTATTATTAAGGTAGCTATAGACTTCTGCTTCTTRCTTATTTATAAGATTAGTCTATTATAAAGYATAAAAACATTTCTAAGAAYAGATTTCCTRTCGGATTTATCTATAGCAAAATCTAAGTCTAAGTATCTAGTTAGRAATCCTAGTTTATCCCTTAAGAAGGTAATTCTAAGATCGGGGTTTAACCTAAGGTATCTTAAGACTTTCTTTAGGGCTCTTATATATTTCGTAGAAGGATTACTAGAAAAGGAGCTTAGCTTTCTAATAGTAAATGCAATGTCTAGCCTTATAATAATTATAGGCTATATCTAAGTCCTAATTGTTATTTAGTACTCTTCCCTACTATATCTTTTATTATCTAGGCTAGATTTTTCTAGTCCCTTATAATTATCTATTAGTAAGAGAGTTAGCTTTAATAACTTTATATCTATTCTAAGTTTCTAAAGGCTCTTAAGGATATAGTATTCTTAATTAAGCTTTAGGGTTCTATATTTCCTATCTCTAGTTATATTTATCCCTAGGATCCTTAATAGTTCCCTAAGATCCTTAATATTAAAGATCTTTCTAAAACTTTTCTTAAACTAGTTTATAGAATCTATTAATCTTCTAGCAATTAGAATGTTATCTATATAAGTTATAACTTTAAGTTCTTTCCTATAATAGTATATAAGGTATAGATCTACCTTAGACTAAACAAATCTAAGACTAAGGAGCTTTAAGATATAGAGTTAATTCTAGTCTCTTACTACTTACTTAAGTCTATATAAGGCTTCTTAGGATCTTTAAAATATATCTAGGGGTAATATTAACTCCTTTAGGTACTACTATAAAGATGTCCTCCTTTAGGTAACTATTTATAAATGCACTATCTATATCTACTAGGTATAGCTTAAGGTTATTCTTATAGACTACTACTATAAAGGTCCTAAGAGTCTTATATCTAACTATTAGAGCAAATGTCTCCTTAAAATTAACTCTATACTTTTAGGAAAATCCTCTTATAATAAGCCTTGCTTTTAGCTTATTAAGTATACTACTTACTAGTCTCTTAACTATAAATACCTACTTAGAACTTATAAGGTTTGCACCTTTTAGAGTAATAGTTTCCTTCTATATATAATTGCTTCCTAGAGAATTTAATTTCTTTTTAATAGCTTCCTTCTATAGGTTTCCCTATTCCGTATTTCCTACTACTTCTTTATAGCTTTATAGGATAAGGATATCCTACTTAAGTATAATCCCTTTTAAAATAGCAGAGAAAGTAGTTTTATAGATTTCTTTCTTTATTTCCTCTAGCTAGAATTCTAAAGCAATTTAGTAGACTTAAGCTACTATTTCCTTAGGCTATTCTATTCTACTAATAATTGCAGCTATAGCTTAAAGAATTCTTTCTCTCTTAGATTTAGGGCCTTTAGAGTCTAAGTCGTTCTCTCTAGATCTCTTTTTCCCTTTAGTTTCTATATAGGAAAATTTTTCTTAGACTAGCTATAGGCTTAGTAAAATCTTAGATAGGAACTTAACATATTTATTAGCATCCTTTAAAGGTAAAGGAACTTAAACAAATGCCTTAAGTAGGTTTCCTAAGACTTCTAGGGCTTTTTCCTTAGTTTCCTTCTACTTTAGTTTAGGCCTAATTAATAGAATTTCTATAAGCTTTAATAGTCTTCTAAGTGGCTTTCTCTAAGGTGCTTATAAAAGCTAATATCTTAATTAAAATTTTAGATTAAGATCTCCTCCTTTCTTATCTTTAAAGAAGATTATATTAGAGTGCTATTTTATAGCTCTTATATCTAGATCCTAGAAGAGCTATAACTTAGAGGTTCCCTTAATATATCTAATAAATATAGTATCCTTGCCTCTATTTATAAGTTTATCTAATCTTGCCTATTATAGCTAAGATCTTAGATCTATATATATAATAGCTTAATAACCCTATACCCTAAGATAGTATACTAAAGGTTTTACTCTACTAAATGCTTCCTTAAGTAAGAGAGGAAAGTCTTCTATAACTAGCCTATTTAGGAGTCTGTTCCTAATTTTATATTAGGTAGAAAGTGCTTCTAGCTAGAAATCGATTAGTATTCTAGACTCCTTAATTATTGCCCTAATTATATCTTTTAAAGTTTAGATAGATCTTTCTATAACCCTATTCTAAAGAGAGTTATATAAATTAGTTAGGTCTAGGTAGATTCCTAAGTCCTTCTCCTACTACTTTAGTAAGCTAATTAGTTTAGGTATATTATCTAATTTAGTTATCCTTAGTTTTATAGATGTTTTTCTCTTAATCTAGATCTTCTATTACTTTAAAGTAGTTAGAGTATTATCTTTTCTTACTAAAGAATATCCCTATTTCTTTTTAGAGAAATTATTAATAATCTTAAGCTAGTACTTAAATCCTTATTTTAACTTAGGAAGTAGGCTATAAATGTCGAGAGAAACTAATTCTAATACTTAGGATTTTCTCTCTAAAACTTTTCCCTTCTGCTTCTTTATTTTTATAAGGGTATAGACTCTATATACCTTATTATAATTTTCCGGCATAGGAATTTCCTTAAGGTTTATAACCTTATAGATATTCTTTAGGAGGTTCTTTCTAAAATAACTAAGTCTTCTATACTATAGCTCCTACTAATTGTTAGTAGTATAGAAGTATTACTTAACTAAAGTTTGCTCTTACTAACTTATTAGTTCTTTTTTAAAAGTTAAAAAGGCCCTCTCTAGGAGGGCTATAGAAATAGAGGAAATAACAGGTATACTATTATATATTTTAGTATATATAATAGGAGTCCTATTTTAGGACAAAAGAGTAAACTATAGTAGTTAAACACTAAACTAATAACTAAACTAATTCTAGGAGATAAGGTTAACTCTAAGACTAGGAACTAGAAGCGTATTTTTAAGCAAAACTTTTCCTCTATTTTTTCCTTCTATTAGAGCCTCCCTTATATAACTTCCCTAAAGGTAACCTCCTCTAACCTTAATCTACCTCCTTTTAGAAAGAGGTTTTATAGATCTAAAAAGTTGTAGCTAGTTAGTTATATAGGCTAATATATAGGAATTAAGAAGCTATTCTTAGGATAATAACTTGCCTTTTGCATTAATTAAGGAGTAGGCAATTTTATCTACTTCCTCTTTATCTAATAGGCAGGAAGATAATACTTCTAAGCTAGTAATATCCTTAGCTTAATAAGCTCTCTCTTTAGATGTTCTTCTAACTTTTCTTATCTCCTTAATAATAGAATTAACTGCCTTTCTTAGATCTTCTAGAGAATCTTTTCTTAGCCCTTAAGGCTTCTTAGAAAATTTCTTATTAGATCTCTAGACCTATCTTAGCCTATTAGCATTTAATTACTAGTAAGTATTATCTTAGGATAGAGATCTAATTACCTTCTAGGTCTTTTAAAGGTCTTGATATTCCTTAATTCTATATTTTCCTTTATATAGGAAATAGGTAAGGTTAAATGCAGCTATTACAATCTCTAAGGAATTGTCCTTAGCCTCTTATAACTCTAGAATTAAAAGAATCTGTTTATAATCTCCTTTAAGAAGTAGTTAAGCTATAATAGCATTCTTAGTTGCCTTAAATCTTAGTAGAAGAGCTAAGAGGAGGATCCTAGCTTTCTTATAGGGGTCTTTATAGTAAGCCTTCTTTAGATTAACTTCTACAATTCTTTTAGCTATCTAACTAATTTTACTTTAGGCTAATCTAACTAAATTATTATCTGTTATTCTAAAATTAATAAGTTCCTAAACTATAACTATTATATAGGCAGTTAGAATCTTACTATACTTTAAAAGTAGGAAGATCTATATCTTAGTAGTATAAGGTAAAGTTAAATTAGCTTAGAGCTTATCTGCATTATCTAAACTAATCCTTAATCTTAGTTTATATCTATATTTTGCATTGCTCTTACTAAAGCTTAAATCTTATGCTATAATTCCTAGCTAGTCTTTCTTTAGCTATATAGTAATCTTTCCTTTATTAACTATTATTATTAACTTAATAGCATTAAAGATACCTTTCCCTTCTAGATTGTCTTTCTAGAGATTAAACTATCTCTTCTAGTTCTCCCTTCCTAGAATTAGAATCCTAGCTTAGGAGGTTATATCCTTATTATCCTCTATCTTTATAAAATGAAAATTTTTCTTTTATTTAGCTTAGTCCTGCTAAGGCTTTTAGTAGTAGAGGAGGAGAAGGTATATTAGTATAGGCTTTAATAAATAGGCCTTAACTGTTTTATAGCTTTAGACCCTTGTCCTTTTAGATTTTCTTCCTAGCTTATCTATATACTAATCCTTAGTATCTCTTATAGGGCAGTATAAGAGGATCTAAAATCCTCTTTCCCCTTTCTATATACTAGTATAAGGTAGGGAATACCTTTACTACTTTAAGGTTAAAGTTCTTTCCTTTAGTTTAGCAAAACCCGGGCTTATAACCTGTTAAATTGTCTAACTAAAAATCCAAATCTAGAGGCTAGGGAGGTAATAGGATGTAGCGGCAAAGGGTAAAATAAGAGACTCTAATCTTAAACTAATTTATTATAAGGTGCATAGCACTTAAAGTAGGAACTAAATAAGTATGTTAATTAAATTAATTATCTTAAGAACTAAATATTAAGAATAAGTATGTGCCTTTAGCCTTAGCATCCTAATTACCTAACTAGGGAATTACCTTAGAGTGGATTCTACTCTAAGCTCTCTTCCCTTTCTAAACCTGTTAGGTTTTAATAGAGAATGTACTTCTTATAGTCTAATAAGTATATCTCTATTACTAAGAAAGAGTCTAGGCTCGAGACTAAGCTATAAATAGGTTTACGAAATATTAAATTAAATAATTCTTATTTATTAACGCTATTAGATTATACTCTTTCTTAATAGGTAAATTGTCTTAGGCCTAGTCTAATTAGTATATCTCTATTATTAAAAAAGAGTATAAGCTAGAGGCTAAGCTATAAACAGGTTTACTAAATATTAGATCTAGGAATTCTTATTCTATTAAATTCTACTCTTTCTTAATAGAGAGGATATGGTCTTCTAACCCTAATTAGTATATTATTATTAGGAAGAAAGGGTATAGGCTAGAAGCCTTAAATAGGGGGCGCTACTAAACTAAGAGCCTAGTTAACTAAGCCCCTCGGCTATTAATTTCTATTAGTCCTCCTCTAGTACTATTTTCTTTTACTAAGAGCTAAGTAGTCTAGCCTTCTAGATATACCCTCTTTACGTAAACTATAGTGGTATAGAGCGCTCGAATAGACGTTACTTTCGGCCTTACTTATACTATAAATAAGAGGGTCTATACGTAAGCGAGGTAGACTAGCCGAGGAAGTCCGGCTAACTCCTCCTTTATCTACCTCCGCATTACGCTTAGTACGCATTAACCCTCCCTCTACGCCCTTTATATTTAGTTAGTTTAGTTTTATAGCGTATAAATGCTGCTTAGGCCTTGTTTACCGGCGTATACTAAGCGCTTAGTAAATAAGCATGCCTTAACCCTAAACCGAGTAATTAAAGTATAGAGTAGCCTCTAAAGAGCGCGCAATATATAAATCTTACTACGGCATGCTACTAGGTCTCCTATTCGTGCGCCTTCTAGTAGCCTTTGTAATTATTCTATCTATATGCTTCTTAACTTAGTATAGGAACTAGGTATATATACTTAGCGCTTAATATACGTTAGTAGATAAGGCCTAAGTAGTAATACGTGCTATATAATTAAATTAACTAAATATAGAGGGCGTAGAAGGTAGGTTATTTAATAACACGTATAATATAATAACGAAGATAGATCTATAGGTAATATAAGGAGTTATCCGAACTCCTCGGCTAGCTAGCCTCCTCGTATCTAAATAGACCTCTAATAGTTAGTAGCTCTTAGGAATTTAGAAAGCACGCTCTTACGCATATCCTATTAAGAGGCCTCGGTGCTTTCTAGTACTTCGGTTAGTCTAGTTTAAAAGAGATTTAATCTAGATAAGGTTATTACTAAGTATATATCTACACTTCCTCGAGTCGACGAGTAGTCTATTAACGTCGCCGAAGTAGATACGGTCGCTCTATATCCTATACGCTAAATTACGGAATAGCTTTAATACGAAATAATTATCTAAACGGATAGCTATACTGTTCTCGTTAACCTTTATAAGACCTCTGTACCTAGAACAATCTCGTGCTATCTAGCTAAGGTAGGATTAAAGTACGAGGCTAGTCTATAGCTAGCAGAGTCGGACTCCTCGAGTCTTTACTATTCTAAGATGWGTTAAGTAAGTTAGAGGAATTAGTACCTACTTAGCTCTATTTATAGACAAACTATATAAAACTTAGCTTACGATTGCTTAGGTCTCGTATAAACTAAGCCGTAGTTATAGCACCTATAATAACAAAGGTCTATGCGTAGAGGATGTAACCGAATACCTCTTAAGTTATCCGAACTTAGCTCTATATTTACTTATCCCTCGGTAGCCGTACGTATTAGTTTTATTATTTCGTTAGTCGCTATTATTATTACTATAACCGCGCTATCCTCTTTACGATCTAACACGACTTTTAAGTCGACGCCGTCGCTATTACGACGGTAATATCTACTAGCGCTATAGTAGGAGGGAGGGGGCTAGGACGCCTACTACGTAACCGCTAAGAACCGTCTAATCTTTAAATTAACCTTAATAGTAACGAGCTCGGAGACTACTCCCCTACTAACTCTAAGCCTAATATACGTCGTAAGAGACACGCTATAGATTCTAACCTTACCCTCCTTAGCGATGCTACTATACGATACGGACGTATATCGTCCGAATAGTAGGAAGGCATTTAGCGAGAAGCTGCCCTTACTACGGCGAAGAGGAGGGAAGAGAGGGAAGAGGAGGTATATTAGGTAAAAATAGCCGTACTAAAAACAACGTTAGCTTCGGTAGCGCGGATAGTAGACGCTACTTAGTAGTCGTCTAATAAAGGTAAGTAGCTTCCTAAGAAGCACGTACTACTCCTTTATATACTTAGTAACCTAGATACGAAGTATATTATCGGGATATGTAAAGGTATCTTCCGGCCGATAAACCTATATAAACTCTACGCTACGGCATTTATAGCGTAACTAACCGAGGATAGGGACGCGAAGTATAAGGCATCTATGCTTTTATCGCGTTCCTTAGCATATACATAAAGAGGTTTTAGGGGCTTAGAGCTTACTAAGCTATAATAGACGTAACTGCTTAACTTAAG